>NW_025533888.1:0-325000 GCF_020615455.1 Coregonus clupeaformis | reverse complement strand
AATTAGGCCTATATCCACTAATAATAAAAACTAAAAAAACAGCAATTAAGTTTTGGAAACATCTAAAATACAGTGACCCCCTCTCATATCATTACCAAGCCCTGCAATGGCAAGAGCTGAGCAAAGAAAAGAGTCCCCTCATCCAGCTGGTCCTGGGGCTGAGTTCACAAACCTGTTCTACTAACACACTGACGCCTCAGGACCAGAACATCCAATCAATCAGAATAAACCAAATTACAATAATTCAAATAAAATCAAATTGTATTTGTCATATGCGCCGAATACAACAGGTGTAGACCTTATAGTGAAATGCTTCCTGACAAGCCCTTACCCAACCATGCAGTTTTAAGAAAGAATACCCCACAAAAACATACAAAATAATATGAAATAAAAGTAACACATTTTTAAAGAGCAGCAGTAAAAATAACTTACTGTCCAACTCCAGAGGAGGAACCAGGATCGACTGGTGGCCAGAGTATACACTAGAGAGAGAGAGAGAGAGAGAGAGAGAGAGAGAGAGAGAGAGAGAGAGAGAGAGAGAGAGAGAGAGAGAGAGAGAGAGAGAGAGAGAGAGTTTGAGTTTTAAATAATCTTTATTGGGTCTGGGAGCCCACCACACAAATACTCATACAAAACCGTATTTACACATCAATTAAAAACACAACTCCAATTCCTCCTCCACAGTAACTGAACACAACAGCGTCTGAATGCCCCATATACTCATGAACAGATCAATATTGTTGACCAGTTTGTAATAGGCAAACTCAATTCTCAATCTTGCTGCCACCATTCCCTCCAGCATTCCCACCACATCCACAGACCCCTGTCCCCGAATACTGTTCTTTCGGGTCTTCCATATGGCTAATTTTGCTGCCCCTAACACAAAATTAAGCAACAAAAGTACAGCTTTCTGACTAAACCTGTACTTTGGCCCCAATATGTACAGTTGGGAAGAGAAAACCTCTCCCAGCGCTGAGAACCAGTTAGTGATCAGGTCAATCATCCCGACCAACCTGGGACACTGTAAAAACAGATGTGCCAGAGTTTCAGGTTCAGCACAGAATGGACACTCCTCCCCAACAGTAGGATCCAGGTGTACCAGATACATGTTGGTGGCTATGGCTCCATGTATTATCCTCCATTGGAGGTCAGCTGTCCTCTTATCAATAGGCAGTTTGTATAGTGTTCGCCAGCGGCCTTTTTGGGGAGGCACCTGGACCAAGCACACCCGCCCACCTCGTCGATTTTACCCCTTCCAGGGAAGAGGCATGGGACACCTTTACACATGTTCTGTACATGGCCTTCTTTCCCACCTCCTTGAACTCCCCCAGCTCCGGGGTATCGAAGGAAAGCAGCATCCCCACGTCCTCCTCGAATGCCCCCCGCCGCAGCACTAACAATCAGTGCAGGGAACACATAATCCAGACCCTCCTTCCACCGATCAGAATTGGAGGTGTCAGTCACATACTGCAGATGAAGTACTGGCAAGGAATCACAGACCTCAGCGACGACCTTCCTCAGTAGGCGAGACGATCGGATCCCCGCTCTTTCTCCCAGCTCCTCCAACGACCTATTCCTGTTCCACATCAGATGACCCAGCTTAGTACACCCCACGCCCAACAGGCATGAACGTAGGCTAGCTGAACCCAGAACACGGGACTGGATGGCAGTGTTGTGAAAAAGAGGCTCTTCAAAAAGCCACATCCCTGGTGGCGTGCAGGCCTTACGGGACTTGACCAGAACTCTCCAAGCCTGCATAACAGACTCATAGAATGGAGTCAGGCCAGGCAACTCACCCCCTCCAGCTTTAAGAGGAAAAGATGCTTGTCTAAGCCCAAACAGCCCGCTCTCCTCATCAATGCGTAGGCTGTGTCAACCCAGCTAGAACCGTCACTGTACAACAGTCTCTGGGCTGCTTGAAGCCGGAAAGCCATGATCCTGGAAGAAATGTCCACCAGGCCTTGCCCACCCTCGTGCAGTGGCAGGTACAGGGCTGAAGCTTTAATCCAATGTTGTCCAGACCAGAAGAAGTTGACAAGGGTCCTCTGAAGCTCTTGTATCAGACCCTTTGGTGGCTGTAAAATCATTAGTCTGTGCCACAGGGTAGAGGCAGCTAGGTTATTAGCTACCAGTACCCTTCCCCTATAAGACAGCTGGGGCAGCACCCATTTCCATCTTGACAGTCTGGCACACACTTTCTCCACTACACCCTCCCAGTTCTTTTTCTGAAAGACATCGGAGCCTAGAAAAACCCCCAAAGTCTTCATCCCATCTCTGCCCCACTGAAGCCCCCCCTGGTAACCGTGGAGCGGACCCCATCTGAAGCTGGCCTGCCCACAGCGCTTCACTCTTTCCCCAATTGACTCTAGCTGAGGAGGCCCCCTCATACACCTTTAAGGCGTCTGAGAGAACCTTAACATCCTCATCCCCTGCAATAAAAACTGTCACGTCATCTGCATACGCAGACAGTGCTATCGTGGGACCCTTCATTACACCTGGCACAGAGAAACCAGTAAGCTTCGCTCTTAAAAAGCAAAGCATTGGTTCAATCGCCAGACTGTATAACTGCCCTGAAATTGGGCATCCCTGCCTGATGCCCCCTTTGGACAGGGATGGGACAACTCAAACCACCCCCCACCTTCACCATACACGAGGCCCCAGCATACAGTAACTTCATCCAAGACAAAAAAACATCCCCAACCCCAAAGGCTTTCATTGTTTTAAACAAGTACTGGTGGTCCACACGATCAAAAGCCTTCTCCTGATCCAAAGAAAGTAAACCCACATTTACATCAGACAGTTTACAAATGTCCAAAACATCTCTTATTAGAAACAAGTTGTCAACAATAGAGCGATCAGGTACACAGTAGGACTGGTCCTTGTGGACCAACAATCCCAGATACTCTTTCAACCTGTTTGAGAGACATTTAGAAACAATTTTATATTCTGCACACAGCAAAGCAACAGGTCTCCAATTTTTTATGAGAGCCAAATCCCCCTTTTTTTGGCAACAGTGAAAGTACCGCACGTTGACAAGATACAGGAAGAGAGCCCTCATGAAAAGATTCACACACCACTTCATAAAAATCCTCCCCAATAGACCCCCAAAAGTGCTTGTAAAACTCAGATGGTAAACCATCAATGCCAGGGGCTCGGCCTGTTGAGAGCTGCATAACTGCTGTGGACAGCTCTTGCAGTGTAATGTCAGAGTCCAATGCGACTCTTTGCTCAGGTCCCAATTGAGGAAGACCGTGTAACAACTGTTCAGTACACAGAGAGTCACAATCCTCCGCCTTATAGAGGGCAGAATAGAAATCCACGGCATGTTGACGCATTTCACTGTCGTCCGTGGTCACCTTCCCATCAGGGAGACGAAGGCAGACCATCTGTTTACGTTGCAATGTCGACTGTCCTAGGTTAAAAAAAAAAGCACTAGGAGCATCCATATCCTTGAGGGAAGCGAAACGAGACCTAATCAAGGCACCCTTCACTCTTTCATGCAGAAACGACCTCAATTCATGTTTCTTGTCCTGTAAGTTCATGACTAGTCCGGGGTCATTCTGAGTGAGCAACTTCAATTCAATAGATTTAATGTTCTGCTCAAGGGCCCTGATAGTCTCTTTAACTTCAATTCGAGACAGAGCAGTATACTGTTGACAAAATAATCGTATTTGGGCCTTCCCAACCTCCCACCATTGTCTCAAGGACTCAAAATTCCCTTTTGTAACCCTCCATTTTTCCCAAAACAACAAAAACCTTTCACAAAATATGACATCATGTAACAATTTAACATTAAAATACCAATAAGATGATGACCTTCGTGGACAGGACAAGTGAATATCAACAGTGACAATATGGTGATCAGAGAAACCCACAGGAGTAATGTCACACCTTCCAACCCTACTACAGTATTGCTCAGATACATACAACCTGTCTAACCTTGCTGCACTGACATGACCTTCATTAACTTTTAGCCATGTGTACTGCCTAACTTTTGCATTCCTTACTCTCCACACATCAGAAAGCTCAAACTCAGTTAATAGACCAGACAGACAAATTGCTGACCGCAGGTGAGGTTCTTCAGCGGTGCGATCAACAGTAAAATCCACTGTACAGTTCCAGTCCCCCTAAAACCATACACCCCTCTTGGTCACACTGTCTTAAGGTTTCCTTTATTTTATCAAAAACAACAATACGCTCTGTACCCTCATTAGGAGCATAAACATTCAAAAAAACAAACAAAAACCCCATAACATTCACCTTGACCAATAAAACCCGACCCTTGACAATCTCTGTTGTAGATACCACAGTCACCCCTAAGCCTGAAGAAAACAAGATTGCCACCCCAGCACTGAAATTAGTACCATGACTGAGTATATGCTGCCCCTCCCACCACATACCCCAGTCAGCCGCATTTTCCTCATCACTATGTGTCTCCTGTAGGAAAACTACATTAAGCCTTTTCTGTTTTATTACTTCTAATACCCAAGCCCTCTTATTCCTGTCCCTTCCTCCATTAATGTTGAGAGAACCTACCCTTAGTACCTCCATATAGAAAAGACAAAGGAAAAGCAGAAGATACCACAGAGAAACCAGACAAAGAGAATAGAACACCCTATGAGGCATAATCATCATCATTATTTAAATTTTCTCTTAACCTGACCACGTTTCCCACCACCCTTTGCTGCTGCAACAGCAGTAACAAATTTCCTCAAAGCGAAACCGCTTCTTCTCACTCAACTGGTCTAACCCCACCGTCTTCTGTAACATCACCGCTGACCTCACAAACTTATCAACATCAAAATAATCTGCCAATTTGACAGATTTCCCAAAAGTCTGATCCAGAAACCCTTTTACCTCCTCTAGATCGTAAATTGAGTCCTCACCAGCTGATACCGTATCAAGAGAGATATCCATATCCATATCCTTCTCCTGATCCTCCTCAACTGAGGCCACAGACCACTGACTCCCCTCTACCACATCCCTTTCAACACTCCCCCACTTGCACCCCATCACTCGTACCAGGCATCTCCTCCACTACCTGGGAGACTAGCCCCACCTGAACCCCATTACTCGTAGTGGGCATCTCCTCCACTACCTGGGAGACTAGCCCCACCTGAACCCCATTACTCGTAGTGGGCATCTCCTCCACTACCTGGGAGACTAGCCCCACCTGAACCCCATTACTCTTAGTGGGCATCTCCTCCACTACCTGGGAGACTAGCCCCCCTGTAACCCAGCACTCATAGTGGGCATCTCCTCCACTACCTGGGAGACTAGCCCCCCTGTACCCCAGCACTCATAGTGGGCATCTCCTCCACTACCTGGGAGACTAGCCCCCCTGTACCCCAGCACTCATAGTGGGCATCTCCTCCACTACCTGGGAGATTAGCTCCACATGAACCCTCTCCTGTAACCCATTACTTTTAGTGGGCATCTCCTCCACTACCTGGGAGATTAGCTCCACATGTACCCCCTCCTGTACCACAGCACTCGTACTGGGCACCTCCTCACCAGTCTGAGGAAATGGCCCTTCAGATCCATCCTTACCTTCTACAACCATTTTTTTCTGCTGCATAACATTTCCCTCTGGTACAAGTTGCACCTCTGTGCCCTCAACACGGACAACTTGTTCCTCAGCAACAGATGCGTGTGGCTGTTCTACCACTGTCAGCCCACCTCTTCCTACATCAGTGGGCCCAGGCGTTACGAGGACCACCTGCGCCCCTCCCTCTGCCTTCTCCCTTTTTCGGGCAAGCATGTCGCTATGACCAACATCCCCACACTCAAAACACCGTTGACTACCCGTACTAGCATAAGCCATATACAGTCTATTGTCATACTTGACTTTAAACGCTAACTCCAAAGTCTGCTCCGGTGAGTCCAAAAACATAAACACCTGTCGCCGAAACGACATTACCTGTTTCAACGCCGGGTGTTTGCAACCCAATGGGACAACCTTAATTGAACTTGCAAACTTCCCAAAGCGCAATAACTCGCGCTCCAATAGCTCATTTGGAATGAACGGCGGTACATTTGAAATCGTTACCCTTGTTGACGGAGAAAAAAGCGGCGTAACTTGAATAAACATTCCTTTAAGAAGTATGCCATGCTCAACCATACGATCAACAAGGCGCTCTTCTTTAAGAAATACCACCACCGCTTTATTCATCCGTGACGCATAAGCAACATTCTCATATCCTACCTTCTCTCCTACGGCGACCAGAACCTCTTCCACCGTGACAGTAGCTTCAGTAACACACCTAAAGCCGTGTCGAAGTGACAGGGACGGCGTCCCGATTCGGGCCGCCATCCCCACCAAAATCAGGGTAATTTCGACACGAAAAACAATATACTTAATTCTACCACAACAAAAAAATAGAAATAATAATCTTAATCATGCATAGAAGAAAAAAGGATATCACCAAGAAAAGGAAAACCCAGGATATCTAACTCTACACAACACTCGCACTTAGCACTCACTCAAACAATTCCCAGCACGCACCAAACACTCCCAGCATGCAGAGAGAGAGAGAGAGAGAGAGAGAGAGAGAGAGAGAGAGAGAGAGAGAGAGAGAGAGAGAGAGAGAGAGAGAGAGAGAGAGAGAGAGAGAGAGAGAGAGAGAGAGAGAGAGAGAGAGAGAGAGAGAGAGAGAGAGAGAGAGAGAGAGGGAGGGAGGGAGGGAGGGAGGGAGAGAGAGAGACTAACTCAGCTCTCTATTGTTCCTCTAACCACTATGACATCAACGGAAATGCAATCGAAAATCAAATGAAACACTTCATGTGAGCCCTGGAATTCAGAGTTTGAGCCGGAATAGGATCACCTGTTGCACAGCGACAGCCAGCTCCTCATAGCTGATTGGAATTAAATAAGTATTCCTATAAGCCCATGTTGCGCTACATTTCTATAGGCTATGCTATGCAATTGAGTGAGATAACAGAGTATTAATGACCTCTATTAAAAAGAGGAGGATCCCGTCAGCTTTCTATAGGCTGGGCCTACTAGATTTATTTATCAACGTTCCTAATATTAAGCACATTGCTTCTCTTTACAACAGGAGTATAGCCTACCTGGCTGGCATGAAAATGAACCGGGGGAAAAGCGTCCTCCATTCGCTATTTAAGTGGATACGGAGGACGTCTTTCTTCCCCCTGACCCTGTTCTGACAGCTGCATGATAATGGTCCGTTCTAAATCAAAACTCATTTCACACATATATTACTTGTATTATGTAAAGACAAGATTAAATGAAGAGTAGTTTGATGGGTGACGATATTATCACTTGTGAATGATGCACCGTTTGTGCAATAAGGCAAGAAACAGCACATTAACTTTTTTCGAATCACAGTCGCACACATCATGTAGACTAGCCTGTAGGCCTATATGTTTTGATAAGGTTTGTATCACAACTAAAGTGGCCAAATAACTCCAAATGTAGCCTATATTCCAGGACCCCTGGATCAGGGTTGGATAGCCCATAGCCTACAGGCCAGGACCCCTGGATCAGGGTTGGATAGCCCATAGCCTATATTCCAGGACCCCTGGATCAGGGTTGGATAGCCCATAGCCTATATTCCAGGACCCCTGGATCAGGGTTGGATAGCCCATAGCCTATATTCCAGGACCCCTGGATCAGGGTTGGATAGCCCATAGCCTATATTCCAGGACCCCTGGATCAGGGTTGGATAGCCCATAGCCTATAGGCCAGGACCCCTGGATCAGGGTTGGATAGCCCATAGCCTATAGGCCAGGACCCCTGGATCAGGGTTGGATAGCCCATAGCCTACAGGCCAGGACCCCTGGATCAGGGTTGGATAGCCCATAGCCTACAGGCCAGGACCCCTGGATCAGGGTTGGATAGCCCATAGCCTATATTCCAGGACCCCTGGATCAGGGTTGGATAGCCCATAGCCTACAGGCCAGGACCCCTGGATCAGGGTTGGATAGCCCATAGCCTACAGAGCTTAGTGAAACGTGTTCTTATAAGCCCAGTCAATGCGCAATCACACGTGAAAACAGAGTTTTGACAGGTCACTATTTAAAAAAGGATCCCAGCTTTCTCTTGCTGCTTTTTTAATAAAGCATTCCATGCATCATGTCGTTGGCAGCCTACTACTAATGTGATGAGTGACCGAGTTAGTTATGGGATAGTCATCATTTAGGCTAATAATATAACTCAATCACTGTTCGCAAAAAAAGACAGTTCAATGCATAGCTGAGCAGGTACAGTGTGGAGTAGGTCTGGGCTATATCAGATACTATGTCATTTACAGGCTACGGATGACATGTTGTTTTTTTTGTGGGCCATTCTAAATCAAATATAATTCCACCCATAGGCTATATGTAAAGACCAGTTGTGTTTTTTAATTTGACACCCCTGGGCTAAAGTGTATCTATTTATTTAGCTTAAAACACAGCGCCACAACGCTAGCTTACTGCTGGGAGGATGTGATGTCATTGGAGGAGTGGGTGAGCGACCGACTTCTCCCCCTCATATATTTTTTCAGTGGCTACAAGTAGAGATGCAGGTGTCATTTGGTTAGCTAGCAAGACATGTGAATCGCTTTGCTAGCTAGCTATGCTGAACTGGAACGACTGTTATCCACAGTAAGCATACAGTGCATTCGGAAAGTATTCAGACCCCTTCCCTTTTTTCCACATTTTGTTACGTTACAGTCTTGTTCTAAAATTGATTACATTAATGTTTTCCCTCATCAATACCCCATAATGACGAAGCAAAAACAGGTTTTTAGAAATGTTTGCAAATAAAAAATAAAATAAAAAAAACATTTATTCAAATAAGTATTCAGACCCTTTGCTATGAGACTCGGAATTATGTTTCTACAACTTGATTGGAGTCCACCTGTAGTAAATTCAATTGATTGGACATGATTTGGAAAGGCACACACCTGTCTATATAAGGTCCCGCAGTTGACAGTACATGTCAGAGCAAAAACCAAGCTCGAAGGAGTTCGAAGGAATTGTCCGTAGAGCTCCAAGACAGGATTGTGTCGAGGCACAGATCTAGGGAAGGGTACCAAAACATTTCTGCAGCATTGAAGGTCCCCAAGAACACAGTGGCCTCCATCATTCTTAAATGGAAGAAGTTTGGAACCACCAAGACTCTTCCTAGAGCCGGCCGCCCAGCCAAACTGAGCAATCGGGGGAGAAGGGCCTTGGTCAGGGAGGTGACCAAGAACTCGATGGTCACTCTGACAGAGCTCTAGAGTTCCTCTGTGGAGATGGGAGAACCTTCCAGAAGGACAACCATCTCTGCAGCACTCCACCAATCAGGCCATTATGGTAGAGTGGCCAGACAGAAGCCACACCTCAGTAAAGGTTACAAGACAGCCCGCTTGGAGTTTGCCAAAAGGCACCTAAAGGACTCTCAGACCATGAGAAACAAGATTCTCTGGTCTGATGAAACCAAGATTGAACTCTTTGGCCTGAATGCCAAGCGTCACATCTGGAGGAAACCTGGCATCATCCCTACGGTGAAGCATGGTGGTGGCAGCATCATGCTGTGGGGATGTTTTTCAGCAGCAAGGACTGGGAGACTAGTCAGCATCGAGGGAAAGATGAAGCACTCAGGGCCTGTTTAAAGGCACAGTCAACTTAGTGTATGTAAACTTCTGACCCACTGGAATTGTGATACAGTGAAATAATCTGTCTGTAAACAATTGTTGGAAAAATGACTTGTGTCATGCACAAAGTAGATGTCCTAACCGACTTGCCAGAACTATAGTTTGTTAACAAGAAATTTGTGGAGTGGTTGAAAAAACAAGTTTTAATGACTCCAACCTAAGTGTATGTAAACTTCCGACTTCAACTGTAACTGAGGGACCTTTTCATGGTTGTTTGATCAATAGGACTGTGAAGTTCCCAGATGTAAGAGGACTCCCGTGGAATTTACATATTTGCGGAAATCCATTCTGGTGACGAATGCATGATGATCTAAAGTCACGCTGTTGCTAGGAAACAAACACACAGTCCAGATCAATTGTGAATTGTGAAATTGTTAGATATTACTTGTTAGATATTACTGCACTGTCAAAGCTAGAAGCACAAGCATTTCGCTACACCCGCTATAACATCTGCTAAACACGTGAATGTGACCAATAAAATGATTTGATTTGATTTAAGGCCCGTGTGGCAATATATGGGCCTACTCTAGCTCTGATTGGCTATGGCGCACCAGTCTGCGTAGACTCTGATTGGCTATGGCGCACCAGTCTGCGTAGACTCTGATTGGCTATGGCGCACCAGTCTGCGTAGACTCTGATTGGCTATGGCGCACCAGTCTGCGTAGACTCTGATTGGCTATGGCGCACCAGTCTGCGTAGACTCTGATTGGCTATGGCGCACCAGTCTGCGTAGACTCCGGTCTTGGACAAGACAGTGTCTATTAATTGTCCAAATGCACGGCTGTTTTCCCACTCTATATTGCTATAGTATTCTCTCCAATGCCTTAGTAAACGTAATTCCCAAACATTCTATTAATTTATTAAATGATCATATCAAATCAAATCAGATGTTATTTGTCACATGCGCCGAATACAACAGGTGTAGACCTTACCGTGAAATGCTGACTTACAAGCCCTCAACCAACAATGCAGTTCAAGAAAGAGTTAAGAAAATATTTACTAAATACACTAAAGTAAAAAATTACATTTAAAATAAAAAGTTACACAATCAAATAACAATAACGAGGCTATATACAGGGGGTACCGGTACCGAGTCATTGTGCGGGGGTACAGGTTAGTCCAGGTAGGGGTACAGGTTAGTCCAGGTAGGGGTACAGGTTAGTCCAGGTAGGGGTACAGGTTAGTCCAGGTAGGGGTACAGGTTAGTCCAGGTAGGGGTACAGTGACTATGAATAGATAATGAACAGAAAGAGAGAGTGAGTGCTCACTTGTCAGAAAATGTTTTTAAAAGGTGTCATATCTCTTCCTGGGGTGGATATGAACAGATTGTAATAAGATTTCATGTTGCTAAAATGCTGTCAGTTCTACTTTAAATGGATTTATTACACTTTTAAAAGTCTGTTTAAAAAAAAAGTCTGTCTCTCTCTCTGTCTCTCTCTGTCTCTCTCTGTCTCTCTCTCTCTCTCTCTGTCTCTCTCTCTCTGTCTCCTCTCCTCTCCCTCTCTCTCTCTCTCTCTCTCTCTCTCTCTCTCTCTCTCTCTCTCTCTCTCTCTCTCTCTCTCTCTCTCTCTCTCTCTCTCTCTCTCTCCCTCTCTCTCTCTCTGTGTCTCCTCTCTCTCTCTCTCTCTCTCTCTCTCTCTCTCTCTCTCTCTCTCTCTCTCTCTCTCTCTCTCTCTCTCTCTCTCTCTCTCTCTCTCTCTCTCTCCCCCTCTCTTTCTCTCCTCTCTCTCTGTCTCTTCTGTTTCCTCAGAACCCGCTGCACTTTGACTCTGACTGTGAATCGTCTGATGCAGAGTGTTCTGATGCCACCATTAGGAACAACCAGCCTGGTGCACGCACCTCCTGGTGATCAGCCTCCCCTGGAATACCCCCCTCCCCTGGAATACCCCTGGACCCCCCCTCCCTCTGCCTGGAACGACCACAACCCTTAACCCATAGCAACGCCGTAGGTGTGTCCAAACTTTTGACTGGTACTGTGTGTATATATATATATAGTAGATAGATATATATATATATATATATATAACATTAGATAGATGATTGTGTAACAGTTTGAGGGAAAAATCAGGAACTCTGTAAACCTTAAGAAGAAACAACAACAGCAAAACTCTTAATTGTAAGATACTGCGTGAGGATGATGATGATGATGATGATGAAGATGAAGAGGATGCAGTGCAGCTTGGACCAGCCAGAGACTATAAATTCCAGACCCAGACATGATTCTAATTCTGTGAATAGAACATTAGATCCCACCTGTCTTGTCCCCCAGCCCAGCCCCCCTCCACCCATCACTGCTTGTCCCCCAGCCCAGCCCCCCTCCAACCATCACTGCTTGTCCCCCAGCCCAGCCCCCCTCCACCCATCACTGCTTGTCCCCCAGCCCAGCCCCCCTCCAACCATCACTGCTTGTCCCCCAGCCCAGCCCCCCTCCAACCATCACTGCTTGTCCCCCAGCCCAGCCCCCCTCCAACCATCACTGCTTGTCCCCCAGCCCAGCCCCCCTCCACCCATCACTGCTTGTCCCCCCAGCCCAGCCCCCCTCCACCCATCACTGCTTGTCCCCCAGCCCAGCCCCCCTCCACCCATCACTGCTTGTCCCCCAGCCCAGCCCCCCCTCCACCCATCACTGCTTGTCCCCCAGCCCAGCCCCCTCCACCCATCACTGCTTGTCCCCCAGCCCAGCCCCCCTCCACCCATCACTGCTTGTCCCCCAGCCCAGCCCCCCTCCACCCATCACTGCTTGTCCCCCAGCCCAGCCCCCCTCCACCCATCACTGTCTCTGTAACTGTCTCACTAGACCAGTATAGTATAACCGACCTGCTTTACCATGAGTTTACAGATCAACCAGGACTTTAACCCGACTACCCGGCCCAGTGGGACACAGACATGGGCAAATAACGTCTGAACACCAGCATGAAACAACAGCCCAACCATCAACCAACGTTGTCCCAACCATCAACCAACGTTGTCCCAAACATCAACTAATGTTGTCCCAACCATCAACCAATGTTGTCCCAACCATCAAGGATCCATTTCAGCACAGAAGATGGTTGGTTGGGAGATGGTTGATACAACGTTGGTTGTGAACCAGTACCTGGGCTTGAGGAGACAAGATCTCCTGACGCTCAGGATCCTTCAATTCAAAGTCCCATTAACCAGCTCTGCAAACGTTAGAACGTCAAAATACGTTCGGTACTCACCGGAATATGCAGTTTAACAGAGCAACTATCGTCATTACTGCCGTTTCGAAAGATCATTGAGTTTATTTAGATTTAGACGTTTTTTGGACTTCCAGAAAAGGTCTAAATCAGAATACGATCCGTGATACTGTCCTGCTGCTGGTTCAGTCTACCTGTTCGTGGCAGTAATGAGTGGTTATATTGGAGTGGCCGACCTGTCCGTGGCAGTAATGAGTGGTTATATTGGTTCAGCCTACCTGTCCGTGGCAGTAATGATTGGTTATATTGGTTCAGCCTACCTGTCCGTGGCAGTAATGAGTGGTTATATTGGTTCAGCCTACCTGTCCGTGGCAGTAATGAGTGGTTATATTGGTTCAGCCTACCTGTCCGTGGCAGTAATGAGTGGTTATATTGGAGTGGCCGACCTGTCCGTGGCAGTAATGAGTGGTTATATTGGAGTGGCCGACCTGTCCGTGGCAGTAATGAGTGGTTATATTGGAGTGGCCGACCTGTTCGTGGCAGTAATGAGTGGTTATATTGGAGTGGCCGACCTGTCCGTGGCAGTAATGAGTGGTTATATTGGAGTGGCCGACCTGTCCGTGGCAGTAATGAGTGGTTATATTGGAGTGGCCGACCTGTCCGTGGCAGTAATGAGTGGTTATATTGGAGTGGCCGACCTGTCCGTGGCAGTAATGAGTGGTTATATTGGAGTGGCCGACCTGTCCGTGGCAGTAATGAGTGGTTATATTGGAGTGGCCGACCTGTCCGTGGCAGTAATGAGTGGTTATATTGGTTCAGTCTACCTGTCCGTGGCAGTAATGAGTGGTTATATTGGAGTGGCCGACCTGTCCGTGGCAGTAATGAGTGGTTATATTGGAGTGGCTGACCTGTCCGTGGCAGTAATGAGTGGTTATATTGGAGTGGCCGACCTGTTCGTGGCAGTAATGAGTGGTTATATTGGAGTGGCCGACCTGTTCGTGGCAGTAATGAGTGGTTATATTGGAGTGGCCGACCTGTCCGTGGCAGTAATGAGTGGTTATATTGGAGTGGCCGACCTGTCCGTGGCAGTAATGAGTGGTTATATTGGAGTGGCCGACCTGTCCGTGGCAGTAATGAGTGGTTATATTGGAGTGGCCGACCTGTCCGTGGCAGTAATGAGTGGTTATATTGGAGTGGCCGACCTGTCCGTGGCAGTAATGAGTGGTTATATTGGTTCAGCCTACCTGTCCGTGGCAGTAATGAGTGGTTATATTGGAGTGGCCGACCTGTCCGTGGCAGTAATGAGTGGTTATATTGGAGTGGCCGACCTGTCCGTGGCAGTAATGATTGGTTATATTGGAGTGGCCGACCTGTCCGTGGCAGTAATGATTGGTTATATTGAAGTGGTCTACCTGTCCGTGGCAGTAATGAGTGGTTATATTGGAGTGGCCGACCTGTCCGTGGCAGTAATTAGTGGTTATATTGGAGTGGCCGAAGGTGGATTTGGCATTTGCGCACTTGGTCAAAAACAATAGCTAATTTTTATTTAGACCTTGGAAGTCCATTCCGTACGAAACGGCAGTAATGACAATAGTTGCTCTGTTAAACTGCATATTCCGGTGAGTACCGAACGTATTTTGACATTATAGCGTTTTCAGTGCTGGTTAATGGGACTTTGAATTGAAGGATCCTGAGCGTCAGGAGATCTTGTCTCCTCAAGCCCAGGTACTGGTTCACAACCAACGTTGTATCAACCATCTCCCAACCAACCATCTTCTGTGTTGAATTGGATCCTTGCAGCAGAACCGCACCACCCTAGCATGTCTGTTTGGCTTGTAATGGCAGACTGCCAGAAGTCTGCATGACTCAAAAGAAGCAGAAAATCACAAGCGGTGACCGACTGGCCGGGCATTTAGTTCTCTCCCAACCCAGCCAGTTCAACCTGGCTCCAGAGAAGCCTACATAACCAATGATCCAGTCTCAGTGTTGAACCTGTCCTGCACCAAGTCAAATCATAGTATCTACCTGAATGTCTCAGTACTGTGATGTCTGTCTCCTGCTCAGGATGGTCTATCTGGACCAAGACTGGACCAATACCATGTTGTATCCCTGTAGTATGTTGTTCAGACTGGACCAATACCATGTTGTATGTTGTTGAACGGCACAATTGGACCAGGTAGAAGTCTCGGAGTTGGTGTAATAAGTTGGTAGATATGTGTAGCATAGTTGCCACTAAGGTGCAGTATCCCAGTTTTATCAGGCCCCTAAGTCTCACGTTTGTTCCATGTCTTTCAGCAGGGTTGTTCATAGGGCGTTGGTGCTTGTATGTTACGCAACCAAACTGGATGGTCTGACAGAGGGGATGGGAGAGGGACAGCCAGACACCAAACTGGATGGTCTGACAGAGGGGATGGGAGAGGGACAGCCAGACACCAAACTGGATGGTCTGACAGAGGGGATGGGAGAGGGACAGTCAGACACCAAACTGGATGGAACCACAATAATAATGTGGGATCAGGATCAGGCTCAGGTAACAGATGGGTGATAGTTTTCCCAGGACTGTCTAGCCGGCTGGACGTTTAGTTAGTGACAGACAGACAGGCTTTTTAAATAGCTGTATTTTTAAACTGTGAGTAGTTTTCATAAATGACGCCAACTTGGTAAAGTACTTCTTGCCTTTGCTGGTTTGATGCTCAGGTTTTCAGTTGAAGATAGAGAGTGGTGTGTTAATGTTCTGTATTGTATCATTATCATGTCTACTAGATGGCTCCAGCTCCAGTGGGTTATGTTGTCTACTAGATGGCTCCAGCTCCAGTGGGTTATGTTGTCTACTAGATGGCTCCAGCTCCAGTGGGTTATGTTGTCTACTAGATGGCTCCAGCTCCAGTGGGTTATGTTGTCTACTAGATGGCTCCAGCTCCAGTGGGTTATGTTGTCTACTAGATGGCTCCAGCTCCAGTGGGTTATGTTGTCTACTAGATGGCTCCAGCTCCAGTGGGTTATGTTGTCTACTAGATGGCTCCAGCTCCAGTGGGTTATGTTGTCTACTAGATGGCTCCAGCTCCAGTGGGTTATGTTGCCTTGTATTACATAGTGTGATTTCATAACCGGCTCCATTCCATATCTGTGTTACAAATGGCACCCTATTCCTTATATAGTGTACTGGTCTGAAGTAGTGCACCATATAGGGAATAGGGTGCCATTCTCTGGTCTAAAGTAGTGCACCATATAGGGAATAGGGTGCCATTCTCTGGTCTAAAGTAGTGCACCATATAGGGAATAGGGTGCCATTCTCTGGTCTAAAGTAGTGCACTATATAGGGAATAGGGTGCCATTCTCTGGTCTAAAGTAGTGCACTATATAGGGAATAGGGTGCCATTCTCTGGTCTAAAGTAGTGCACTATATAGGGAATAGGGTGCCATTCTCTGGTCTAAAGTAGTGCACCATATAGGGAATAGGGTGCCATTCTCTGGTCTAAAGTAGTGCACCATATAGGGAATAGGGTGCCATTCTCTGGTCAAAGGGAGTGCACCATATAGGGAATAGGGTGCCATTCTCTGGTCTAAAGTAGTGCACCATATAGGGAATAGGGTGCCATTCTCTGGTCTAAAGTAGTGCACTATATAGGGAATAGGGTGCCATTCTCTGGTCTAAAGTAGTGCACTATATAGGGAATAGGGTGCCATTCTCTGGTCTAAAGTAGTGCACCATATAGGGAATAGGGTGCCATTCTCTGGTCTAAAGTAGTGCACTATATAGGGAATAGAGTGCCATTCTCTGGTCTAAAGTAGTGCACTATATAGGGAATAGGGTGCCATTCTCTGGTCAAAGGGAGTGCACTATATAGGGAATAGGGTGCCATTCTCTGGTCTAAAGTAGTGCACCATATAGGGAATAGGGTGCCATTCTCTGGTCTAAAGTAGTGCACCATATAGGGAATAGGGGGCCATTTGGGACACACTCCTTTTATGAGTTAGAAGACCAGCGGTCAGATGGGATTATCATTTTTCTCATGGCAGTCTTCCTCCGTGTGTGTCGTCCTCTTTTAAAAGGGATACTGCATCTTGTGTAACTATTAACACTAAAATGATTTTACCCCTGTATGTGTTTCAGTGTCTGTGTAAAACGTGTTTATATTTTTAGATTATGGCCAGTCAGGGTTAAAAATCAAAAGATCAAGTCAAACATCTGTATGAAACATCGTCTTAAATCAGATGGCTCACATGTCCAGTAAGGAATACAAGGCAGACACACCAAGACCACAGAGCACAGAACAGAGACACCAAGACCACAGAGCACAGAACAGACACACCAAGACCACAGAGCACAGAACAGACTGCCGCTCTTGGTCTGACGCGACCTCATCGCAGTGTTCGTAGCTAGCAGAGTCATATACAGAGAGAGTTGGGACAACTTTTAGAACAGACACCATGTTGCTGTTATTGAGCATTCTATTTATCCATTCATGACCATCATTTGGATTCTAATTTTAATTCTAGACGTTCAGTTACATTGTTTAAAGCCAGACTCAGTAAGTCTCATTGACGTAATTTGTGATTATGAAATATCAAACTGTCGGGCGACAAAACAAACCCAGACCAGACATAATGTAAACAAACCCAGACCAGACATAATGTAAACAAACCCAGGCAAGACATCATGTAAACACACCCAGGCAAGACATCATGTAAACACACCCAGGCAAGACATCATGTAAACAAACCCAGGCAAGACATCATGTAAACACACCCAGGCAAGACATCATGTAAACAAACCCAGACAATAAATTGTGTATACAAACCCAGACAAGACGTCAATGTGATCTATCTGAGAGTTCTCAAGACAGCTGGGCCAGCCACCCTTCATCAGAGCACCAGGCCGCTGGGCCAGCCACCCTTCATCAGAGCACCAGGCCGCTGGGCCAGCCACCCTTCATCAGAGCACCAGGCCGCTGGGCCAGCCACCCTTCATCAGAGCACCAGGCCGCTGGGCCAGCCACCCTTCATCAGAGCACCAGGCCGCTGGGCCAGCCACCCCTTCATCAGAGCACCAGGCCGCTGGGCCAGCCACCCTTCATCAGAGCACCAGGCCGCTGGGCCAGCCACCCTTCATCAGAGCACCAGGCCGCTGGGCCAGCCACCCTTCATCAGAGCACCAGGCCGCTGGGCCAGCCACCCTTCATCAGAGCACCAGGCCGCTGGGCCAGCCACCCAGGTTAATCTACTGTTTAAGTGCAGTCAGCTATGAACGTTACAGCAGTAAAACATCATTCTAAGCAACAGTAGCGCCGTTATCTGATTGATCTCTTGCCTGAAAAAGGAAACCCTCAGCAACTATAGGGGTGAATAAATTCTCCATTAGAAAGGATGGGAACGTAACTCCACCCCCAAGAGGAAAACAATTAGCCAGCATCTCCAGCAAAGTTTGCAAGTGCATGAATGTTTATTTGGCTGTAGGCTAATCACCCACTGGTAGGCTATGCACATTTGCAAGCAATCGTGTGTGGATCTGTCTGTTTGTTAGCTAGCTAGCTTCACTTACCAGTAGACAGAGCTGGCTTTCGTGATTATTATCAGTGGTGGAAAAAGTACCCAACAGTCATACTTGAGTAAAAGTAAAGATACCTTAATAGAAAATGAGACTCAAGTAAAAGTGAAAGTCACCCAGTAAAATACTACTTGAGTAAAAGTCTAAAAGTATTTGGTTTAAAATATACTTAAGGATCAAAAATATAAATCATTTCCATTTCCTTATATTAAGCAAACCAGACGGCACGATTTACTTGTTTTTTTAAATTTACGAATAGCCAACAGCACACTCCAACACTCAGACATTATTTACAAGCAAAGCATTTGTGTTTAGTGAGTCCGCCAGATCAGAGGCAGTAGGGATGACCAGGGATGTTCTCTCGATAAGTGCGTGAACTGGACCATTTTCCTGTCCTGCTAAGCATTCAAAATGTAACCAGTATTTTGGGTGTCAGGGAAAATGTATGGAGTAAAAAGTACTTTAGGAATGTAGTGAAGTAAAAGTTAAAGTTAAAATATAAATAGTAAAGTAGAGAGCAGATACCCCAGAAAACTACTTAAGTACTACTGATTATTATCCATAGTGTCCATCATTCTGCTGGCACTGGTCTGCTGAGAAGGCTGAAATATGGTCCAACCTGCAAGTGTTGCATTAGTAAAATATTCTCAATCCCTTTGGTGAATGAAAAAAGGCCCACAATTCCAGTTTTCAAGCTCAAGCTAGCTGTGTAACGACAGACCCACCAGTGTTTTCAAATCTGGCCTCCTGCGTATCGTCAGCTGTCGCACAGACAGGCAGGACCTAATATTATTAACCGTTACGACGTGCATTTGTCAGCTTTAAATTACACGTTTATTCTGAATCGCTCAACTCTCATTTATGAATCTGGTTTGTATTGAGATGGATGTAGCTAGATGTAGCTAGATGTAGCTAGATGTAGCTAGATGTGTTGCTGTAGTCGTGGATGGAGAGGGACAGATAGAATCAGACAAATTATCAATAGGCCTCTGCATCATAATTAGCTGGAGAAATTTGACCTGCAATTTATAATCAAAGCTGCTGTACTTATCATTTATACATTTATAATGTTTTATACATTTCCAGATATATTAAACCAGAAAAAAAGGGACATTTTATTTAGGACTTACTGTGTCTGTCTTTAAAATTAAGAAAATGGCATCAACTGCTATTGGTCAATATAGCCCATGGGAAGCTACCATGGCTGCCATATGGAATAATTTACATTTTACATTTTAGTCATTTAGCAGACGCTCTTATCCAGAGTGACTTACAGGAGCAATTAGGGTTAAGTGCCTTGCTCAAGGGCACAACGACAGATTTTTCACCTAGTCGGCTCAGGGATTAGAACCAGCGACCTTTCGGTTACTGGCACAACGCTCTTAACCACTAAGCTACCTGCCGCCCCAAAATAATGTAAGGGATCATCAACTATGCATTCTATGGAAAACAAGGCGTGGCGGAGTGAAACTGACCTTCCCCAGAGTTGATACCATGGCTACAATGTAACACCTTTACTAGAAATGTGTTCACCATCCATTTACTAGATACTGTAGCTACAATAGTTGCCGGGGTAACCAAGCAAACAGACTTGCTAGTTTAGCTAACCAAACCATCAGTCCTAGCTTGCTATTATGAAAATCTAATTCAACAATACCAATACTGTTTTCAGTTCGACTTTTGCTTTCAAAAGCAGCTCAAACAAAACATTAACTATAGCCATTTAATTATACCGTTCTGATATAGCGTGTTATTGGGAAATAATGCACGCTCTAGAATGCCCTTCATGCCAATCAGAAAGGAATATTCAACAATGCCATGGTATAATTGATTGTAGTGTCATGTAAATGCATCATAATGCAGAAACCTCAATGGCCTAACTCTCTAAACACATGACTCTGGTAGCTAGTCCTCCTGTCCTGTCCTGTCCTGTCCTGTCCTGTCCTGTCCTGTCCTGTCCTGTCCTGTCCTGTCTGTCTGTCTGTGTATAAACCATCTATTCATGTTGTATGAACTCTGACCTACTGTAGTATGTTCTGACCCCTGTCACATGACCAAGGTCTGTCCAGTATCACGTGACCAGGGTCAGAGCCTCAGCTATGGGCCACTGTCCCTGATCAGCTGACTGGGGTGACAGTAATGATGTGAGTATTGAAGGATCGATCAGTCTTATGGGATGAAGATGTAGAATACCAGTATAGACTGGATATGTCCCAAATG
Source organism: Coregonus clupeaformis (assembly GCF_020615455.1). NCBI lineage: Eukaryota > Metazoa > Chordata > Actinopteri > Salmoniformes > Salmonidae > Coregonus > Coregonus clupeaformis. Next base: position 304,430 of record NW_025533888.1, on the reverse strand, counting down.
GCACCCTATTCCCTATATAGTGCACTACTTTAGACCAGAGAATGGCACCCTATTCCCTTTATAGTGCACTACTTTAGACCAGGGCCCAATGGCACCCTATTCCCTATATAGTGCACTACTTTAGACCAGGGCCCAATGGCACCCTATTCCCTATATAGTGCACTACTTTAGACCAGGGCCCAATGGCACCCTATTCCCTATATAGTGCACTACTTTAGACCAGGGCCCAATGGCACCCTATTCCCTATATAGTGCACTACTTTAGACCAGGGCCCAATGGCACCCTATTCCCTATATAGTGCACTACTTTAGACCAGGGCCCAATGGCACCCTATTCCCTATATAGTGCACTGCTTTTGACCAGGGCCCAATGGCACCCTATTCCCTATATAGTGCACTGCTTTAGACCAGGGCCCAATGGCACCCTATTCCCTATATAGTGCACTACTTTAGACCAGGGCCCAATGGCACCCTATTCCCTATATAGTGCACTGCTTTTGACCAGGGCCCAATGGCACCCTATTCCCTATATAGTGCACTGCTTTTGACCAGGGCCCAATGGCACCCTATTCCCTATATAGTGCACTGCTTTTGACCAGGGCCCAATGGCACCCTATTCCCTATATAGTGCACTACTTTTGACCAGGGCCCAATGGCACCCTATTCCCTATATAGTGCACTACTTTTGACCAGGGCCCAATGGCACCCTATTCCCTATATAGTGCACTACTTTAGACCAGGGCCCAATGGCACCCTATTCCCTATATAGTGCACTGCTTTTGACCAGGGCCCAATGGCACCCTATTCCCTATATAGTGCACTGCTTTTGACCAGGGCCCAATGGCACCCTATTCCCTATATAGTGCACTGCTTTTGACCAGGGCCCAATGGCACCCTATTCCCTATATAGTGCACTACTTTTGACCAGGGCCCAATGGCACCCTATTCCCTATATAGTGCACTACTTTTGACCAGGGCCCAATGGCACCCTATTCCCTATATAGTGCACTGCTTTTGACCAGGGCCCAATGGCACCCTATTCCCTATATAGTGCACTACTTTAGACCAGGGCCCTATTCCCTATATAGTGCACTGCTTTAGACCAGGGCCCAATGGCACCCTATTCCCTATATAGTGCACTGCTTTAGACCAGGGCCCAATGGCACCCTATTCCCTATATAGTGCACTGCTTTTGACCAGGGCCCAATGGCACCCTATTCCCTATATAGTGCACTGCTTTAGACCAGGGCCCAATGGCACCCTATTCCCTATATAGTGCACTGCTTTTGACCAGGGCCCAATGGCACCCTATTCCCTATATAGTGCACTGCTTTTGACCAGGGCCCAATGGCACCCTATTCCCTATATAGTGCACTGCTTTTGACCAGGGCCCAATGGCACCCTATTCCCTATATAGTGCACTGCTTTTGACCAGGGCCCAATGGCACCCTATTCCCTATATAGTGCACTGCTTTAGACCAGGGCCCATGGGGAATATATAGGAAATAGGGTGCCTTTTGGGATGTAGCCATCGACCACTGGGTCCTGACCAGTGGCTGTTCTGTTTTGTTCCACACCATCCTCCTTCAATGTGGAATCAGTGGGAATCAGACCAAGGTGTTATGTTCTATTAACAATGTCTTACTGAATCCTGTAAAGTATAACTGTTGGAATGTTTTCATTTCATATTATTTTCCTTTTTTTGTAGCTGGCCTACATGATTATTGAGTTAATTTATTATGGATGACCTCTCCTGTAGAGTTTAGTTCTTTCAAATTTCAGGCAGCTTTAGAATAATTGCTTGTCTTTATCCTGTTAGTATAATTTGACAGAAAGCACAATTACAAGGTGAGTGTGTGTGATGAAAAGTGATCAATGTTATTGTTGTCATACTTCTTTGGATTTTTAAAAATCATTTTGTTGATCAGTCTTGGGTATGAATGGTTGAAGAACCTAACTATCTCTCTAGTATTATCCCTCTATTGGCAGCTGCTAAACCTAACTATCTCTCTAGGATTATCTCTCTATTGGCAGCTGCTAAACCTAACTATCTCTCTAGGATTATCTCTCTATTGGCAGCTGCTAAACCTAACTATCTCTCTAGTATTATCCCTCTATTGGCAGCTGCTAAACCTAACTATCTCTCTAGGATTATCTCTCTATTGGCAGCTGCTAAACCTAACTATCTCTCTAGGATTATCTCTCTATTGGCAGCTGCTAAACCTAACTATCTCTCTAGGATTATCTCTCTATTGGCAGCTGCTAAACCTAACTATCTCTCTAGTATTATCCCTCTATTGGCAGCTGCTAAACCTAACTATCTCTCTAGTATTATCCCTCTATTGGCAGCTGCTAAACCTAACTATCTCTCTAGGATTATCTCTCTATTGGCAGCTGCTAAACCTAACTATCTCTCTAGGATTATCCCTCTATTGGCAGCTGCTAAACCTAACTATCTCTCTAGTATTATCTCTCTATTGGCAGCTGCTAAACCTAACTATCTCTCTAGGATTATCTCTCTATTGGCAGCTGCTAAACCTAACTATCTCTCTAGGATTATCCCTCTATTGGCAGCTGCTAAACCTAACTATCTCTCTAGGATTATCTCTCTATTGGCAGCTGCTAAACCTAACTATCTCTCTAGGATTATCTCTCTATTGGCAGCTGCTAAACCTAACTATCTCTCTAGTATTATCTCTCTATTGGCAGCTGCTAAACCTAACTATCTCTCTAGTATTATCTCTCTATTGGCAGCTGCTAAACCTAACTATCTCTCTAGGATTATCTCTCTATTGGCAGCTGCTAAACCTAACTATCTCTCTAGGATTATCCCTCTATTGGCAGCTGCTAAACCTAACTATCTCTCTAGTATTATCTCTCTATTGGCAGCTGCTAAACCTAACTATCTCTCTAGGATTATCCCTCTATTGGCAGCTGCTAAACCTAACTATCTCTCTAGTATTATCTCTCTATTGGCAGCTGCTAAACCTAACTATCTCTCTAGGATTATCCCTCTATTGGCAGCTGCTAAACCTAACTATCTCTCTAGGATTATCCCTCTATTGGCAGCTGCTAAACCTAACTATCTCTCTAGTATTATCTCTCTATTGGCAGCTGCTAAACCTAACTATCTCTCTAGGATTATCCCTCTATTGGCAGCTGCTAAACCTAACTATCTCTCTAGGATTATCTCTCTATTGGCAGCTGCTAAACCTAACTATCTCTCTAGGATTATCTCTCTATTGGCAGCTGCTAAACCTAACTATCTCTCTAGTATTATCTCTCTATTGGCAGCTGCTAAACCTAACTATCTCTCTAGGATTATCCCTCTATTGGCAGCTGCTAAACCTAACTATCTCTCTAGGATTATCTCTCTATTGGCAGCTGCTAAACCTAACTATCTCTCTAGGATTATCTCTCTATTGGCAGCTGCTAAACCTAACTATCTCTCTAGGATTATCTCTCTATTGGCAGCTGCTAAACCTAACTATCTCTCTAGTATTATCCCTCTATTGGCAGCTGCTAAACCTAACTATCTCTCTAGTATTATCCCTCTATTGGCAGCTGCTAAACCTAACTATCTCTCTAGGATTATCTCTCTATTGGCAGCTGCTAAACCTAACTATCTCTCTAGGATTATCCCTCTATTGGCAGCTGCTAAACCTAACTATCTCTCTAGTATTATCTCTCTATTGGCAGCTGCTAAACCTAACTATCTCTCTAGGATTATCTCTCTATTGGCAGCTGCTAAACCTAACTATCTCTCTAGGATTATCCCTCTATTGGCAGCTGCTAAACCTAACTATCTCTCTAGGATTATCTCTCTATTGGCAGCTGCTAAACCTAACTATCTCTCTAGGATTATCTCTCTATTGGCAGCTGCTAAACCTAACTATCTCTCTAGTATTATCTCTCTATTGGCAGCTGCTAAACCTAACTATCTCTCTAGTATTATCTCTCTATTGGCAGCTGCTAAACCTAACTATCTCTCTAGGATTATCTCTCTATTGGCAGCTGCTAAACCTAACTATCTCTCTAGGATTATCCCTCTATTGGCAGCTGCTAAACCTAACTATCTCTCTAGTATTATCTCTCTATTGGCAGCTGCTAAACCTAACTATCTCTCTAGGATTATCCCTCTATTGGCAGCTGCTAAACCTAACTATCTCTCTAGTATTATCTCTCTATTGGCAGCTGCTAAACCTAACTATCTCTCTAGGATTATCCCTCTATTGGCAGCTGCTAAACCTAACTATCTCTCTAGGATTATCCCTCTATTGGCAGCTGCTAAACCTAACTATCTCTCTAGTATTATCTCTCTATTGGCAGCTGCTAAACCTAACTATCTCTCTAGGATTATCCCTCTATTGGCAGCTGCTAAACCTAACTATCTCTCTAGGATTATCTCTCTATTGGCAGCTGCTAAACCTAACTATCTCTCTAGGATTATCTCTCTATTGGCAGCTGCTAAACCTAACTATCTCTCTAGTATTATCTCTCTATTGGCAGCTGCTAAACCTAACTATCTCTCTAGTATTATCTCTCTATTGGCAGCTGCTAAACCTAACTATCTCTCTAGGATTATCTCTCTATTGGCAGCTGCTAAACCTAACTATCTCTCTAGGATTATCCCTCTATTGGCAGCTGCTAAACCTAACTATCTCTCTAGTATTATCTCTCTATTGGCAGCTGCTAAACCTAACTATCTCTCTAGGATTATCCCTCTATTGGCAGCTGCTAAACCTAACTATCTCTCTAGGATTATCTCTCTATTGGCAGCTGCTAAACCTAACTATCTCTCTAGGATTATCTCTCTATTGGCAGCTGCTAAACCTAACTATCTCTCTAGTATTATCTCTCTATTGGCAGCTGCTAAACCTAACTATCTCTCTAGTATTATCTCTCTATTGGCAGCTGCTAAACCTAACTATCTCTCTAGGATTATCTCTCTATTGGCAGCTGCTAAACCTAACTATCTCTCTAGTATTATCTCTCTATTGGCAGCTGCTAAACCTAACTATCTCTCTAGGATTATCCCTCTATTGGCAGCTGCTAAACCTAACTATCTCTCTAGGATTATCTCTCTATTGGCAGCTGCTAAACCTAACTATCTCTCTAGGATTATCCCTCTATTGGCAGCTGCTAAACCTAACTATCTCTCTAGGATTATCTCTCTATTGGCAGCTGCTAAACCTAACTATCTCTCTAGGATTATCTCTCTATTGGCAGCTGCTAAACCTAACTATCTCTCTAGTATTATCTCTCTATTGGCAGCTGCTAAACCTAACTATCTCTCTAGTATTATCTCTCTATTGGCAGCTGCTAAACCTAACTATCTCTCTAGGATTATCTCTCTATTGGCAGCTGCTAAACCTAACTATCTCTCTAGGATTATCCCTCTATTGGCAGCTGCTAAACCTAACTATCTCTCTAGTATTATCTCTCTATTGGCAGCTGCTAAACCTAACTATCTCTCTAGGATTATCCCTCTATTGGCAGCTGCTAAACCTAACTATCTCTCTAGGATTATCTCTCTATTGGCAGCTGCTAAACCTAACTATCTCTCTAGGATTATCTCTCTATTGGCAGCTGCTAAACCTAACTATCTCTCTAGTATTATCTCTCTATTGGCAGCTGCTAAACCTAACTATCTCTCTAGTATTATCTCTCTATTGGCAGCTGCTAAACCTAACTATCTCTCTAGGATTATCTCTCTATTGGCAGCTGCTAAACCTAACTATCTCTCTAGTATTATCTCTCTATTGGCAGCTGCTAAACCTAACTATCTCTCTAGGATTATCCCTCTATTGGCAGCTGCTAAACCTAACTATCTCTCTAGGATTATCTCTCTATTGGCAGCTGCTAAACCTAACTATCTCTCTAGGATTATCCCTCTATTGGCAGCTGCTAAACCTAACTATCTCTCTAGGATTATCTCTCTATTGGCAGCTGCTAAACCTAACTATCTCTCTAGTATTATCCCTCTATTGGCAGCTGCTAAAACCTAACTATCTCTCTAGTATTATCTCTCTATTGGCAGCTGCTAAACCTAACTATCTCTCTAGGATTATCCCTCTATTGGCAGCTGCTAAACCTAACTATCTCTCTAGGATTATCTCTCTATTGGCAGCTGCTAAACCTAACTATCTCTCTAGGATTATCCCTCTATTGGCAGCTGCTAAACCTAACTATCTCTCTAGGATTATCTCTCTATTGGCAGCTGCTAAACCTAACTATCTCTCTAGTATTATCCCTCTATTGGCAGCTGCTAAACCTAACTATCTCTCTAGGATTATCTCTCTATTGGCAGCTGCTAAACCTAACTATCTCTCTAGGATTATCTCTCTATTGGCAGCTGCTGGGAAACAGAGCCATATATACATGTGTATACATACAGTATGGCTCTGTTGAATCTGACATGAGTCTGGGGTTAGGGTTAGTAATGACTCTGAGTCTGTCTGATTAGGAACCTTCTGGAGGAAGTAGTAGCCAGCAATCCTTGTCTCTACTGTATGTTTTAACTAGAACCAGCACCATGCTGACCCCTGACCCCTGCCGCCTGCTGCCTGCCACCATGGTTTGTCAGCATTGTCTGTCCATCATCCCATCTAGAGCCCTCAATATAACACTAGCTGTTAATGCCATGTACACTACATGGCCAAAAGTATGTGGACACCTCTTCAAATGAGTGGATTCGGCTATTTCAGCCACAACCGTTGCTGACAGGTGTATAAAATTGAGCACTCAGCCATGCAATATCCATAGACACATTGGCAGTAGAATGGCCTTACTGGAGAGCTCAGTGACTTTCAACGTGGCACCGTCATAGGATGCCACCTTTCCAACAAGTCAGTTCATCAAATTTCTGCCCTGCTAGAGCTGCCCGGCAGCCGCACACAAGCCTAAGATCACCATGCGCAATGCCAAGCGTCGGCTGGAGTGGTGTAAAGCTTGCCAACATTGGACTCTGGAGCAGTGGAAACGCGTTCTCTGGAGTGATGAATCACGCTTCACCACCTGGCAGTCCGACGGACGAATCTGGGTTTGGCGGATGCCAGGAGAACGTTACCTGCCCCAATGCATAGTGCCAACTGTCAAGTTTGGTGGAGGAGGAATAATGGTCTGGGGCTGTTTTTCATGGTTCGGGCTAGGCCCCTTAGTTCCAGTTAAGGGAAATCTTTAACGCTACAACATACAATGACATTGTAGATGATTCTGTGTTTCCAACTTTGTGGCAACAGTTTGGGGAAGGCCCTTTCCTGTCTCAGCATGATAATGCCCCCGTGCACAAAGCGAGGTCCATACAGAAATGTTTTGTCGAGATCGGTGTGGAAGAACTTGACTGGCCTTCACAGAGCCCTGACCTCAACCCCATCAAACACCTTTGGGATGAATTGGAAAGCCGACTGCGAGCCAGGCCTAATCAACCAACGTCAGTGCCCCGACCTCACTAATGCTCTTGTGGCTGAATGGAAGCAAGTCCCTGCAGCAATGTTCCAACATCTAAGGGAAAGCCTTCCCAGAAGAGTGGAGGTTGTTATAGCAGCAAAGGGGGGACCAACTCCATAATAATTCCCATGATTTTGGAATGAGACGTTCGACAAGCAGATGTCCACATACTTCTGGTCATTTAGTGTATCATGGTTGGATTTCACAGCCTTAATATCAAGGCTCAACCCAATAAATGTTTCTAATGGTTTCTAATATTACCTAATAGTGTTATTATTAGAGTATGCAGATATGCAGCTTTGGATTGAACAGTAGGTACAACGAGTGGGCTTCAGAGCAGAGCAGGTTTAAAGAGACTTTATCAGGTCTAGATACCCTACTGTTCAAAAGTTTGGGGTCACTTAGAAATGTCCTTGTTTTCGAAAGAAAAGCAATTTTTTGGTCCATTAAAATAACATCAAATTGATCAGAAATACAGTGTAGACATTGTTAATGTTGTAAATGGCTATTTTAGCTGGAAATGGCTGATTTTTTATGGAATATCTACATAAGGCCAGTTTTATTGCTTCATTAATCAGCACAACAGTTTTCAGCTGTGCTAACATAATTGCAAAAGGGTTTTCTAGTGATCAATTAGCCTTTTAAAATGATAAACTTGGATTAGCAAACACAACGTGCCATTGGAACACAGGACTGATGGTTGCTGATAATGGGCCTCTGTACGCCTATGTAGATATTCCATAAAAAATCTGCCGTTTCCAGCTACAATAGCCATTTACAACATTAACAATGTCTACACTGTATTTCTGATCAATTTGATGTTATTTTAATGGACAAAAAATGTGATTTTCTTTCGAAAACAAGGACATTTCTAAGTGACCCCAAACTTTTGAACGGTAGTGTATTTACAGGTTTATCAGACTCATGTTTTCTTCTCTCTCTCTCTCTCTCTCTTTCGCTGTCGTTTCTGTCTGTCCATCCCAAGGTGACCTGAGTTTCTGTGTCTTTAGCTGTAAATGTCATTCTTCTCACCTCAAAGTACTCAACATGGTTTTTTTGTTGCCCGCCTTCTTCCTTCTCCTTTTTAATGGCATTATGATCAACCAATCCTGTCAATTTCCTATATAATCCAGTGTACAGCGCAATGGGAACCAGGAAGAAGAATAACATCTAAGCAAATAGCTGCATGGAATAAAGGCTGATGTACTGGTACCAAACATGCTGTGTCTCTTTCTATGATCTCATTTCCTCTTCAGTATTTCTGTGAGTCTATTGGCTTTATTGTAAAGATATCATATGTTCAAGAACCAATAGAACTGTGTAGTTTGTTTTTTGATAACATCATATAACATGGAGATGTTTACACTGATTATGGCAGTAGGTAGATTATATAATAGTCATGTAAACACCTTACTCTGCTTATCTTTAATCGGTGTAAGGTCAAAATGGAAGTAAGCACGCGCCGATTAAAACATGGTTTTCTGAGGAACAATGTTTTGAATGATTAGGATGTAAACACCTTAATCGGTGTTCCAGCAGCGTATTTGATCTGCCCATGTGCTTTTACCAGCTGAGCCTCGATCTTTAGCACGAGTCAAGTGAGTTCGGAACAACTAAATGTATGTGTCTTAGAAGTAGTTTTCACAAACAAACTTCATATGTCCGAACTCAGAATCAAATATGCTTCCCAAAAAGAACGTTGGCTATGGTAGAACTTTTATTTTGATTGGCGATTTACTGCATTTATCAGTGCCATCGGGTATTTTATTATGTGTCCATGTAACTGCATTATTAGGGAAATCGTTCTTGCAAAGCATGTACATGTTTTAATCTAACTATTATATTAATCTGACTATCCACAATAATCGTATTATTATTATTATTATTATAGTCAGAGTCTCTACCAGACAAAGTCATGTTAGGAAATATCAGTTATCCTGTTAGAGCTTTTGTGGTGAATCCACTGAGCTGTTTCAGGTGCAACGTTTATGGTCACGTCGCAGCAGGGTGTAGGAGGGAGATTCCAAGATGTGGGAAGTGTACAGGAGGGCGTGGGATAGAGGATTGTGTCGTTTCGGTGGATAAAATTGTGTGTGTCAACTGCAGAGGTGCTCATGTTGCTGGGGATCGGAGGTGTCCGATTGTGAGAGAGGCAGGTTGAGGTGCCTAGAGTCAGAGTAGTGCAGAAGGGGTCGTATGCTGAGGCAGTGAAGAAAGTAGAGGAGGATGGGTCAAGGGTCAAGGTGAGGGATCCTGAAAGGATCCCAGTGATTAGTAGATTTGTGCAACAAGTGATTTATGCTTCATTAAAGGTTGGCTTCTTAGCGTTGTTGTGGAAAATTCAATCCAAAGATTAGGCAGAGGCTATTAGACTATAACAATGAATCAAGCAGCTGCAGGGGAGATCTGTCTCTGATCAACACAGGGAAGAACTCAGAGGGAAGATGGTTCCATGTCCCTCATATAGAGAGAGGTAATAATACAGTCATATTGTTACACACCAGTTCTTTATACAAGCAACGGTTCCAGAACACAATGGCCTTGTGTTAGGCTGCAGACAGACAACAGGCATCGGACGCTATGTAACGCAGTTCATCACAGTCCAACACAGAACAGAGCATAAACCTTGAGAAGTTCCAACTTAGCATACCCCAAATTCTGCCACCACAGCGTTCATAGCAGTGGTTATCAACTGTACCGCAGAAATGGAATGTGAAAAATAGATGTTGCGGTGGCAGCTGCAGAGAAGTATTTGGGTATACGAGATTTGACTTCAGAAGAGTTACATGGTGTGTTGAGTGGTGGTGGCCCGTCCTCCCAGGCCGTTGGCATGGTTCAGGAGCAGATAGGGTCAAAGTAGTGGAATGGGGTAGTGGGTTTCTACTGAGTAGGTGGCAGCTGCAGAGAAGTACCTGGGTGGACAATATTTACTGCAGAATAATTAATGGAGTGGTGATTTTTATTTGTATGAAATAGTGGTATATAGGTGTAGGGATAGTTGGTGGTGCTTTTAGGAACAGGAATAATGAAGAGTATTTAATGTAGGTAGGCTGTAACTGGCCTCACACTCCAGTACAGTAGGTGGCGGTGTATGCACCTTAAAGTTGGATGTGATCCGCCAACCCAATCCCAAAGAAGGAGAAGGAGAGGAGAAGGAGAGGAGGAGGAGAAGGAGGAGGAGAAGGAGGGGAGGTGGAGAGGAGGAGGAGAAGGAGGAGGAGAGTAGAAGGAGAGGAGGAGGAGAGGAGAGGAGAGGAGAAGGAGGAGAGGAGAAGGAGAGGAGAAGGAGGAGGAGATGAGGAGAAGGAGGGGAGAAGGAGGAGGAGGAGGAGTAGAGGAGTAGAGGAGAAGGAGAAAGAGAGGAGGAGGAGAAGGAGAGGAGGATTATAGGAGGAGGAGAAGGAGAAGAGAAGGAGAAGGAGAGTAGAAGGAGAGGAGGAGGAGAGGAGGAGTATAGGAGGAGGAGAGTAGAAGGAGGAGGAGAGGAGGAGGAGAAGGAGGAGGAGAGTAGAAGGAGAGGAGAAGGAGGAGGAGAAGGAGGGGAGGAGGAGGAGGAGGGGAGAAGGAGGAGGAGGAGAGGAGAAGGAGAGGAGAAGGAGGAGGAGGAGAGGAGAAGGAGAGGAGAAGGAGGAGGAGATGAGGAGAAGGAGGAGGAGAAGGAGGGGAGAAGGAGGAGGAGGAGAGGAGTAGTAGAGGAGAAGGAGATGAGGAGTAGAGGAGAAGGAGAAAGAGAGGAGAAGGAGAGGAGGAGAAGGAGAAGGAGAGGAGGATTATAGGAGGAGGAGAAGGAGAGTAGAAGGAGAGGAGGAGGAGAGGAGGGGAGAGGAGGAGTATAGGACGAGGAGAGTAGAAGGAGGAGGAGAGGAGGTGGAGAGGAGGAGGAGAAGGAGGAGGAGAGTAGAAGGAGGGGAGGAGGAGGAGGGGAGAAGGAGGAGGAGGAGAGGAGGAGGAGGAGGAGAGGAGGAGGAGGAGAGGAGTAGTAGAGGAGAAGGAGATGAGGAGTAGAGGAGAAGGAGAGGAGGAGAAGGAGAAGGAGAGGAGGATTATAGGAGGAGGAGAAGGAGAGTAGAAGGAGAGGAGGACGAGAGGAGGGGAGAGGAGGAGTATAGGAGGAGGAGAGGAGGAGGAGGAGAGGAGGAGAAGGAGAAGGAGGAGAGGAGTAGTAGAGGAGAATGAGAGGAGGAGTAGAGGAGAAGGAGAGGAGGAGGAGAAGGAGAGGAGGAGGAGAGGAGAGGAGAAGGAGAGGAGGAGTAGAGGATGAGGAGAAGGAGAGGAGAGGAGAGGAGAGGAGAAGGAGAGGAGAGGAGAAGGAGAGGAGGAGTAGAGGAGATATAGTCATTTCAACATCGACATATGTATCAAATGGTAGCCGACAGTAGCCTACAATGGCATATAAATGAATAGGCTACTTGATGGCCAACAGATGCAAATCTATCATTCTCCACATTTAATGTCAATTTCATTGAGGACTTTTCCCCATAACAGACGCACGGGAGGGAGTTCCCTAACTTCCCTTTCAAATTTCCACTTGTGCATTATGACAAGTTAAATAGCCGACCTACAACTGGTAACAAGATGGCGTGCGCGTGCTGCTCTCGCTCATGTAACTCAGCCAATAACTGTAGTGCTATCTCAACACACACACACTCCTCCGGTCCTCCTCCGGTCCTCCTCCGGTCCTCCTCCCCACAACTCACTCACTCATCAACAGCCTGCCTCACTGCCTGACAGTCAGCAACAGGTCACAGTGAAATATATATATTTTTAAGAGAAATGCCATGGCGGCCGCGGTGCAATTTAGTAGCCCAAAAACCGGCAACCAATACGTTTTCAACCGCAACATCGTTTTCAAAGCAGCCCAATTTCGCTGAAAATAACAAACATGGCAACCCTACATGTAGGATTCCAGATGGGCGTAGTAAACTATATTCCAGAATACCACTAACTCCGCCCCTCCACCGCTGTCCTGGCCAATCCCGTGTAGATATGGAACTGCGATTAAAACACTAATCCACAGCGAGGCTTGCCTGGGGAGGTGGAGAGCTACGGAGATTGTGACAGCCGGTTAAATGGTGTCCCTAGACAAGGCAAGAACTAGATGTATGTCAGGAGAAGTGCAGTACTATCATAAGGAGAGTTATACTTGGAGGGAAAAAGAGAAGCAGAGGAGGTCTAAGAGAGAGGGAGGAAGAAGTTGAGCTTGAGTGAGTTAAAAATGGCGGAAAGAAGGGAGATGGTTTGTTAAAGAAGAATGGTAGAAAGTGTAAACAGAGTGAGTTGAAGACAGGAGGAGAAATGGAAGAGAATGAGGGCGAAGTATCGGAGGTGGAAGGTATGGTGAAGTATCAGAGGTGGAAGGTGTGGTGAAGTATCGGAGGTGGTAGGTGTGGTGAAGTATCGGAGGTGGTAGGTGTGGTGAAGTATCGGAGGTGGAAGGTGTGGTGAAGTATCGGAGGTGGTAGGTGTGGTGAAGTATCGGAGGTGGTAGGTGTGGTGAAGTATCGGAGGTGGAAGGTGTGGTGAAGTATCGGAGGTGGTAGGTGTGGTGAAGTATCGGAGGTGGTAGGTGTGGTGAAGTATCGGAGGTGGTAGGTGTGGTGAAGTATCGGATGTGGTAGGTGTGGTGAAGTATCGGAGGTGGAAGGTGTGGTGAAGTATCGGAGGTGGTAGGTGTGGTGAAGTATCGGAGGTGGTAGGTGTGGTGAAGTATCGGAGGTGGTAGGTGTGGTGAAGTATCGGAGGTGGTAGGTGTGGTGAAGTATCGGGGGTGGAAGGTGTGGTGAAGTATCGGAGGTGGTAGGTGTGGTGAAGTATCGGAGGTGGTATGTGTGGTGAAGTATCGGAGGTGGTAGGTGTGGTGAAGTATCGGAGGTGGTAGGTGTGGTGAAGTATCGGAGGTGGAAGGTGTGGTGAAGTATCGGAGGTGGTAGGTGTGGTGAAGTATCGGAGGTGGTAGGTGTGGTGAAGTATCGGAGGTGGTAGGTGTGGTGAAGTATCGGAGGTGGTAGGTGTGGCGAAGTATCGGAGGTGGAAGGTGTGGTGAAGTATCGGAGGTGGAAGGTGTGGTGAAGTATCGGAGGTGGAAGGTGTGGTGAAGTATCGGAGGTGGAAGGTGGGGTGAAGTATCGGAGGTGGTAGGTGTGGTGAAGTATCGGAGGTGGTAGGTGTGGTGAAGTATCGGAGGTGGAAGGTGTGGTGAAGTATCGGAGGTGGAAGGTGGGGTGAAGTATCGGAGGTGGAAGGTGTGGTGAAGTATCGGAGGTGGAAGGTGGGGTGAAGTATCGGAGGTGGTAGGTGTGGTGAAGTATCGGAGGTGGTAGGTGTGGTGAAGTATCGGAGGTGGTAGGTGTGGTGAAGTATCGGAGGTGGTAGGTGTGGTGAAGTATCGGAGGTGGTAGGTGTGGTGAAGTATCGGAGCCCGAGGCTTGCACCGAGGGTCAGGATAAAGATGAGTCTGTGACAGTAGGAGGGACGTTTTTGGAAAAAGTGGACCCTTGCCTTTTGGCTGATCCATTTGTGGTTTCAGGGTGGGTGAAAACAGAGTTGGGTGCTGTGGAATCGGTGAGGGTAACCAGAAGTGGTCTGGTGATAATTGTTTGTGTTTCTGTTGGTCAGAGGGACCAGGCGCTCCGTGTTAAACCAATGGGGACAAGAGATGTGAATTGTTTTGCTCTCAAGAAAAGGGCGCCATTGAAAGGAGTGATTACTGGGGTAGCGGTAAATGTAAAAGTTGACCAACTGAAGGGGGAAGATTCCCGGTGTTTGTGATGCTCGTCGTTTGGTGCGATGCAGACAGGGTAGCGTGACGGGAGAAACAGAAGAGTCATTGTCTGTTCTTTTGAGTTTTGATGTTGAGTCTTTGCCTGACAAAGTGATGTTAGGATATATAAGTTATCCTGTACGAGCTTATATGCCGAATACATTACGATGTTACAGGTGTCAAGCTTATGGGCATGTGGCAGCAGTGTGTAGGAGGGAGGTTCCTAGGTGTGAGAAGTGTGCAGAAGGGCATGAGACAAAGGAATGTGTAGTATTGGGGAAAGTAGTGGTATGTGTTAATTGCAGGGGTGCCCATGGGGCTGGGGATCAGACATGTCCCGTGCCAGAGAGGCAGGTTGAGGTTTCCAGGGTTACAGTAGTGTAGAAGTTGTCATATGCGGAGGCAGTGAAGGAAGTAGAGGAAGAGGGGTCAAGGGGGAGGGATCCTGAGAGGAGTGGTGGGAGGAGTAGATCTGTACCAGGACAGTGGGATAAACCAACAAGTGATTAATGTTTCAGTAAGATTGGATTTTTGGCATTTATAGCAATATTTATCAACTGTACTGCAGGGATGGAACGTAAGTCGCAGAAAATAGATGTTGTGATGGCAGCTGCAGAGAGGTATTTGGATGTGCGAGACTTGACATCAGAAGAGTTACAGGGTGTGTTGAGTGGTGGTGTCCCATCCTTTCAGACTGTTAGCCCGAGGTAGGAATACATAGATTTAAATTGTGGAGTATGGTAGTTATTATTATTTTGTGAGTGTAGTGTTAGATTTAAATTTTACATTTTAGTCATTTAGCAGACGCTCTTATCCAGAGCGACTTACAGTTAGTGAGTGCATACATTTTCATACTGGCCCCCCGTGGGAAACGAACCCACAACCCTGGCGTTGCAAGCGCCATGCTCTACCAACTGAGCTACACGGGGCCCATAGATGGTAGGGTATTGGTTGTATTTTTTTATTTATTAAAGCAAAGGATAAGGGAGTTATACTCCAGTCTAGTAGATGCAACATTTATTGGATGCCAACCGCCGTTAAACCTCATTGAAGAAGAAGAAGAAGAGGCTCGCCTGGAAGAGGGGAGGACGGAGGATGGGTTGAAGATGGCGGACAAGGGAAAAAGGAAGAAACTGAAACATATTATGAATAAATATGAATCGAGGGATTGTAAAAACTTCCTGGAAGACTTGATGAAGGAGAAGATGGTGGACAAGGGAAACAGAAGAAAAGTGAAATATGTCCTGAGTGAATATGGAATGGAGGATTGCATAGAACTTCTGGAAGAGCTAGACAAGGAAATTGAATATGACAAGAGTGAGGGTGAATCAATTGCGGTGGCAGGTGTAGTGATGACAGCCGAGAATGAGTTGAGTGTAGAGGGAAGCGGGGTGGTGAGGAAGGTTGGCGATAAGTGCAAAAAGAGGGATACGTGTTTTTGTAGCTGGGAGATCGAGAGCGTGGATGAAGTACCCGCGGTGAGGACTGCCGAGTTTGGACTTGTTCCGAGGATGTAAAGGATGATTCTGGCCCAGATTGAGTGAGACTGGTGGGAAATGGAACAAAAAGGGCT
The DNA here is from genome assembly GCF_020615455.1 of Coregonus clupeaformis. NCBI lineage: Eukaryota > Metazoa > Chordata > Actinopteri > Salmoniformes > Salmonidae > Coregonus > Coregonus clupeaformis. The sequence continues at coordinate 288,648 of NW_025533888.1, read as the reverse complement.
AAAGTTGTTAATGAGTATAGGTTTTTGGTTGGAGTAAGGTTCACTAACAATTATGCTTCTTTGGGAGATCTGTTTGAAGTATCAAGGATGGGAAGGGTTGCATTGGGAAAGGTGGAGTAGGTCAGAGTGACCAGAAGTGGTTTTGTTTTGATTTCTTGTGTGTGGAAAGAGCAGAAGGAAAATACATTAAGGACAAACTATCGACTTATGAAGTGGAGAGTTTAGATTTTTGTAGCAGAGTGCCGTTAAAAGGTGTCATCTCTGGCGTCGCGTTGGATGTGGTTTACGAGGAGCGTACCAGGAGTAGTTGGAGCGCGCTGGCTGAACCGTGTAGTGGATGGAGGGAAAGAAGAAAGCCTGTCAGTATTATTGATGTTTGACCAAGACTATCTCCCTTCACATGTTAGATACGTTAGATATGCAGTGAGAGCTTTTGTGTCCAAGCCGTCGTTTTGCTGGAATTGTAGAAGGTATGGACATGTATCAAGTGTGTGCCGAAGGAATGTTGTTGAAGAATCTGAGGGTGTACGATGTTGTAATTGTGATGGCAACCACGTTCCCAATTCCCTGGAGTTCCCGGTAAAGGAGTATGAAGTGGCAAGGGTCAGGGGTCAGGGCTATACAGCAGGTCTCCTACACGGAGGCACGTGAAATAGCTGAAGGAGCGAGAGGAGCTGAAGACACGGCGGTGGATGCTCCCGCAGACTGTGGAGATTCAGAGTGTTGTTCAACAGTTGAGGGAAACTGATATGTTGATTGTGAAGAAGGTGGAATTCATGGTGTTTATCGCGCATGTGATTTAATTGTACTGCACAAATGAACAAAAAGTCCAAGAAACTGGACATGATAGAATCTGCGGCTGAAAGGTTTCTGGGTCTCCAGGACTCCAGTTCTGTCTGTAGATGCTCTTCCTTCTCAGGCCCCAGAGCCTGTGGGGATGGCAGTTGAATCTGAATAAAGGAGTACATTGAGTTTTGTTTTGTTTATTTTGTTGAGTTTTATTTTGTTAATTATTTGGGCTGATATACAGCCAGGGCAGTAGGTGGCGGCATGCACCTATAGCTTTTGTTTGCGGCCGCAGTAATACCAAAGAAGAAGACCCCTTACAGTAGGTGGCGGCAATACACCAATAGGAGGCTTGCCTGGTTGGACTCTGTTCAGCTGTTAGAAGAGGCTTGCCTGGTTGGACTCTGTTCAGCTGTTAGAAGAGGCTTGCCTGGTTGGACTCTGTTCAGCTGTTAGAAGAGGCTTGCCCGGTTGGACTCTGTTCAGCTGTTAGAAGAGGCTTGCCTGGTTGGACTCTGTTCAGCTGTTAGAAGAGGCTTGCCTGGTTGGACTCTGTTCAGCTGTTAGAAGAGGCTTGCCTGGTTGGACTCTGTTCAGCTGTTAGAAGAGGCTTGCCTGGTTGGACTCTGTTCAGCTGTTAGAAGAGGCTTGCCTGGTTGGACTCTGTTCAGCTGTTAGAAGAGGCTTGCCTGGTTGGACTCTGTTCAGCTGTTAGAAGAGGCTTGCCTGGTTGGACTCTGTTCAGGTGTTAGAAGAGGCTTGCCTGGTTGGACTCTGTTCAGCTGTTAGAAGAGGCTTGCCTGGTTGGACTCTGTTCAGCTGTTAGAAGAGGCTTGCCTGGTTGGACTCTGTTCAGCTGTTAGAAGAGGCTTGCCTGGTTGGACTCTGTTCAGCTGTTAGAAGAGGCTTGCCTGGTTGGACTCTGTTCAGCTGTTAGAAGAGGCTTGCCTGGTTGGACTCTGTTCAGCTGTTAGAAGAGGCTTGCCTGGTTGGACTCTGTTCAGCTGTTAGAAGAGGCTTGCCTGGTTGGACTCTGTTCAGCTGTTAGAAGAGACTTGCCTGGTTGGACTCTGTTCAGCAGTTAGAAGAGGCTTGCCTGGTTGGACTCTGTTCAGCTGTTAGAAGAGGCTTGCCTGGTTGGACTCTGTTCAGCTATTAGAAGAGGCTTGCCTGGTTGGTCTCTGTTCAGCTGTTAGAAGAGGCTTGCCTGGTTGGACTCTGTTCAGCTGTTAGAAGAGGCTTGCCTGGTTGGACTCTGTTCAGCTGTTAGAAGAGGCTTGCCTGGTTGGACTCTGTTCAGCTGTTAGAAGAGGCTTGCCTGGTTGGACTCTGTTCAGCTGTTAGAAGAGGCTTGCCTGGTTGGACTCTGTTCAGCTGTTAGAAGAGGCTTGCCTGGTTGGACTCTGTTCAGCTGTTAGAAGAGGCTTGCCTGGTTGGTCTCTGTTCAGCTATTAGAAGAGGCTTGCCTGGTTGGACTCTGTTCAGCTGTTAGAAGAGGCTTGCCTGGTTGGACTCTGTTCAGCTGTTAGAAGAGGCTTGCCTGGTTGGACTCTGTTCAGCTGTTAGAAGAGGCTTGCCTGGTTGGACTCTGTTCAGCTGTTAGAAGAGGCTTGCCTGGTTGGACTCTGTTCAGCTGTTAGAAGAGGCTTGCCTGGTTGGTCTCTGTTCAGCTATTAGAAGAGGCTTGCCTGGTTGGACTCTGTTCAGCTGTTAGAAGAGGCTTGCCTGGTTGGACTGTTCAGCTGTTAGAAGAGGCTTGCCTGGTTGGACTCTGTTCAGCTGTTAGAAGAGGCTTGCCTGGTTGGACTCTGTTCAGCTGTTAGAAGAGGCTTGCCTGGTTGGACTCTGTTCAGCTGTTAGAAGAGGCTTGCCTGGTTGGACTCTGTTCAGCTGTTAGAAGAGGCTTGCCTGGTTGGACTCTGTTCAGCTGTTAGAAGAGGCTTGCCTGGTTGGACTCTGTTCAGCTGTTAGAAGAGGCTTGCCTGGTTGGACTCTGTTCAGCTGTTAGAAGAGGCTTGCCTGGTTGGACTCTGTTCAGCTGTTAGAAGAGGCTTGCCTGGTTGGACTCTGTTCAGCTGTTAGAAGAGGCTTGCCTGGTTGGACTCTGTTCAGCTGTTAGAAGAGGCTTGCCTGGTTGGACTCTGTTCAGCTGTTAGAAGAGGCTTGCCTGGTTGGACTCTGTTCAGCTGTTAGAAGAGGCTTGCCTGGTTGGACTCTGTTCAGCTGTTAGAAGAGGCTTGCCTGGTTGGACTCTGTTCAGCTGTTAGAAGAGGCTTGCCTGGTTGGACTCTGTTCAGCTGTTAGAAGAGGCTTGCCTGGTTGGACTCTGTTCAGCTGTTAGAAGAGGCTTGCCTGGTTGGACTCTGTTCAGCTGTTAGAAGAGGCTTGCCTGGTTGGACTCTGTTCAGCTGTTAGGAAGAGGCTTGCCTGGTTGGACTCTGTTCAGCTGTTAGAAGAGGCTTGCCTGGTTGGACTCTGTTCAGCTATTAGAAGAGGCTTGCCTGGTTGGTCTCTGTTCAGCTGTTAGAAGAGGCTTGCCTGGTTGGACTCTGTTCAGCTGTTAGAAGAGGCTTGCCTGGTTGGACTCTGTTCAGCTGTTAGAAGAGGCTTGCCTGGTTGGACTCTGTTCAGCTGTTAGAAGAGGCTTGCCTGGTTGGACTCTGTTCAGCTGTTAGAAGAGGCTTGCCTGGTTGGACTCTGTTCAGCTGTTAGAAGAGGCTTGCCTGGTTGGACTCTGTTCAGCTGTTAGAAGAGGCTTGCCTGGTTGGACTCTGTTCAGCTGTTAGAAGAGGCTTGCCTGGTTGGTCTCTGTTCAGCTATTAGAAGAGGCTTGCCTGGTTGGACTCTGTTCAGCTGTTAGAAGAGGCTTGCCTGGTTGGACTGTTCAGCTGTTAGAAGAGGCTTGCCTGGTTGGACTCTGTTCAGCTGTTAGAAGAGGCTTGCCTGGTTGGACTCTGTTCAGCTGTTAGAAGAGGCTTGCCTGGTTGGACTCTGTTCAGCTGTTAGAAGAGGCTTGCCTGGATGGACTCTGTTCAGCTGTTAGAAGAGGCTTGCCTGGTTGGACTCTGTTCAGCTGTTAGAAGAGGCTTGCCTGGTTGGACTCTGTTCAGCTGTTAGAAGAGGCTTGCCTGGTTGGTCTCTGTTCAGCTGTTAGAAGAGGCTTGCCTGGTTGGACTCTGTTCAGCTGTTAGAAGAGGCTTGCCTGGTTGGACTCTGTTCAGCTGTTAGAAGAGGCTTGCCTGGTTGGACTCTGTTCAGCTGTTAGAAGAGGCTTGCCTGGTTGGACTCTGTTCAGCTGTTAGAAGAGGCTTGCCTGGTTGGACTCTGTTCAGCTGTTAGAAGAGGCTTGCCTGGTTGGACTCTGTTCAGCTATTAGAAGAGGCTTGCCTGGTTGGTCTCTGTTCAGCTGTTAGAAGAGGCTTGCCTGGTTGGACTCTGTTCAGCTGTTAGAAGAGGCTTGCCTGGTTGGACTCTGTTCAGCTGTTAGAAGAGGCTTGCCTGGTTGGACTCTGTTCAGCTGTTAGAAGAGGCTTGCCTGGTTGGACTCTGTTCAGCTGTTAGAAGAGGCTTGCCTGGTTGGACTCTGTTCAGCTTATTAGAAGAGGCTTGCCTGGTTGGTCTCTGTTCAGCTATTAGAAGAGGCTTGCCTGGTTGGACTCTGTTCAGCTGTTAGAAGAGGCTTGCCTGGTTGGACTCTGTTCAGCTGTTAGAAGAGGCTTGCCTGGTTGGACTCTGTTCAGCTGTTAGAAGAGGCTTGCCTGGTTGGACTCTGTTCAGCTGTTAGAAGAGGCTTGCCTGGTTGGACTCTGTTCAGCTGTTAGAAGAGGCTTGCCTGGTTGGACTCTGTTCAGCTGTTAGAAGAGGCTTGCCTGGTTGGACTCTGTTCAGCTGTTAGAAGAGGCTTGCCTGGTTGGACTCTGTTCAGCTGTTAGAAGAGGCTTGCCTGGTTGGACTCTGTTCAGCTGTTAGAAGAGGCTTGCCTGGTTGGACTCTGTTCAGCTGTTAGAAGAGGCTTGCCTGGTTGGACTCTGTTCAGCTGTTAGAAGAGGCTTGCCTGGTTGGACTCTGTTCAGCTGTTAGAAGAGGCTTGCCTGGTTGGACTCTGTTCAGCTGTTAGAAGAGGCTTGCCTGGTTGGACTCTGTTCAGCTGTTAGAAGAGGCTTGCCTGGTTGGACTCTGTTCAGCTGTTAGAAGAGGCTTGCCTGGTTGGACTCTGTTCAGCTGTTAGAAGAGGCTTGCCTGGTTGGACTCTGTTCAGTTGTTTATGCTGAGGCAGTGAAGGAAGTAGAGGAAGATGGGTCAAGGGGGAGGGATCCTGAGAGGAGTGGTGGGAGTAGTAGATCTGTACCAGGACAGAGGGATAAACCAACAAGTGATCACATCAAATCAAATCAAATCAAATTTTATTGGTCACATGCGCCGAATACAACAGGTGCAGACATCACAGTGAAATGCTTACTTACTGCCCTTAACCAACAGTGCATTTATTTTTTACAAAAAAAGTAAAAATAAAACAACAACAAAAAAAGTGTTGAGAGAAAAAAGAGCAGAAGTAAAATAAAGTGACAGTAGGGAGGCTATATATACAGGGGGTACCGTTGCAGAGTCAATGTGCGGGGAACCTGACTAGTTGAGGTAGTTGAGGTAATATGTACATGTGGGTAGAGTTAAAGTGACTATGCATAAATAATTAACAGAGTAGCAGCAGTGTAAAAAGGATGGGGTGGGGGGCAGTGCAAATAGTCTGGGTAGCCATGATTAGCTGTTCAGAGTCTTATGGCTTGGGGGTAGAAGCTGTTGAGAAGTCTTTTGGACCTAGACTTGGCACTCCGGTACCGCTTGCCGTGCGGTAGCAGAGAGAACAGTCTATGACTAGGGTGGCTGGAGTCTTTGACAATTTTGAGGGCCTTCCTCTGACACCGCCTGGTATAGAGGTCCTGGATGGCAGGAAGCTTGGCCCCAGTGATGTACTGGGCCGTACGCACTACCCTCTGTAGTGCCTTGCGGTCGGAGGCCGAGCAGTTGCCATACCAGGCGGTGATGCAACCAGTCAGGATGCTCTCGATGGTGCAGCTGTATAATTTTTTGAGGATCTGAGGACCCATGCCAAATCTTTTCAGTCTCCTGAGGGGGAATAGGCTTTGTCGTGCCCTCTTCACGACTGTCTTGGTGTGTTTGGACCATGATAGTTTGTTGGTGATGTGGACACCAAGGAACTTGAAGCTCTCAACCTGTTCCACTACAGCCCCGTCGATGAGAATGGGGGCGTGCTCAAGACTCCTTTTTTTCCTGTAGTCCACAATCATCTCCTTTGTCTTGGTCACGTTGAGGGAGAGGTTGTTGTCCTGGCACCACACGGCCAGGTCTCTGACCTCCTCCCTATAGGCTGTCTCATTGTTGTCGGTGATCAGGCCTACCACTGTTGTGTCGTCGGCAAACTTATGATATATGTTTCAGTAAGATTGGATTTTTAGCATTTATAACAATGGTTATCAACTGTACTTCAGGGATGGAACGTACATCTCAGAAAATAGATGTTGTGGTGGCAGCTGCAGAGAGGTTTTTGGGTGTGCGAGACTTGACATCAGAAGAGTTACAGGGTGTGTTGAGTGGTGGTGTCCCATCCTTTCAGACTGTTAGCCTGAATAAATAGATTAAAGTAATGTAGTAGGGTGGGGGGTTTTCTGTGTTTTTTTGTGAGTGTAGTGTTAGATGGTAGGGTGTTTGTTTATAAAAATTTTCAAGCAAAGTATAAGGGAGTTATATTCCAGTCCAATAGGTGGCGGTAATGCAACATTTATTGGATGCCAACGGCCGTTAAACCTCATCAAAGAAGAAGAAGAAGAAGGAGGAGGAGGAGGAGGAGGAGGAGGAGGGGGAGGGGGGGGAAATCGGGAAACCAAACCTTCCCAGCTTGTGCAATCTTGTTGGGGCGGAGTCAATTCCACAGGCAGTCAACCAACACAAGGACAATTACCTACATAACTGGCTGCATGTGTTCGACGAACTGCTCGTAACTTGTATTTTAAGGAGATTCAAGCAATTATTTTACATAATTTCTCCAGTCGAGGTTGAACTATATTTCACCGCTGCCAAAATGTCGGATTTAGAGAGACTGAAGATGACGGGCGCTGGGAAAGCTATCGCCTTGTTGACGAGTGGCGGAGATGCACAAGGTACAGGATGATTAGGGAAACGGACAAACATCTGTCTAGCTATGTATGGCCTAGGGCTAGGCTGTGTTACATTTTAGTCATTTTAGCAGACGCTCTTATCCAGAGCGACTTACAGTTAGTGAGTTCATACATTATTTTATTTTTTCATACTGGCCCCCCGTGGGAATCAAACCCACAACCCTGGCGTTGCAAGCGCCATGCTGAGCTACATCCCTGTGTTAGTAGCATAATCAATACAGATCGTCGGTCATATGTTAACTTCTAGTTATTTTACTTTGTTCATGATTTTAAACTTGTTTTCTTTTACGCGAGTTGTTGACATGGGGTTTTGACAACTAAAAGGCAAGAAAGGGGGCTTGACAATATTATCCATGAAATGTGTTTTCGTGCATGTTGGCAGATATGACTCGTTCCACTTATAATGTTGGAAAAGTCGTAATCTCCTGGTTTTGTGTTCTCATCCGTCGAATCAGTTTGCAAAATCTTTGTGGAAGCGTTACTTAAAACGCAAGGTGCGCTTGATTGAGATCACTCTATACGCCGGTGAACGGATTCAGAACTAATATGATGCTGTGAAAAATGTAAACTCTTCAACACCTCGCACTATGCGAGCTAGTCAAGCGCACCCCTATTGGTGCACCTACGTCGGTGGGTGTTATTGGGCTATACGTGCAGGATATCAGGTGAAAGAGAGGAACATTTTATTGCCCTTTGCATGTTTGATCAGGGACTGTCAAGGTTACGGCCTCAGCCAACCACAGAATTAATCAGTGGAGGATCAACCAACTCAGTGAATTTCATGCAAATAGTAAAACCTTTAAAAAAGTTAGCCATTTTAAACTATACGAAATATGTTAATGTCACCAAATAACTGTTTTGCAGTGAAGGTCTACAGTAGCCTCAACAGCACTCTCTGGAGTAGCACCATGGTGTAGCCGGACGACAGCTAGTTTCTGACCTCCGCTGTGTACATTGACTTCAATACAAAACCTAGGAGGCTCATGGTTCTCAACCCCTTCCATAGACTTACACAGTAAATATTTACTCGAAGAGAGAGAAGACAATAGTTTAACAAGGAGAAGCAACAGAGAGCGAGCAAGAGAGAGCTAGCAATATTTTGTTTGATTTTTTTTCTCTTTCACACTGTAGCTAGCATTGACGTCACCAGAACCGGACATTCGGGTATTTTGCCCCAAGTATTTCACCCTGCTGGGATGGTGTAAAACAAACTAGTCTACGCTGCATTATACACTGCAGTGACTTCTCCAAACAGGAGCCCTGGCCTGCCCAGCATTTCTGTGTGTAACCGGTGTGAAATGGCTAGCTAGTTAGCGGTGCGCGCTAGTAGCATTTCAATTGGTGACGTCACTCGCTCTGAGACCTTGAAGTAGTTGTTTTTGTTTTGGGCTTTTGTGGAGCGACGGGTAACGGTGCTTCGAGGGTGACTGTTGTGGATGTGTGCAGAGGGTCCCTGGTTCGAGCCCAGGTAGGGGCGAGGAGAGGGACGGCAGCAACACTGTTACATGTGGAGCGACGGGTAACGGTGCTTCGAGGGTGACTGTTGTCGATGTGTGCAGAGGGTCCCTGGTTCGAGCCCAGGTAGGGGCGAGGAGAGGGACGGCAGCAACACTGTTACATGTGGAGCGACGGGTAACGGTGCTTCGAGGGTGACTGTTGTCGATGTGTGCAGAGGGTCCCTGGTTCGAGCCCAGGTAGGGGGCGAGGAGAGGGACGGCAGCAACACTGTTACATGTGGAGCGACGGGTAACGGTGCTTCGAGGGTGACTGTTGTCGATGTGTGCAGAGGGTCCCTGGTTCGAGCCCAGGTAGGGGCGAGGAGAGGGACGGCAGCAACACTGTTACATGTGGAGCGACGGGTAACGGTGCTTCGAGGGTGACTGTTGTCGATATGTGCAGAGGGTCCCTGGTTCGAGCCCAGGTAGGGGCGAGGAGAGGGACGGCAGCAACACTGTTACATGTGGAGCGACGGGTAACGGTGCTTCGAGGGTGACTGTTGTCGATGTGTGCAGAGGGTCCCTGGTTCGAGCCCAGGTAGGGGCGAGGAGAGGGACGGCAGCAACACTGTTACATGTGGAGCGACGGGTAACGGTGCTTCGAGGGTGACTGTTGTCGATGTGTGCAGAGGGTCCCTGGTTCGAGCCCAGGTAGGGGCGAGGAGAGGGACGGCAGCAACACGGTTACATGTGTACGGTGGCACTTAAGGAGGTGGAGTCAAAATGGTTTTGCAAAGTCATTTTTGATTCCTCTAAAGAAATTATATTTCGGCGCGCGGACGACTGTTCATTCTCTGAGGGAGAGATGAGTGCTAAAATGAGAAGGAGAACCAAAGATAAACTTTGTTAGCTTGCTGTTACTATACTATACTAAACTATACTACTGTGGTCCTCTGTAGCTCAGCTGGTAGAGCTTGTAACGCCAAGGTAGTGGGTTCGATCCCCGGGACCACCCATACAGTCATGCGTGCATACATTTTTGATTTTTTTGTGTAAGTCGCTTTGGATAAAAGCGTCTGCTAAATGGTAAGTCTTCACAAGGTTTTCACACACTGTTGCTGGTATTTTGGCCCATTCCTTCATGCAGATCTCCTCTAGAGCAGTGATGTTTTGGGGCTGTTGCTGGGTAACACGGACTTTCAACTCCCTCCAAAGATTTTCTATGGGGTTGAGATCTGGAGACTGGCTAAGCCACTCCAGGACCTTGAAATGCTTCTTATGAAGCCACTCCTTCGTTGCCCGGGCGGTGTGTTTGGGATCATTGTCATGCTGAAAGACCCAGCCACGTTTAATCTTCAATGCCCTTGCTGATGGAAGGAGGTTTTCACTCAAAATCTCACGATACATGGCCCCAGTCATTCTTTCCTTTACATGGATCAGTCGTCCTGGTCCCTTTGCAGAAAAACAGCCCCAAAGCATGATGTTTCCACCCCCATGCTTCACAGTAGGTATGGTGTTCTTTGGATGCAACTCAAACACGACGAGTTGAGTTTTTACCAAAAAGTTATATTTTGGTTTCATCTGACCATATGACATTCTCCCAATCCTCTTCTGGATCATCCAAATGCACTCTAGCAAACTTCAGACGGGCCTGGCCATGTACTGGCTTAAGCAGGGGGACACGTCTGGCACTGCAGGATTTGAGTCCCTGGCGGCGTAGTGTGTTACTGATGGTAGGCTTTGTTACTTTGGTCCCAGCTCTCTGCAGGTCATTCACTAGGTCCCCCCGTGTGGTTCTGGGATTTTTGCTCACCGTTCTTGTGATCATTTTGACCCCACGGGGTGAGATCTTGCGTGGAGCCCCAGATCGAGGGAGATTATCAGTGGTCTTGTATGTCTTCCATTTCCTAATAGTTGCTCCCACAGTTGATTTCTTCAAACCAAGCTGCTTACCTATTGCAGATTCGGTCTTCCCAGCCTGGTGCAGGTCTACAATTTTGTTTCTGGTGTCCTTTGACAGCTATTTGGTCTTGGCCATAGTGGAGTTTGGAGTGTGACTGTTTGAGGTTGTGGACAGGTGTCTTTTATACTGATAACAAGTTCAAACAGGTGCCATTAATACAGGTAACGAGTGGAGGACAGAGGAGCCTCTTAAAGAAGAAGTTACAGGTCTGTGAGAGCCAGAAATCTTGCTTGTTTGTAGGTCACCAAATACTTATTTTCCACCATAATTTGCAAATAAATTCATAAATCTTACAATGTGATTTTCTGGATTTTTTTTTCTCAATTTGTCTGTCATAGTTGACGTGTACCTATGATGAAAATTACAGGCCTCATCTTTTTAAGTGGGAGAACCCCACTGTATGTTGAGCAGGGTTTTGACAGTAAAGTTATTCATTAGCTATCTGGACACTGAATCCAACTGCTGAAGCTCTGTTCACCACCCGACAAAGTATCACTAACTAACCAATTACTGTCTAATCAAGTACTGTCCAAATATGCAAAAAATTACTAATAAAGATAGCTAGCTAACTTATGGCTAACACGACTTTAGCTACTTTTGGTTGTCAGCTCAATTAGCTAGCAATTAGCTATCTGCTGAAAAAACAAAGCTGGATAGCTGAGTTAACATTTTTTTCAAATTTATAGACGATTGACATACGGAATTTCTTCTTGAAAGAGGGTGAGAGATGCAGCTCAGCAAACACAGATGGTTGTTATATTTGCAGGAGTAAGTGAATAGATTTTGTGTGTGTGTTTACAATACAATGACTTAGCATCTACAGTAGCTACATAGATGGGTTGGCTGACAACGTCACGAAAATGATGTGCACGCTTCCATTGGGCAGAAGTCAGCCTGTTGTGATTCTGGATGGCCAGATTGCCAGCAAGAATGACACTGCCATGTGGGGAATCGTAAGTGGCTTATTTCAGCATGTTTCATCTTGTTTTGACTGATTTCATGTCAATGAAAATATGGCTAGAATTCGCTATCTAGCTAACCAACACCTGTAACTATGTATTTGAAACAACAAGTGGTCATTGTGCAAATGTATTTGTTTTCAATAAACATTGGAGACTAAATATAGCTTACATGTTGTCAACAATCAAAGCCAACACTGTCTGTTTTGCCCCATGGTTGCACAAATGTCTATTTTGTTGCTAAGGCGACAGAGAACACAGGTATTGTTGTTAGTGAAGGGTAAGACAGTTGAATGTTAATCAGGTTTAAGATTGAGTGAACTGCTAATATCATTAAGGAACAGAAAAGATCCCAGATTTTACCTTTAGCTCAATTCAGGTAAACATTATTTGCCTGTTGTTCAAATCACATTTTATTAGTCACATACACGTGTTTAGCAGATGTTATAGCGGGTGTAGCGAAATGCGTGTGTTTCTAGCTCTGACAGTGCAGTAATATCTAACAAGTAATATCTAACAATTTCACAACATATACCCAATACACACATCTGAGTAAATCAATGGAATTAAGAATATATAAATAAATATATGGACGAGCAATGACAGAGCGGCATGGACTAAGATACAGTAGAATATTATAGAATAGAATGCAGTATATACATATGAGATGAGTAGTGCAAGATATGGAAACATTATTAAAGTGACTAGTGTTCCATTTCTTAAAGTGGCCAGTGATTTCAATAGGCAGCAGCAGCCTCTAATGTGCTAGTGATGGCTATTTAACAGTCTGATGGCCTTGAGATAAAAGCTGTTTTTCAGTCTCTCGGTCCCAGCTTTGATGCACCTGTACTGACCTTGCCTTCTGGATGATAGCGGGGTGAACAGGCAGTGGCTCGGGTGGTTGATGTCCTTGATTATCTTTTTGGCCTTCCTGTGACATCGGGTGCTGTAGGTGTCTTGGAGGGTGGGTAGTTTGCCCCCGGTATTGCGTTCATCAGACCGCACCACCCTCTGGAGAGCCCTGCGGTTGCGGGCGGTGCAGTTCCCGTACCAGGCGGTGATACAGCCCGACAGGATGCTCTCAATTGTGCATCTGTAAAAATGTGTAAGGGTTTTAGGTGCCAAGGCAAATTTCTTCAGCCTCCTGAGGTTGAAGAGGTGCTGTTGCGCCTTCTTCAACACACTGTCTGTGTGGGTGGGCCATTTCAGTTTGTCAGTGACGTGTACGCCGAGGAACTTGAAGCTGCGGTCCCGTCGATGTGGATAGGGGGGTGTTCCCTCTGCTGTTTCATGAAGTCCACGATCATCTCCTTTGTTTTGTTGATGTTGAGTGAGAGGTTATTTTCCTGGCACCACACTCCCAGAGCCCTCACCTCCTCCCTGTAGGCGGTCTCGTCATTGTTGGTAATCAAGCCTACGACTGTTGTGTGATCTGCAAACTTGATGATTGAGTTGGAGGCGTGCTTGGCCACGCAGTCATGGGTGAACAGGGAGTGCAGGAGGGGGCTGAACACGCACCCTTGTGGGGCCCCAGTGTTGAGGATCAGCGAAGTGGGGGTGATGTTTCCTACCTTCACCACCTGGGGGCGGCCCGTCAGGAAGTCCAGGACCCAGTTGCACAGGTCGGGGTTCAGACCCAGGGCCTCAAGCTTAATGATGAGCTTGGAGGGTTCAAAGGTGTTGAATGCTGAGCTATAGTCAATGAACAGCATTCTTACATAGGTATTCCTCTTGTCCAGATGGGATAGGGCAGTGTGCAGTGTGATGGCGATTGCATCGTTTGTGGACCTATTGGGGCGGTAAGCAAATTGAAGTGGGTCTAGGGTGACAGGTAAGGTAGAGGTGATATGATCCTTGACTAGTCTCTCAAAGCACTTCATGATGACAGAAGTGAGTGCAACGGGGCGATAGTCATTTAGTTCAGTTACCTTTGCTTTTTTGGGTACAGGAACAATGGTGGCCATCTTGAAGCATGTGGGAACAGCAGACTGGGATAGGGAGAGATTGAATATGTCCGTAAACACACCAGCCAGCTGGTCTGAACATGCTCTGAGGATGCGGCTAGGGATGCCGTCTGGGCCGGCAGCCTTGCGGGGGTTAACATGCTTAAATGTCTTAATCACGTCGGCCATGGAGAAGGAGAGGCCACAGTCCTTGGTAGTGGGCCTCGTCAGTGGCACTGTGTTATCCTCAAAGCGGGTGAAGAAGGTGTTTAGCTTGTCTGGAAGCGAGACGTCGGTGTGGGGTTTGAAAACAGCGGCCCTTGTGTTCTGTGCCAGTATTACCGAATATCCTGATATGGCACAAGTTCGGTATGAAGGTATGACAATCTGGATATCGCCCAAGCCTAGTTAGCGGTTATGTATGAAGGTTTAGCTTGGAATGTTTTTTTTGCCTTGTCACAGACACCTGTTGTGTTGTGCGTTGAAGTCCACAAGCGAAAGGAAAAGGTGAGAGGAGAGCGCGTAGATGCGAGAAGGAATTATCCAACGATCGAAGGGACCCGGCTACTATGAAAGTGAACTGTGTTTGCGGGTGATCAGGGGTGTATTCGTTCAGTCTATTCTGTTAAAACGTGTCTTAAACGGAAGTAAACGGGGATAAAGTCTGCTAAATGGCATATTATTATTATAAACCTACCTGAATTTGTCCAATAGAAACTCTTGTTTGCAACTGTTGGACTAATGATTACAGCCTAGATCAGCTAGATGCAGGAAAGAGTGTGCAAGGCGGTATGTGGTGGTATAGAATGTGTCACTGTCTTTCACCTTGATTACTCCAAATTGTTCACAACCTGTGCACCTACGTTATAGGTTGTAGCAACCTTATGATGGGTATACGGAACATTTCAGTCTCATATACAGTGATGGAAAATAGTATTTGAGCCCCTGCTGATTTTGTATGTTTGCCCACTGACAAAGAAATGATCAGTCTATAATTTTAATGGTAGGTTTATTTGAACAGTGAGAGACAGAATAACAACAACAAAATCCAGAGAAACGCATGTCAAAAAATGTTATAAATTGATTTTGCATTTTAATGAGGGAAAATAAGTATTTGACCCCCTCTCAATCAGAAAGATTTCTGTCTCCCAGGTGTCTTTTATACAGGTAACGAGCTGAAATTAGGAGCACACTCTTAAAGGGAGTGCTCCTAATCTCAGCTTGTTACCTGTATAAAAGACACCTGTCCACAGAAGCAATCAATCAATCAATCAGATTCCAAACTCTCCACCATGGCCAAGACCAAAGAGCTCTCCAAGTATGTCAGGGAGTGTCTCAAGAAGAAGCACATTAAGGTCCTGGAGTGGCCTAGCCAGTCTCCAGACCTTAATCCCATAGAAAATCTGTGGAGGGAGCTGAAGGTTCGAGTTGCCAAACGTCAGCCTCGAAACCTTAATGACTTGGAGAAGATCTGCAAAGAGGAGTGGGACAAAATCCCTCCTGAGATGTGTGCAAACCTGGTGGCCAACTACAAGAAACGTCTGACCTCTGTGATTGCCAACAAGGGTTTTGCCACCAAGTACTAAGTCATGTTTTGCAGAGGGGTCAAATACTTATTTCCCTCATTAAAATGCAAATCAATTTATAACATTTTGACATGCGTTTTTGTTGTTATTCTGTCTCTCACTGTTCAAATAAACCTACCATTAAATGTATAGACTGATCATGTCTTTGTCAGTGGGAAAACGTACAAAATCAGCAGGGGATTCCCTCACTGTAGTAGCCTAAACCTATCGATGTAACATTGAGCTGAGTGAATGGAATATGAATGACATGTTACATTGAGCTGGGTGAATGGAATATGAATGACATGTTACATTGAGCTGAGTGAATGGAATATGAATGACATGTTACATTGAGCTGAGTGAATGGAATATGAATGACATGTTACATTGAGCTGGGTGAATGGAATATGAATGACATGTTACATTGAGCTGGGTGAATGGAATATGAATGACAGGCATTTAATAATAGAAATGACGCCATGCTCATTCAAAATGTCTGAACTCATTAACTTCCCTAATCTTAAATGTCACCGACCGACACTGGAAATAATCAGTAGAATACATTCTATCAAGATGATGGACTTGTGGATTTTGTATTATTTTGAACATGAAAAGTAATGTATAAAACAATATATGATCATAGAAATCTATAGTATGACGGATAAAATGTTTAATGCAGTTTGTAATCTGACCCTCTGATATCCAGGGATGAATGCAGCCGTCCGCGCTGTGACCCGCATGGGGATATTTGTTGGAGCCAAGATGTATCTCATATACGAGGTACTATTCTACAGTTCGTTACTGTCTTAACGTTCGTTACCCTATGTCTTAACGTTCGTTAGCCTATGTCTTAACGTTCGTTAGCCTATGTCTTAACGTTCGTTAGCCTATGTCTTAACGTTCGTTACCCTATGTCTTAACGTTCGTTACCCTATGTCTTAACGTTGTTACCCTATGTCTTAACGTTCGTTTACCCTATGTCTTAAAGTTCGTTACCCTATGTCTTAACGTTCGTTACCCTATGTCTTAACGTTCGTTACCCTATGTCTTAACGTTCGTTACCCTATGTCTTAACGTTCGTTACCCTATGTCTTAACGTTCGTTACCCTATGTCTTAACGTTCGTTACCCTATGTCTTAACGTTCGTTACTCTACGTCTTACAGTTCGTTACTCTACGTCTTACAGTTCGTTACCCTACGTCTTACAGTTCGTTACCCTACGTCTTACAGTTCGTTACCCTACGTCTTACAGTTCGTTACTGTCTTAACGTTCGTTACTCAATGTCTTAAAGTTCGTTACTCTGTCTTACAGTTCGTTACCCTAAGTCTTACAGGTCGTTACCCTAAGTCTTACAGGTCGTTACCCTAAGGTACTCTAAGTCTTACAGGTCATAGGCTTCTTTGTTTCCTTTAACTGACAATATCAGTAATATGACAATAGGATGTTCTGCTCCGTCATGACCAGTATTGATCTGATTGATCGATGTGATTGATGTTTCTCTCTCAGGGCTACCAGGGTCTGGTGGATGGAGGGGACAACATCAAGCTGGCCCACTGGCAGAGTGTCACCAACATCATACAGCAGGTAATGGGACAACATCAAGCTGGCCCACTGGCAGAGTGTCACCAACATCATACAGCAGGTAATGGGACAACATCAAGCTGGCCCACTGGCAGAGTGTCACCAACATCATACAGCAGGTAATGGGACAACATCAAGCTGGCCCACTGGCAGAGTGTCACCAACATCATACAGCAGGTAATGGGACAACATCAAGCTGGCCCACTGGCAGAGTGTCACCAACATCATACAGCAGGTAATGGTGACCTATAGTAGCTAATGCACTCTGGGATCAGGAGTCATGATCAGAGCCATTTACATGGGATGGTCAAAAGACTGGGACCAGAAATAGGCTCTGGCATTTCTAACACACCGGCCCATTTTCTTCCTTGAGGCCCCCATTATTACACAGATCATTATAATTGTGAAAAAAACAAAACAAGACCCAATATAATTTTTTTTGCCAAATGGCCAGTCCGCTCCTGGCTTGAGCTAATCTTTTACTGTGAGGAAGGGAGAAATATTTGAAGTGATCACGACTGTCAGCAGGACAACATGATGAACTGTGTCTCTTCAATCTCTGGATTAGTCCATATTGTTATAGGCCTGTTTGCGCCCCTCGGGAGGCCCTTGGTTAACTATTTAAAGTGTAGGAAGGGCCTCCCGAGGGGCGCAGCGGTCTAAGGCATGGCATGGCATCGCAGTGCTTGGGGTGTCACTACAGCCCCGGGTTCGATCCCAGGCTGTGAGGCGGCGCACAATTGGCCCAGCGTTGTCCGGGTTATGGGGAGGGTTTGGCCGGCCGGGATTTCCTTGTCCCATCGCGCTCTAGCGACTCCTTGTGGCGGGCCGGGCACCTGTAAGCTGACTTCGGTTGCCAGTTGGACAGTGTTTCCTCCGACACGTTGGATAAGCGAGCAGTGCGGCTTGGCAGGGTCGTGTTTCGGAGGATGCATGGCTCTCGACCTTCGCCTCTCCAGAGTCCGTAGGGCAGTTGCAGCGATGGGACAAGACTGTAACCAATTTGATATCACGGAAAAATAAATAACAAAGGGTAGGGAGATAGTTATGTTTTTGGGTTATTGCATATTTATTAACTCATTTCAGGATATCTTCTAAACTACCCACAATGCACTATTTCTCAACGTCATATGGAGGATCTACTCTGTGTTACGGAGTTTGTATGCTTGCTCGGTAGCTAGCTTAAGCTAACATTAGCCACTAGCTATGCTAGCATGTAATTACATTCCAGACCAAGTGTAGGTGGTGGTGAGCTACAATCAGGAAGTGTGATGTAAACAAGAAGCAGATGGGAGGTACATGCGGCAATGCAGCATGCCCTTCACAGACTTTGTGGCTGTGTTATCTAGTGGGAACGCGTTAACAAGGCAGGCTCTAGTTCCTTCTTCCCGTGAACTCAAAACTAAAGAGAAAATCATACCTGCTTGCTCTAATTTTGTAGTACCTCATCTGTTCTGTTCTTGTTTTTGTCAGATGTTACTATGGTATACTGAAGTATAATTACAAGCATTCCATAAGTGTCAAAGGCTTTTATTGACAATTACATTAAGTTTATGCAAAGATTCAATATTTGCAGTGTTGACCCTTCTTTTTCAAGACCTCTGCAATCCGCCCTGGCATGCTGTCAATTAACTTCTGGGCCACATCCTGACTGATGGCAGCCCATTCTTGCATAATCAATGCTTGGAGTTTGTCAGAATTTGTGGGGTTTTGTTTGTCCACCCGCCTCTTGAGGATCGACCACAAGTTCTCAAATGGGATTAAGGTCTGGGGAGTTTCCTGGCCATGGACCCAAAATGTCGATGTTTTGTTCCCCGAGCCACTTAGTTATCACTTTTGCCTTATGGCAAGGTGCTCCAGCATGCTGGTAAGGCATTGGTCGTCACCAAACTGTTCTTGGATGGTTGGGAGAAGTTGCTCTCGGAGGATGTGTTGGTACCATTCTTTATTCATGGCTGTGTTCTTAGGCAAAATTGTGAGTTTTTTTTATTTTATTTCACCTTTATTTAACCAGGTAAGCCAGTTGAGAACAGGTTCTCATTTACAACTGCGACCTGGCCAAGATAAAGCAAAGCAGTGCAATAAAAACAACACAGAGTTACATATGGGGTAAAAAACATAAAGTCAAAAATACAACAGAAAATATATATACAGTGTGTGCAAATGTAGCAAGTTATGGAGGTAAGGCAATAAATAGGCTATAGTGCAGAATAATTACAATAGTATTAACACTGGAATGATAGATGTGCAAGAGATTATGTGCAAATAGAGATACTGGGGTGCAAAAGAGCAAAATAAATAACAATATAGGGATGAGGTAGTTGGGTGGGCTAATTTCAGATGGGCTGTGTACAGGTGCAGTGATCGGTAAGGTGCTCTGACAACTGATGCTTAAAGTTATTGAGGGAGATAAGAGTCTCCAGCTTCAGAGATTTTTGCAATTCGTTCCAGTCATTGGCAGCAGAGAACTGGAAGGAATGGCGGCCAAAGGAGGTGTTGGCTTTGGGAATGACCAGTGAGATATACCTGCTGGAGCGCAGACTACGGGTGGGTGCTGCTATGGTGACCAATGAGCTAAGATAAGGTGGGGATTTGCCTAGCAGTGATTTATAGATGGCCTGGAGCCAGTGGGTTTGACGACGAACATGTAGTGAGGACCAGCCAACAAGAGCGTACAGGTCACAGTGGTGGGTAGTGTATGGGGCTTTGGAGACAAAACGGATGGCACTGTGATAGACTACATCCAATTTGCTGAGTAGAGTGTTGGAGGCTATTTTGTAAATGACATCGCCGAAGTCAAGGATCGGTAGGATAGTCAGTTTTACGAGGGCATGTTTGGCAGCATGAGTGAAGGAGGCTTTGTTGCGAAATAGGAAGCCGATTCTAGATGTAACTTTGGATTGGAGATTCTTTATGTGAGTCTGGAAGTTGAGTTTACAGTCTAACCAGACACCTAGGTATTTGTAGTTGTCCACATACTCTAGGTCAGACCCGTCGAGAGTGGTGATTCTAGTCGGGTGGGCGGGTGCCAGCAGCGTTCGATTGAAAAGCATGCATTTAGTTTTACTAGTGTTTAAGAGAAGTTGGAGGCTACTGAAGGATTGTTGTATGGCATTGAAGCTCGTTTGGAGGTTTGTTAACACAGTGTCCAATGAAGGGCCAGATGTATACAAAATGGTGTCGTCTGCGTAGAGGTGGATCTGAGAGTCACCAGCAGCAAGAGCGACATCATTGATATACACTGAGAAAAGTGTCGGCCCAAGAATTGAACCCTGGGCACCCCCATAGAGACTGCCATAGGTCCAGACAACAGGCCCTCCGATTTGACACACTGAACTCTATCTGAGAAGTAGTTGGTGAACCAGGCGAGGCAGTCATTTGAGAAACCAAGGCTATTTAGTCTGCCAATAAGAATGCTGTGGTTGACAGAGTCGAAAGCCTTGGCCAGGTCGATGAAGACGGCTGCACAGTACTGTCTATTATCAATCGCGGTTATAATATCGTTTAGGACCTTGAGCGTGGCTGAAGTGCACCCATGACCAGCTCGGAAACCGGATTGCATAGCGGAGAAGGTACGGTGGTATTCGAAATGGTCGGTGATCTGTTTGTTAACTTGGCTTTCAAATACTTTCGAAAGGCAGGGCAGGATGGATATAGGTCTGTAGCAGTTTGGATCTAGAGTGTCACCCCCTTTGAAGAGGGGGATGACCGCGGCAGCTTTCCAATCTCTGGGGATCTCAGACGTTATGAAAGAGAGGTTGAACAGACTAGTAATAGGGGTTGCGACAATTTCGGCGGCTAGTTTTAGAAAGGAAGGGTCCAGATTGTCTAGCCCAGCTGATTTGTAAGGGTCCAGATTTTGCAGCGCTTTCAAAACATCAGCTGTCTGAATTTGTGTGAAGGAGAAGCGGGGGGAGCATGGGCAAGTTGCAGCGGAGGGTGCAGAGTTGGTGGCCGGGTTAGTGGTAGCCAGATGGGAGTGAGCCCACTCCCTTGGCTGAGAAGCAACCCCACACATGAATGATCTCAGGATGCTTTACTGTTGGCATGACACAGGACTGATGGTAGCGCTCACCTTGTCTTCTCCGGACAAGGTGTTTTCCGGATGCCCCAAACAAACGGAAAGGGGATTCATCAGAGAAAATAACTTTACCCCAGTCCTCAGCAGTTTAATCCCTGTACCTTTTGCAGAATATCAGTCTGTCCCTGATGTTTTTCCTGGAGAGAAGTGGCTTCTTCGCTGCCCTTCTTGACACCAGGCCATCCTCCAAAAGTCTTCGCCTCACTGTGCGTGCAGATGCACTCACACCTGCCTGCTACCATTCCTGAGCAAGCTCTGCACTGGTGGTGCCCCGATCCCGCAGCTGAATCAACTTTAGGAGACGGTCCTGGCGCTTGCCGGACTTTCTTGGGCGCCCTGACGCCTTCTTCACAACAATTGAACCTCTTTCCTTGAAGTTCTTGATGATCCGATAAATGGTTGATTTAGGTGCAATCTTACTAGCAGCAATATCCTTGCCTGTGAAGCCCTTTTTGTGCAAAGCAATGATGAAGGCACTTGTTTCCTTGCAGGTAACCATGGTTAACAGAGGAAGAACAATGATTTCAAGCACCACCCTCCTTTTAAAGCTTCCAGTCTGTTATTCTAACTCAATCAGCATGACAGAATGATCTTCAGCCTTGTCCTCGTCAACACTCTCACCTGTGTTAATGAGAGAATCACTGACATGATGGCAGCTGGTCCTTTTGTGGCAGGGCTGAAATGCAGTGGAAATGTTTTTCTGGGATTAAGTTCATTTTCATGGCAAAGAGGGACTTTGCAATTAATTGCAATTCATCTGAACACTCTTCATGACATTCTGGAGTATATGCAAATTGCCATCATCAAAACTGAGGCAGCAGACTGTGAAAATTAGTATTTGTGTCATTCTCAAAACCTTTGACCACGACTGTATAATACAACACATTATTACACACTACATATCTACAATACAACACATTATTACACACTACATATCTACAATACAACACATTATTACACACTACATATCTACAATACAACACATTATTACACCACTACATATCTACAATACAACACATTATTACACCACTACATATCTACAATACAACACATTATTACACCACTACATATCTACAATACAACACATTATTACACCACTACATATCTACAATACAACACATTATTACACACTACATATCTATAATACAACACATTATTACACACTACATATCTACAATACAACACATTATTACACACTACATATCTACAATACAACACATTATTACACACTACATATCTACAATACAACACATTATTACACCACTACATATCTACAATACAACACATTATTACACCACTACATATCTACAATACAACACATTATTACACCACTACATATCTACAATACAACACATTATTACACCACTACATATCTACAATACAACACATTATTACACACTACATATCTACAATACAACACATTATTACACCACTACATATCTACAATACAACACATTATTACACCACTACATATCTATAATACAACACATTATTACACACTACATATCTACAATACAACACATTATTACACACTACATATCTACAATACAACACATTATTACACCACTACATATCTACAATACAACACATTATTACACCACTACATATCTACAATACAACACATTATTACACCACTACATATCTACAATACAACACATTATTACACCACTACATATCTACAATACAACACATTATTACACCACTACATATCTACAATACAACACATTATTACACCACTACATATCTACAATACAACACATTATTACACACTACATATCTACAATACAACACATTATTACACACTACATATCTACAATACAACACATTATTACACCACTACATATCTATAATACAACACATTATTACACACTACATATCTACAATACAACACATTATTACACCACTACATATCTACAATACAACACATTATTACACCACTACATATCTACAATACAACACATTATTACACCACTACATATCTACAATACAACACATTATTACACCACTACATATATACAATACAACACATTATTACACCACTACTCTACCACTACATATCTACAATACAACACATTATTACACACTACATATCTACAATACAACACATTATTACACCACTACATATCTACAATACAACACATTATTACACACTACATATCTACAATACAACACATTATTACACCACTACATATCTATAATACAACACATTATTACACACTACATATCTACAATACAACACATTATTACACACTACATATCTATAATACAACACATTATTACACCACTACATATCTACAATACAACACATTATTACACACTACATATCTATAATACAACACATTATTACACCACTACATATCTACAATACAACACATTATTACACACTACATATCTACAATACAACACATTATTACACCACTACATATCTACAATACAACACATTATTACACACTACATATCTACAATACAACACATTATTACACCACTACATATCTACAATACAACACATTATTACACCACTACATATCTATAATACAACACATTATTACACACTACATATCTACAATACAACACATTATTACACACTACATATCTACAATACAACACATTATTACACACTACATATCTACAATACAACACATTATTACACACTACATATCTACAATACAACACATTATTACACCACTACATATCTACAATACAACACATTATTACACCACTACATATCTATAATACAACACATTATTACACACTACATATCTACAATACAACACATTATTACACCACTACATATCTACAATACAACACATTATTACACCACTACTCTACCACTACATATCTACAATACAACACATTATTACACCACTACATATCTACAATACAACACATTATTACACCACTACATATCTACAATACAACACATTATTACACACTACATATCTATAATACAACACATTATTACACACTACATATCTACAATACAACACATTATTACACACTACATATCTACAATACAACACATTATTACACCACTACATATCTACAATACAACACATTATTACACCACTACTCTACCACTACATATCTACAATACAACACATTATTACACACTACATATCTACAATACAACACATTATTACACCACTACATATCTACAATACAACACATTATTACACACTACATATCTACAATACAACACATTATTACACACTACATATCTACAATACAACACATTATTACACACTACATATCTACAATACAACACATTATTACACCACTACATATCTACAATACAACACATTATTACACCACTACATATCTACAATACAACACATTATTACACACTACATATCTACAATACAACACATTATTACACACTACATATCTACAATACAACACATTATTACACACTACATATCTACAATACAACACATTATTACACCACTACATATCTACAATACAACACATTATTACACCACTACATATCTACAATACAACACATTATTACACCACTACATATCTACAATACAACACATTATTACACCACTACATATCTACAATACAACACATTATTACACACTACATATCTACAATACAACACATTATTACACACTACATATCTACAATACAACACATTATTACACCACTACATATCTACAATACAACACATTATTACACACTACATATCTACAATACAACACATTATTACACCACTACATATCTACAATACAACACATTATTACACCACTACATATCTACAATACAACACATTATTACACACTACATATCTATAATACAACACATTATTACACACTACATATCTATAATACAACACATTATTACACACTACATATCTACAATACAACACATTATTACACCACTACATATCTACAATACAACACATTTTTACACCACTACATATCTACAATACAACACATTATTACACACTACATATCTATAATACAACACATTATTACACCACTACTCTACCACTACATATCTACAATACAACACATTATTACACCACTACATATCTACAATACAACACATTATTACACACTACATATCTATAATACAACACATTATTACACACTACATATCTATAATACAACACATTATTACACCACTACTCTACCACTACATATCTATAATACAACACATTATTACACACTACATATCTATAATACAACACATTATTACACCACTACTCTACCACTACATATCTACAATACAACACATTATTACACCACTACATATCTATAATACAACACATTATTACACACTACATATCTACAATACAACACATTATTACACCACTACACTACCACTACATATCTACAATACAACACATTATTACACCACTACATATCTACAATACAACACATTATTACACCACTACATATCTACAATACAACACATTATTACACCACTACATATCTACAATACAACACATTATTACACCACTACATATCTACAATACAACACATTATTACACCACTACATATCTACAATACAACACATTATTACACCACAACACATTATTACACCACTACATATCTACAATACAACACATTATTACACACTACATATCTACAATACAACACATTATTACACACTACATATCTACAATACAACACATTATTACACCACTACATATCTACAATACAACACATTATTACACCACTACATATCTACAATACAACACATTATTACACACTACATATCTACAATACAACACATTATTACACCACTACATATCTACAATACAACACATTATTACACACTACATATCTACAATACAACACATTATTACACACTATAGATCTACAATACAACACATTATTACACACTACATATCTATAATACAACACATTATTACACACTACATATCTATAATACAACACATTATTACACCACTACATATCTACAATACAACACATTATTACACCACTACATATCTACAATACAACACATTATTACACACTACATATCTACAATACAACACATTATTACACCACTACATATCTACAATACAACACATTATTACACACTACATATCTACAATACAACACATTATTACACCACTACATATCTACAATACAACACATTATTACACAATCAATCAATCAATCAATTTTATTTTATATAGCCCTTCTTACATCAGCTAATATCTCGAAGTGCTTTACAGAAACCCAGCCTAAAACCCCAAACAGCTAGTAATGCAGGTGTAGAAGCACGGTGGCTAGGAAAAACTCCCTAGAAAGGCCAAAACCTAGGAAGAAACCTAGAGAGGAACCAGGCTATGAGGGGTGGCCAGTCCTCTTCTGGCTGTGCCGGGTGGAGATTATAACAGAACCATGCCAAGATGTTCAAAAATGTTCATAAGTGACAAGCATGGTCAAATAATAATCAGGAATAAATCTCAGTTGGCTTTTCATAGCCGATCATTAAGAGTTGAAAACAGCAGGTCTGGGACAGGTAGGGGTTCCATAACCGCAGGCAGAACAGTTGAAACTGGAATAGCAGCAAGGCCAGGCGGACTGGGGACAGCAAGGAGTCACCACGGCCGGTAGTCCCGACGTATGGTCCTAGGGCTCAGGTTCTCAGAGAGAAAGAGAGAACGAGAGAATTAGAGAGAGCATACTTAAATTCACACAGGACACTGGATAAGACAGGAGAAGTACTCCAGGTATAACCAACTAACCCCAGCCCCCCGACACATAAACTACTGCAGCATAAATACTGGAGGCTGAGACAGGAGCGGTCCGGAGACACTGTGGCCCCATCCGAAGAAACCCCCGGACAGGGCCAAACAGGAAGGATATAACCCCACCCACTCTGCCAAAGCACAGCCCCCGCACCACCAGAGGGATATCCTCAACCACCAACTTACAATCCTGAGACAAGGCCGAGTATAGCCCACAGAGGTCTCCACCACAGCACAAACCAAGGGGGGGGCGCGCCAACCCAGACAGGAAGATCACGTCAGTAACTCAACCCACTCAAGTGACGCACCCCTCCTAGGGACGGCATGAAAGAGCACCAGCAAGCCAGTGACTCAGCCCCGTAACAGGGTTAGAGGCAGAGAACCCCAGTGGAGAGAGGGGAACCGGCCTGGCAGAGACAGCAAGGGCTGTTCGTTGCTCCAGAGCCTTTCCGTTCACCTTCACACTCCTGGGCCAGACTACACTCAATCATATGACCTACTGAAGAGATAAGTCTTCAGTAAAGACTTAAAGGTTGAGACCGAGTCTGCGTCTCTCACATGGGTAGGCAAAAAAAAAAAAAAAAATGGAGATCTATAGGAGAAAGCCCTGCCTCCCGCTGTTTGCTTAGAAATTCTAGGGACAATTAGGAGGCCTGCGTCTTGTGACCGTAGCGTACGTATTGGTATGTACGGCAGGACCAACTCGGAAAGATAGGTAGGAGCAAGCCCATGTAACGCTTTATAGGTTAACAGTAAAACCTTGAAATCAGCCCTTGCCTTAACAGGAAGCCAGTGTAGGGAAGCTAGCACTGGAGTAATATGATCAAATTTCTTGGTTCTAGTCAGGATTCTAGCAGCCGTATTTAGCACTAACTGAAGTTTATTTAGTGCTTTATCCGGGTAGCCGGAAAGTAGAGCATTGCAGTAGTCTAACCTAGAAGTAACAAATGCATGGATTAATTTTTCTGCATCATTTTTGGACAGAAAATTTCTGATTTTTGCAATGTTACGTAGATGGAAAAAAGCTGTCCTTGAAACAGTCTTGATATGTTCGTCAAAAGAGAGATCAGGGTCAAGAGTAACGCCGAGGTCCTTCACAGTTTTATTTGAGACGACTTTACAACCATCAAGATGAATTGTCAGATTTAACAGAAGATCTCTTTGTTTCTTGGGACCTAGAACAAGCATCTCTGTTTTGTCCGAGTTTAAAAGTAGAAAGTTTTCAGCCATCCACTTCCTTATGTCTGAAACACAGGCTTCTAGCGAGGGCAATTTTGGGGCTTCACCATGTTTCATTGAAATGTACAGCTGTGTGTCATCCGCATAGCAGTGAAAGTTAACATTATGTTTTCGAATAACATCCCCAAGAGGTAAAATATATAGTGAAAACAGTAGTGGTCCTAAAACGGAACCTTGAGGAACACCGAAATGTACAGTTGATTTGTCGGAGGACAGACCATTCACAGAGACAAACTGATATCTTTCCGACAGGTAAGATCTAAACCAGGCCAGAACTTGTCCGTGTAGACCAATTTGGGTTTCCAGTCTCTCCAAAAGAATGTGGTGATCGATAGTGTCAAAGGCAGCACTAAGGTCTAGTAGCACGAGGACAGATGCAGAGCCTCGGTCTGACGCCATTAAAAGGTCATTTACCACCTTCACAAGTGCAGTCTCAGTGCTATGATGGGGTCTAAAACCAGACTGAAGCATTTCGTATACATTGTTTGTCTTCAGAAAGGCAGTGAGTTGCTGCGCAACAGCTTTTTCTAAAATTTTTGAGAGGAATGGAAGATTCGATATAGGCCGATAGTTTTTATATTTTCCGGGTCAAGGTTTGGCTTTTTCAAGAGAGGCTTTATCACTGCCACTTTTAGTGAGTTTGGTACACATCCGGTGGATAGAGAGCTGTTTATTATGTTCAACATAGGAGGGCCAAGCACAGGAAGCAGCTCCTTCAGCAGTTTAGTAGGAATAGGATCCAGTATGCAGCTTGAAGGTTTAGAGGCCATGATTATTTTCATCATTGTGTCAAGAGATATAGTACTAAAACACTTAAGTGTCTCTCCCGATCCCAGGCCCTCGCAGAGCTGTGCAGATCCAGGACAGCTAAGCCCTGGAGGAATACGCAGATTCAAAGAGGAGTCCGTAATTTGCTTTCTAATGGTCATGATCTTTTCCTCAAAGAAGTTCATGAATTTATTACTGCTGAAGTGAAAGCCATCCTCTCTTGGGGAATGCTGCTTTTTAGTTAGCTTTGCAACAGTATCAAAAAGAAATTTTGGATTGTTCTTATTTTCCTCGATTAAGTTGGAAAAGTAGGATGATCGAGCAGCAGTGAGGGCTCTTCGGTACTGCACGGTACTGTCTTTCCAAGCTAGTCGGAAGACTTCCAGTTTGGTGTGGCGCCATTTCCGTTCCAATTTCCTGGAAGCTTGCTTCAAAGCTCGGGTATTTTCTGTATACCAGGGAGCTAGTTTCTTATGACAAATGTTTTTCGTTTTTAGGGGTGCAACTGCATCTAGGGTATTGCGCAAGGTTAAATTGAGTTCCTCAGTTAAGTGGTTAACTGATTTTTGTCC
Organism: Coregonus clupeaformis; assembly: GCF_020615455.1. Classification (NCBI taxonomy): domain Eukaryota; kingdom Metazoa; phylum Chordata; class Actinopteri; order Salmoniformes; family Salmonidae; genus Coregonus; species Coregonus clupeaformis. The sequence goes on along the minus strand of NW_025533888.1, from coordinate 259,853 downwards.
TCTGACGTCCTTGGGTAGGCAGAAGGAGTCTGGAAGGGCATCAAGGAATTTTTGTGTTGTCTGAGAATTTATAGCACGACTTTTGATGCTCCTTGGTTGGGGTCTGAGCAGATTATTTGTTGCGATTGCAAACGTAATAAAATGGTGGTCCGATAGTCCAGGATTTTGTGGAAAAACATTAAGATCTACAACATTTATTCCATGGGACAAAACTAGGTCCAGAGTATGACTGTGGCAGTGAGTAGGTCCAGAGACATGTTGGACAAAACCCACTGAGTCGATGATGGCACACTACATATCTACAATACAACACATTATTACACACTACATATCTACAATACAACACATTATTACACCACTACATATCTACAATACAACACATTATTACACACTACATATCTACAATACAACACATTATTACACACTACATATCTACAATACAACACATTATTACACCACTACATATCTACAATACAACACATTATTACACCACTAATCTACCACTACATATCTACAATACAACACATTATTACACCACTACATATCTACAATACAACACATTATTACACCACTAATCTACCACTACATATCTACAATACAACACATTATTACACCACTACATATCTACAATACAACACATTATTACACCCCTACATATCTACAATACAACACATTATTACACCACTACATATCTACAATACAACACATTATTACACCACTACATATCTATAATACAACACATTATTACACCACTACATATCTACAATACAACACATTATTACACACTACATATCTACAATGCAACACATTATTACACCACTACATATCTACAATACAACACATTATTACACCACTACATATCTACAATACAACACATTATTACACCACTACATATCTACAATACAACACATTATTACACCACTACATATCTACAATACAACACATTATTACACCACTACATATCTACAATACAACACATTATTACACCACTACATATCTACAATACAACACATTATTACACCACTACATATCTACAATACAACACATTATTACACCACTACATATCTACAATACAACACATTATTACACACTACATATCTATAATACAACACATTATTACACCACTACATATCTACAATACAACACATTATTACACCACTACTCTACCACTACATACACTATCGTTCAAAAGTTTGGGGTCACTTAGAAATGTCCTTGTTTTCGAAAGAAAAGCAATTTTTTTGTCAATTTCAAATAACATCAAATTGATCAGAAATACAGTGTAGACATTGTTAATGTTGTAAATGGCTATTGTAGCTGGAAATGGCAGATTTTTTATGGAATATCTACATAGGCGTACAGAGGCCCATTATCAGCAACCATCAGTCCTGTGTTCCAATGGCACGTTGTGTTTGCTAATCCAAGTTTATCATTTTAAAAGGCTAATTGATCATTAGAAAACCGTTTTGCAATTATGTGGGATGGCGTATCGCTGCAGAATGCTGTGGTAGCCATGCTGGTTAAGGGTGTCTTGAATTCTAAATAAATCACAGACAGTGTCACCAGCAAAGCACCCCCATACCATAACACCTCCTCCTCCAAGCTTTACGGTGGGAAATACACATGCGGAGATCATCTGTTCACCCACACCGCGTCTCACAAAGACACGGCAGTTGGAACCAAATATCTCAAATTTGGACTCCAGACCAAAGGACACATTTCCACCGGTCTAATGTCCATTGCTCGTGTTTCTTGGCCCAAGCAAGTCTCTTCTTCTTATTGGTGTCCTTTAGTAGTGGTTTTCTTGGCGTCAATTAGACCATGAAGGCCTGATTCACACAGTCTCCTCTGAACAGTTGATGTTGAGATGTGTCTGTTACTTGAACTCTGTGAAGCATTTATTTGGGCTGCAATTTCTGAGGCTGGTAACTCTAATGAACTTATCCTCTGCAGCAGAGGTAACTCTGGGTCTTCCATTCCTGTGGCGGTTCTCATGAGAGCCAGTTTCATCATAGCGCTTGATGGTTTTTGCGACTGCAGTTGAAACTTTCAAAGTTCTTGAAATGTTCCGTATTGACTGACCTTCATGTCTTGAAGTAATGATGGACTGTTGTTTCTCTTTGCTTATTTGAGCTGTTCTTGCCATAATATGGACTTGGTCTTTTACCAAATAGGGCTATCTTCTGTATACCACCCCTACCTTGTCACAACACAACTGATTGGCTCAAGAAGGAAAGAAATTCCACAAATTAACGTTTAACAAGGCACACCTGTTAATTGAAATGCATTCCAGGTGACTACCTCATGAAGCTGGTTGAGAGAATGCCAAGAGTGTGCAAAGCTGTCATCAAGGCAAAGGGTGGCTATTTGAAGAATCTCAAATATAAAACATATTTTAATTTGTTTAACACTTTTTTGGTTACTACATGATTCCATTTGTGTTATTTCATAGTTTTGATGTCTTCACTATTATTCTACAATGTAGAAAATAGTACAACTAAAGAAAAGCCCTTGAATTAGTAGGTGTGTCCAAACTTTTGACTGGTACTGTACATTATCAAGCATTTCACACACATGTACTGACTTAGCACTTGGTGGTCTAAAGCAACTTCCCACAAGAATAGGCTTTAGGTGAGGCAGGTGAACCTGTAGACATATTACTAAAACAGCATTTGACATGAGATAATAATAATAATAATATGCCATTTAGCAGACGCTTTTATCCAAAGCGACTTACAGTCATGCGTGCATACATTTTGTGTATGGGTGGTCCCGGGGATCGAACCCACTACCTTGGCGTTACAAGCGCCGTGCTCTACCAGATCCTCTCAAAGCTTTACAGGAATATGTTTCTGAATATAAACAGCAACACCTCCCCCATTGGCATTCCTGTCTCTTCTGTAGATGTTGTAACCATGTATTGCTATCATAGAAGGTATTATCTAAGTGAGTTTCAGAGATAGTCAGTATATGAATGTTATCTGTTACTAGCAAGTTACCGATTTCTTGAACCTTGTTTCTTAAGATGGTATTCACTTTTTCCACCTTTTGTTACGTACAAAGTGGGATTAAAATTGATTTAATTGTCTTTTTATTAATGATCTACACAAAATATTCTGTAAATTTCCAAGTGGAAGAAAAATTCATGTAAAGAATTAATGAAAATAAAACCCTACTCTGTGTGTGTGTGTGTGTATACTGTATCTTGATTAGATAAGTATTCAACCCTCTTAGTCAATACATGTTAGAATCACCTTTGGCCGCGATTTACAGCTGTGTCTTTCCACGGCAGGATTGTGCAACATTTGCCCATTATTCTTTTCAAAATTCTTCAAGCTCTGTCAAATTGGTTGTTGATCGTTGCTAGACAATCATTTAAAAATCAAATTAAATGTTATTTGCCACATGCGCCGAACACAACAGGTGTAGACCTTACAGTGAAATGCTTACTTAACAAGCCCTTATCCAGTGTCCTGTGTGAATTTAAGTATGCTCTCTCTAATTCTCTCGTTCTCTCTTTCTCTCTGAGAACCTGAGCCCTAGGACCATACGTCAGGACTACCGGGCATGCTGACACCTTGCTGTCCCCAGTCCGCCTGGCCTTGCTGCTATTCCAGTTTCAACTGTTCTGCCTGCGGTTACGAAACCCCTACCTGTCCCAGACCTGCTGTTTTCAACTCTTAATGATCGGCTATGAAAAGCCAACAGAGACCTGAGCCCTAGGACCATACGTCGGGACTACCGGCCGTGGTGACTCCTTGCTGTCCCCAGTCCGCCTGGCCTTGCTGCTATTCCAGTTTCAACTGTTCTGCCTGCGGTTATGGAACCCCTACCTGTCCCAGACCTGCTGTTTTCAACTCTTAATGATCGGCTATGAAAAGCCAACTGAGATTTATTCCTGATTATTATTTGACCATGCTTGTCACTTATGAACATTTTTGAACATCTTGGCATGGTTCTGTTATAATCTCCACCCGGCACAGCCAGAAGAGGACTGGCCACCCCTCATAGCCTGGTTCCTCTCTAGGTTTCTTCCTAGGTTTTGGCCTTTCTAGGGAGTTTTTCCTAGCCACCGTGCTTCTACACCTGCATTACTAGCTGTTTGGGGTTTTAGGCTGGGTTTCTGTAAAGCACTTCGAGATATTAGCTGATGTAAGAAGGGCTATATAAAATTGATTGATTGATTAACCAACAATGCCGTTTTAAGAAAAAAAGTGTTAAGTAAAAAATAGACAAGTAGAAAAATAACAAATAATTAAAGGGCAGCAGTAAAATAACAGTAAGGAGGCTATATATACAGGGGGTACTGGTACAGAGTCAATGTGCGGGGGCACCGGTTAGTCGAGGTAAATGAGGTAATATGTACATGTGGGTAGAGTTAAAGTAACTATGCATACATAATAAACAGAGTAGCAGCAGCATAAAAGAGGGGGTGGGGTGGGGGGAACAATGCAAATAGTCCGGGTAGCCATGATTAGCTGTTCAGGAGGCTTATGGCTTGGGGGTAGAAGCTGTTGAGAAGCCTTTTGGACCTAGACTTGGCGCTCCGGTACCGCTTGCCGTGCGGTAGCGGAGAGAACAGTCTATGACTAGGGTGGCTGGAGTCTTTGATATTTTTTAGGGCCTTCCCCTGGTATAGAGGTCCTGGATGGCAGGAAGCTTGGCCCAATGTAGCTCAGTTGGTAGAGCATGGCGCTTGCAACGCCAGGGTTGTGGGTTCGATTCCCACAGGGGGCCAGTATGAAAATGTATGTACTCACTAACTGTAAGTCGCTCTGGATAAGATCTAAATGACTGGGCAGTACAAGGAACATTATTTAGGAAAATTTTTACTTTCTATGCCTGTGATATGTGGTTGTCCCACCTAGCTATCTTCAGATGAATGCACTAACTGTAAGTCGCTCTGCATAAGAGCGTCTGCTAAATTACTAAAATGTAAATGTACTATTGTATTGTGGAGTAACTACAATGTTGTTGATCCATCCTCAGTTTTCTCCTATCGCTGTAACTGTTTTAAAGTCACCATTGGCCTCATGGTGAAATCCCTGAGAGGTTTCCTGCCTCTCCGGCAACTGAGTTAGGAAGGACGCCTGTATCTTTGTAGTGACTGGGTGTATTGATGCACCATCCAAAGTGTAATTAATAACTTCAAAGGGATATTCAATGTCTGCTTTTTTATTTACTTTTACAAATCTACCAATCAGTTCCATTCTTTGCGAGGCATTGGAAAACCTCCCTGGTCTTTGTGGTTGAATCTGTGTTTGAAGTTCACTGCTCAACTGAGGGACCTTACAGATAATTGTATGTGTGGGGTACAGAGATGACGTAGTCATTCAAAAATCATGTTAAACATTATTATTGCATACAGAGTGAGTCCACGCAACTAATTAAGCAAACGTTTCCTGTGCTCGTGCTCCAGGATAGCAGGTTTTTCCCCCAGGAACCAAGACGTTTCTCACGATAGAGCTGCCGATGCTGACGGTGAAATGGCTGTGGTTTAGGGGACCCTTCGAGGACTGATTGGAGGTGGGGCCCGATGGACCCGAGCCAGCCGTAGAATCCATCATGGAAGATCTGAACCAGAAGGAGGATTCCCCCTGGGATGGAAACAGGGTAGAGGACGATGGCACGGCAACCTCCGAGGTTGGCGAAGCTGTTTGATGTCTGGATTCCCAAAGCCAAATAATCACAATCAGTTCACCATTGACTGCTGCCTATGGCGGGTGGCCTGGTTCCATTACTGGATAGCGGGATCATAGCCTGTGGCATCCAGTAGGTCCTCTAGAAGCGTCGGTCCTATTCCATTTTCCACAGGCGGGGGAGACTTCCCTGGTGAGAGGTCCCTGTGAAGCACTGGCCAGTCAGTCAAAGAGTGGTGAAACTCTCACCATATCAGAACGACGTCCAGCCTGAGGTGTAGAGAAGACGGTAGGTGGCCGTGGTTTCCCCAGCAAATTGTGCAACACTGAGATTTGCTTGCTAAGGGTCCTATAGTCCTCCGCAAGTAGGCCATTGTTGCATTGAAAATCCGGTTGGTCCACAGTGTCCCAGAAAATAGCGTAGTAAACACAACTCCTACAATGCAGGAAGCATTCGCCTCGTCCTCTGAATGAGGGTTAGGGTTAGGGTTAGAGAGAGGAGAGAGAGAAGAAGAGGCAGTCCCAAATCGGGAAAATCCAAGCAGCTGTCTTCGTTAGTTTGATGGCTAGCAGCTTAGCTAGCTAGCTAAGGTTTAGCGGCCCTGTCAAGCATGCTTTAAACTGTCTTCCTGGACAAGAAATAGCGGTCCTAGCTCTTAAATGCTAACCGCGTCGCGGAATCCGTGCAAAAACAAGTGCTGTATTTATAATCTAACAGATTGGCTACTTTTAGTCAAAAACAACAAACCGTGTAGCCGAATGTTTCCAGCATTCAGCTGCACACTCTGATTCAGTGTTGCTTGCTTCTAAGCATAGAAGGATTTGAACTTGTCTGGTTCGTCACTGAGAAAGCTCGCGGTTAGGCTTCCCTTTGTAATCTGTGATAGTTTGCAAGCCCTGCCACATATGACAAGCCGGCGTAATAGGATTCGATCTTAGTCCTGTGTTGACGTTTTTACTGTTTGATGGCTCGTTGGAGGTCGTTGCGGGATTTGTTATAAGCGGCCGAATTCGTGTCCCGCTCTTTGAAGTGGCAGCTCTAGCTTTTAGCTCAATGCGGACTTTGCCTGTAATCCATGGCTTCTGGTTGGAATATGTACATACGATCACTGTGGGGACGTCATCGTCAATGCACTTATTAATGAAGCCGGTGACTGATGTGGTAAACTCCTCAATGTTATCAGATGAATCCCAGAACATATTCCAGTCTGTGCTAGCAAAACAGTCCTGTAGCTTAGCATCCGCTTCATCAGACCACTTCTGTATTGAGCGTGTCACTGGTACTTCCTGTTTGAGTTTCTGCTTGTAAGCAGGAATCAGGAGGATAGAGTTATGGTCAGATTTGCCAAATGGAGGGTGAGAGAAAGCTTTGTATGTGTCTCTGTGTGTGGAGTAAAGGTGATCTACAGTTGCACAGGTGACATCCTTGTAAAAATGAGGTAAGACTGATTTCAGTTTCCCTGCATTAAAATCACCGGCCACCAGGAGTGCCGCCTCAGGATGTGCATTTTCTTGTTTGCGTGGAATATGGAACCAAATACTACACTTTTTACTACTTTTAAGTAATTTGTCAATACTTTTGGTTCCCTAAAAGGGGGGAACTATGTACAAAAAGTGCTGTAATTTCGAAACGGGTCACGGGTCACCCGACATGGATGACAATACTCTCAAATTAAAGCTGACAGTCTGCACTTTAACCTTTTTTTTATTTTGTTGATTTTGTACCTTTATTTAACCAGGTAAGCCAGTTGAGAACAAGTTCTCATTTACAACTGCGACCTGGCCAAGATAAAGCAAAGCAGTGCGATTTTTAAAACAACAACACAGAGTTACATATGGGGTAAACAAAACGAACAGTAAAAAAACCAGGCTATTTACACGAGGACACTACAGAACACACGACCGCACTGCTACGCCATCTTAGAAACACCTCATAGTCATTGTATTGTTTCAAATTCAAAGTGCTGGTGTACAGAGTCAACAACAACAACAAAAATGGTCACTGTCCCAGCTTACTATCTCCTCTGTTCTCTCCCTCCCTCCCTGTCTAGTTCTTCTTGTCAGATGGTAAGTTCTTTCTGCATGTGGTGCTGTAGCCTGTAGCAATCACCAGTCTCTCATCAGTAGATAAATAGCAGAGATGTAATTGTCGCGATCTTATGTTCTAATGCATTTTTTAACTCTTATCAATGTTTTAAAGCAGTCTAATTCAGTGTTTGTGTGTGTGTATTGTTGAATGTTATACAACGGGTGGTTCTGATCTTGAATGCTGATTGGTTAAAACCGCATTCCAGCCGGTGTCTGTTCCAAAAGTTACCACCGGCTAAATCTATGACGTTAAAATGCTTATTTACTCTGTTCCATCTGACTGCCCAATCCACTGTCTCATCAGCCCAGCCAGGCAATTTATAAACTTGATCTCCACTATAAAAAGCATCTAGACATTATCTCACATTTCTTTTAGACTAACATTTAGTTTTCAACAGCGGAGATTTGTATAAACCTTGCTCTCTGTCTCTCCGACATTTGCAACATTGTTTCAATATTCAAATTCGATTTCCAGGTGTAATGAATGTTTCGGGAGCCGGGATGAGACGGACAACGTTTCTCAGCCAGTCGAAATCATGAATCAGCTGGAATGATTTTTATGGATACTGCGCATTTGGAAAGTATTCAGACCCCTTCCCTTTTTCCACATTTTGTTACGTAACAGCCTTATACTAAAATTGATTAAATAAATAAAAATCCTCATCAATCTACACACAATACCCCATAATGACAAAGCGAAAATAGTTATTTTTTTTGGTCAAAATTACAAAATGAAAGTACCTTATTTACATAAGTATTCAGACCCTTTGCTATGAGACTCGAAATTGAGCTCAGGTGCATCCTGTTTCCATTGATCATCCTTGAGATGTTTTACAACTTGATTGTCCACCTGTGGTAAATTAAATTGATTGGACATGATTTGGAAAGACACACACCTGTCTATATAAGGTCCCGCAGTTGACAATGTATGTCAGAGCAAAAACCAAGCCATGAGGTCGAAGAAATTGTCCGTAGCGCTCCGAGACAGGATTGTGTCGAAGCACAGATCTGGGGAAGGGTACCAAAACATATCTGCAGCATTGAAGGTCCCCAAGAACACAGTGGCCTCCGTCATTCTTAAATGGAAGAAGTTTGGAACCACCAAGACTCTTCCTAGAGCTGGCCACCCAGCCAAACTGAACAATCGGGGGTGAAGAGCCTTGGTCAGGGAGGAGACCAAGACAGAGTTCCTATGTGGAGATGGGAGAACCTTCCAGAAGGACAACAATCTCGGCAGCACTCCACCAATCAGGCCTTTATGGTAGAGTGGCCAGACGGAAGCCACTCCTCAGTATAAGGTACTTGACAACGTGTGGAGTTTGCCAAAAGGCACCTAAAGGACTCAGACCATGAGAAACAAGAATCTCTGCTCTGATGTAACCAAGATTGAACTATTTGGCCTGGATGCCAAGCTTCACGTCTGGAGGAAACCTGGCACCATCCCTACGGTGAAGCATGGTGGTGGCAGCATCATGCTGTGGGGATGTTTTTCAGCGGCAGGGACCGAGAGACTAGTCAGGATCGAGGGAAAGATGAGCAAAGAACCGAGAGATCCTTGATGAAAACCTGCTCCAGAGCACTCAGGACCTCAGACTGGGGCAAAGGTTCACCTTCCAACAGGACAACGACACTAAGCACACAGCCAAGACAACGCAGGAGTGGCTTTGGGACAAGTCTCTGAATGTCCTTGAGTGGCCCAGCCAGAGCCCGGACTTGAACCCTATCGAACATCTCTGGAGAGACCTGAAAATAGCCGTGCAGCAACGCTCTCCATCCAACCTGTCAGAGCTTGAGAGGATCTGCAGAGAAGAATGGGAGAAACTCCCCAAATACAGGTGTGCCAAGCATGTAGCGTCATACCCAAGAAGACTCGCTGCTGTAATCGCTGCCAAAGGCGATTCAACAAAGTACTGAGTAAAGGGTCTGAATACTTATGTAAATGTATTTTTTTTAAAAATGTTTATTATATAATAATAATAATAATAATATGCCATTTAGCAGACGCTTTTATCCAAAGCGACTTACAGTCATGCGTGCATACATTTTTTTTGTTTTTGTGTATGGGTGGTCCCGGGGATCGAACCCACTACCTTGGCGTTACAAGCGCCGTGCTCTACCAGCTGAGCTACAGAGGCCCACCATATATATTTGCAACCATTTCTCTAAACCTGTTCTTGCTTTGTCATTATGGGGTATTGTGTGTAGATTGAGGGGGGGGAACTATTCAATCCATTTTAGAATAAGGCTGTAACGTAACAAAATGTGGGAAACGTCAAGGGGTCTGAATACTTTCCAAATGCACTGTATATAGAAATGTCAATTGAAAGAAGGTAAAACGAAGTGCAGCTAGTTTCTTTCCAGCTTCAGTTTGAAGTGATTGTGTTAGCTGTGTTGTTGGCTAGCTCCTCTGAACAACAGTGTCCTGACGAGAGAGCACAATTTCTATGCCAGGCAAAATCGCGCCTCATTAGCTCATTGTTATGGATTTATCCAAATGTCACTAGAAAACAGCTTATGCAAATGCAGCTTCTGTTGTTATTCTGGCTACACTGTTTGACGTGACTGTAAGTTAGCCATAGTTGGCTAGCTAGCAAGCAAGGGATAAGAACGTTGCCAGCCAGTATGAAAATGGAACATTTAGAACGAACGACTGGGTCGCGTCCATAGATACAGAACAAAAAGACTGAACGACTGGGTCGCGTCCATAGATACAGAACAAAAAGACTGAACGACTGGGTCGCGTCCATAGATACAGAACAAAAAGACTGAACGACTGGGTCGCGTCTCTGCCGAACCAATAGAACGAACAATCAGCTGGCTTTGGTAGCAACCCTAGATTTGTGTCGGGACTATATCTTGTTGAAGGATGAAATAGTATGAATAAATTAATCAAAATAACATTTTTAATGAAAATATGTACATTATTATTTGAATATGATGGTAACCCGTTGTATAAATGAGATGATGCCCTCAAAGCCGGTGTTTGGAAGGACTTCGACCCGTGCCAGTATATCCTCCAAACACCGGCTTCTCGGGCATTATCACTTAACTGTTTGTTCTCAGAGTTGTCCTAGTGCTGTGTGAAGACTGTTTGAGATGTCCCTCCCTTGCCTGTTCAGCTCCTGTCCTGTTATTAATGTGTGGGTCTACTGCTTTGCATTGCCATGGTACAATACAGCTGTTAACTCTTAGTCTGCAATGCTATTTCTGATTTCAAAGCGCTGCATGGTCAATCCGACGTCCTGCATTAAGGTGATACGGCCTCTGCAGAAGTCAGGACATTCATACTTCTTGCAGAGCAGAGATGTTGTCAAGGAAGTGATGTTGTGTTTATACAGGCCCTCCCGCCCCCCACCTACCGTCAACAAATCATGTCAATGCGGAGCTAGACGGAGTTCCGCATTTTACAACATTTGGAAGGCGCGCAGCGGTACGGATTTGGCCTCCGCGTGCCTCCGGATTGCGTCACACCCTCCATATGGAGCCACAGACCACATTTTCAGATCAAGCATGAATTGGCTTTGAGAAATGCAGCCTGTACAATTTAGCTAGCTAGACAAACACCAACAACACAGCATCAATTGGCTTTTAGTGTGGAGCTGTGACATGTAACTATAGCTACCTCAGCCCTACTAAATATATCTGCCGGTGCTTTGTTGAGTATTTGCTGTTTCTGTGTTATGAATCTTGTTTTTCTATGCTGTAATCTATGGTATAACATTCCATCTCATCAATGCTGGTGGAGAGGGAGAGGGAAAGACTACTGAAGATCACACAGGCCACCAGATAAGACAGGAGATTTACACCAGATAGGACAGATTGACCCTAACTCCCCGGCACATAGACTACTGCAGCGTAGATACTGGAGACTGTCTGTGATTCAGTCTGTGACTGTCTTGTCTGTTGTCTCTCCCTCAGGGTGGCACGGTGATCGGCAGTGCTCGCTGTAAGGCCTTTACCACGCGGGACGGTCGCCTGGCAGCAGCCTTTAACCTGGTGAAGAGAGGCATCACCAACCTCTGTGTGTGTGGAGGAGACGGCAGCCTCACCGGAGCCAACATCTTCAGGACTGAGTGGAGTGGACTGCTGGCTGAACTGGTACAGAAAGGTAACGCGCTCTTAAAGCAGTTACTCATTCTGTAATAAACACATGATGCTTTATACTTCCTTGGCTTTTCCCAGTCATTTCACCATATTTTTTAAAGGATATTAGGATATGGCATCCAGTATTTTTTACACTGACTACAGTGTGTTAGCTTGTCTGTGGGTTAGCTTGTCTGTGGGTTAGCTTGTCTGTGGGTTAGCTTGTCTGTGGGTTAGCTTGTCAGTGTGTTAGCTTGTCTGTGTGTTAGCTTGTCTGTGTGTTAGCTTGTCTGTGTGTTAGCTTGTCTGTGTGTTAGCTTGTCAGTGTGTTAGCTTGTCAGTGTGTTAGCTTGTCTGTGGGTTAGCTTGTCAGTGTGTTAGCTTGTCAGTGGGTTAGCTTGTCTGTGGGTTAGCTTGTCTGTGGGTTAGCTTGTCTGTGGGTTAGCTTGTCTGTGGGTTAGCTTGTCTGTGGGTTAGCTTGTCTGTGGGTTAGCTTGTCAGTGTGTTAGCTTGTCAGTGTGTTACAGTTGTCTGTGTGTCCTCCAGGTCGGATCACAGACACCCTAGCGAAACAGCATAATCACCTGAACATCGTAGGGTTGGTTGGATCTATAGACAACGACTTCTGTGGGACAGACATGACCATAGGAGCTGACTCCGCCCTGCATCGCATCATGGAGATAGTGGATGCCATCACCACCACAGCACAGAGGTACACACACATCTACACGTTAGTCATTCAGCAGACGTTCTGATCCAGAGAGACTCAGTCAGTGCATTCCTCTTCAGATAGCTAGGTGGCACCACCACATGGGTCTTTCTAGAAATAATGGGGCCAAAGTGTAAAAAAAAAAGAAAGCAGCCACTTTAAGAATAATTATGTTTTTAGGCCAATGCATGGATATTCAAATTATTATTATTATTATTATTACATTATTATTACATTACTATTATTATTATTATTATTATTATTATTATTACATTCTAAAATATGTGAGAATGTGGACTTGCCTGACTAAAAAATAAAATAATTAATAATAAAATAAAAGTTGTACCCCTTGTAATAATACTAAACCATTATTTTTTTTGACAATGTTTAAAAAAGGTATAATCTTCGTAAATGATATCATCGGTGGGTCTGGTGGAGTTATGTCGCACATGCAGCTAACAAAAACATATGGAAATGTCTGCTCTACCCAAAATTACAACCAAATAATTGCAGCCTTACCGCAAAAGTGGAAGAGGAAAGTGGAAGGGGGAGAAAGTAAGGAACTTGTCCGTCGTTCCCGCATTAAAGAACATAATTGGTTAAGGAAAATTGTGATAAATAAAAAAAGTATATCAGTTTCACTTAAGGACCAAAGGATTGACAGCCGTCCCATATAGATTGCAAAATAGTTGGGAAGAGATTTTTGACGTACCGATCCCATGGCATAGTGTTTATGAACTGATACGCAAAACGACACCGGATTCAAAACTTTGAATTGTTCAATTTAAATGATTATATAAAATTATTGCTACCAATGGAATGTTATTTATATGGGGGATACAATCTTCCCAGTTCTGCAGATTTTGCTGTGAAGAGACAGAATCATTAGATCATTTGTTTTGGTTCTGTCCATTTGTAGCTTGTTTTTGGTCACAGGTCCGGGAATGGCTGAAGGATTGCAATATTTACCTGGAGCTAACCCTGCAGATAGCACTACTGGGTGATCTGAAAAGTCATAGACAATCGATCAATAATATAAAAATGTTTATTTTCTATTTACAATCTGTAGAAACAATGAGAATAGAAAGGTTCAGAACTTTTGTGAAACATCACAGTACAGTTGAAAAATATATGGCAAATAGAAATCCTATATGGATATGCGAGAAGAAAAAAACATATGGGGGATTGGAAGTGATGCAGACAATTACATTGATGGAAGTTACAATCTATCTGCAATATTAAAGCTGATCCACCCCTAATAAATAAATAAATAAATAAATAAATAAATAATAATAATAATAATAACCAACCCACCTAGAAGTGTTTACTTCAGGCTGACTACTATCATCTGTTGAGTTGCAACGTCCCATAAATTAAATGTCCACTTTAAATTGAATACTTAAAGTATCTACAAAATGAGTTTTGCAGCGACACAATTCAAAAGGAAGGCTACAGATTGTTTCCTTTTACTGTTTGCAAATGATTATTTTGATTCCCATGATTCAATTCACTGCGATCTAACCAAACCCAAACTACTACAATGGCAAAGCACATCATTTCAGTTAGTCAATGTATCTGCTATCATTTCTTATAACCGACAATAACTTTTGAACATCAGATCGGCAGTTACTTAACTAAATTCCGGCTTCAATTTACAGTTACTTGATAATAAGACAGATGATCGTGGATTTGCTACCAACGGGACTCTCGTAACTGCGATATTCTCTGCTTTTCTGAAACATGGCCTTCGGAGAAGATACCCCCCATGGCTATCCAACTCGATGGATTCTCCATTCACCGAGCGGACAGGACAGTGGAGTCAGGGAAATAGAGAGGGGGAGGGGTTTGCCTCTTCATCAACGACAAATGGTGTTCTGACTCGAGTGCAGTGGATGTCTCCACCCATTGTTCACCCGTCTTGGAATACCTGATGGTCAAATGCTGACCCTTCTACCTCCCGGGGAGTTTTCAGCTGTTATCATGACTGTTGTATACATTCCACCTCAGGACAAGAAATATAACAAGCTGGTGAACTATATGAGGCTCTAAACAAGCAGGAAAAGTTGTTGCCGGCAATTTTAATTCCGCATCATTAAGACACGTTGTGCCCAACTTCCATCAACACTTCTCCCTCGCCACTAGGGGCGATGAACTCATAGACCACTGTTACTCTACCCACAAGCAAGCATACAAGACCCTCCCTCGTCCTCCATTTGGCAGATCAGATCATGACTCCATACTCCTGCTTCCTGTTTACGAGCAGACGCTCAAACAGGAAGTACCTGTGACTCGCTCTGTTGAGAAATGGTCTCCAGAATCGGAGGTTATGCTACAGGACTGCTCTGCTCGCTCTGACTGGAATATGTTCCGAGACTCCCCCAACAACATCGACGCGCTAACCACCTCCGTCACAAGCTTCATTAGGAAATGCAGCGTTGACGATGTCCCCACAGTAATGGTTTGCTGCTTCCCCAATCAAAGCTAAAGGACAGGGCTACCGCACAAAGGGAACCCTGAGATTATGGCTGAGGACAGGAACAAGTGCAAGAAGTCCCATTACGACCACTACAGACTCATCAAACGAGCAAAAGGACAATATCGGAATGAGGTGGAATCATATTAGACAGCTCCGACGCAGCATGTGGCAGTCAATTACAGATTACAAAGGAAGAGCCAGCTGTGATCTGCCCAACGATGCACGCTCTACCAGACGAACTCAATGCATTTTATGCACGCTTCGACAATAACAACCCCGTACCGTGCGTGAGGGCCCCCACCGACCCAGAGGACTGGGTGATCTCGCTCTCAGAGGCCGGCTTGAGTAAGGTCTTTATTCAGGTGAACACTTGCAAGGCGGAGGGGCCAGACAGTATGCTTGGGTGCATTCTCAAAGTATGCGCAGAACAGCTGGCTGGCATATTCACGGTTATTTTTCAACCTCTCCTTGTCCCAGTCTGTAGTCCCCACATGTCTTAAGATGACCACCATCATTCCTGTTCCAGAACTCTAATGCTTCATGCCACAATGACTACCGCCCCAACAGATCCATAGACGACGCAATCTCAATTGCACTTCACACGGCCCTCACCCATCTAGATAAGAGGAATACCGATGTGAGAATGCTGTTCATTGACTACAGTTCAGCGTTCAAGCTTAGGACCCTGGGACTGAACACCTCCCTCTGCAACTGGATCCTGGACTTCCTGACGGGCCTTCCCCAGGTGGTGAGAGTAGGCAACATCACACCTGCCACGCTGACCCTAAACACGGGGGCCCCTCAGGGGTGTGTGCTTCAGTGGAGGCTGGTGGAAGGAGCAATAGGAGGGGCTCATTGTAATGGCTGGAATGTAATAAATGGATCGAAGTCAAACGTGGTTTCTGTATGTTTGATACCGTTTCATTGGTTCCATTCCAGCCATTACAATGAGCCCCTCCTCCTATAGCCCCTCCCACCAGGCTCCTCTGGTGTGCTTGGTCCCCTCCCGTACTCCCTGTTCACGCACGACACCAACACCATCATCAAGTTCACTGACGACATGACGGTGGTAGGGCTGATCACCGACGGCAATGAGTCAGACTACATGGAGGAGGTCAGAGACTTAGCAGTGTGGGGCCGAGCACGCCCCCATCCACATCAAAGGGGCTGCAGTGAGGCAGGTCGGAGCTTCAAGTTCCTCGGTGTCCAAATCACTAAGGACTTCAAATGGTCCAAACACACACACGCACAGTAGTGAAGAATGCGTGACAGCGCCTCTTCCCCCTCAGGAGGTGTAAAATGTTTGGCATCCTCATAAAGTTCTACAGCTGCACCATTGAGAGCATCTTTACTTGCTGCATCCCTGCTTGGTATGGCAACAGCACCGCCTTCAATCGCATGGCGCTACAGCGGGTGGTGTGGACAACCCAGTACATCACTGGGGCCGAGCTCCCTGCCATCAAGGACCTCTATATCAGGCGGTGTGACAGGAAGGTCCGGAAAATCGTTCAAGACTCCAGCCACCCAAGCCATAGACTGTTCTCTCTGCTTCCGCACGGCAAGAGGTACCGGAGCATCAAGTCTGACACCAACAGGGTCCTGAACAGCTTCTAAGGGTCCTCTGTAGCTCCGCTGGTAGAGCACGGCGCTTGTAACGCCAGGGTAATGGGTTCGATCCCCGGGACCACCCATACGTAAAAATGTATGCACACATGACTGTAAGTCGCTTCGGATAAAAGCGTCTGCTAAATGGCATATTATATTATATCTCCAAGCAATAACACTGCTAAATAGCTAACAAAATGGCTACACGGATGATCTTGTTTTTTTATTTTTGCACTGTCTCTATGCAGGGCCCTACACACTCACACACACACTCACACACACTGACACTCCAACACACACACGCGCACACACACACACTCCATTTGCTCACACACACATTTATACTGACTCTACACACAAGCACACACTCACATACTATCATCATATACGCTGCTGCTACTCTGTTTATCTTATATCCTGTTGCCTAGTCACCTGACCCCTATTCATATCTACCTCCATCACTCCAGTATCCCTGTCCCCTTAGCCCTATACATATCTACCTCCATCACTCCAGTATCCCTGCACATTGTTAATATGGTACTGGCCATGTACAGGGATGTATGACTGAGTATATGTATGACTGTGTATGTCAGTATACAGTGCATTCGGAAAGTATTCAGACCCCTTTACTTTTTCCACATTTTGTTCCGTTGCAGTCTTATTCTAAAATGGATTAAATTGTTATTTTTTCCTCATCAATCTACACACAATACAGTATGTACATGTAGGTAGGGGTAAAAGTGACTAGTCAATCAGGATAGATAATAAACAGAGTAGCAGCAGTGTGTGTGAGAAGCGTAAGTTCAATTCTTAAGTTCTATGACAACATTAATGTGGTTTGTACTATAATGCTTTTTAAATCAGTTCTGATTATTGAGTTTTTTTTTTACAGCCACCAGCGTACATTTGTCCTGGAAGTCATGGGGCGCCACTGTGGGTAAGTTAAGTTCCGCTACGTTAATGTTGTGGTAACTTCTCTAAAACAGGCTATTCCATTGCATTACCGTTCTCTCTCTCTGCAGGTGTGGTAACTTCTCTAAAACAGGCTATTCCATTGCATTAACGTTCTCTCTCTGCAGGTATCTAGCGTTGGTGTCAGCGCTGGCTTCCGGAGCAGACTGGCTCTTCATCCCAGAGGCTCCACCATTAGAGGGCTGGGAGGACCACATGTGTGCCCGTCTGGAGCATGTGAGACTGGGGCTGGGAATAGTTCTATGTCCTGTTCTGTCCTGTCCTGTTCTGTCCTGTCCTGTTCTGTCCTGTCCTGTTCTGTCCTGTCCTGTCCTGTCCTGTTCTGTCCTGTCCTGTTCTGTTCTGTCCTGTCCTGTTCTGTCCTGTCCTGTTTTGTTCTGTCCTGTCCTGTTCTGTCCTGTCCTGTTCTGTCCTGTCCTGTTCTGTTCTATCCTGTTCTGTCCTGTCCTGTTCTGTCCTGTCCTGTTCTGTCCTGTCCTGTTCTGTTTTGTTCTGTCCTGTCCTGTTCTGTGCTGTTCTGTTCTATCCTGTTCTGTTCTATACTGAACAAAAATATAAACGCAACATGCAACAATTTCTAAGATAGTACGGAGTTACATATTCATATAAGGAAATCAGTCAATTGAAATAAATAAATTAGGCCCTAATCTATGGATTTCACATGACTGGGCAGGGGCGCAGCCAATGGTGGGCCTGGGAGGACTAGGTCCACCCACTTGGGAGCCAGGCCCAACCAATCAGAATGAGTTTTTCCCCCACAAAAGGTCTTTATTACTTGACAGAAATACTCCTTAATATAGATTTTAGAGGTACCTTTTATTGTCCCCAGCACAAGACCTGTGTAATGATCAGCTTATTGATATGCCACACCTGCCAGGTGGATGGATTATCTTGGCAAAGGAGAAACGCTCACTAACAGGGATGTAAACAAATGTGGCCCAACATTTGCGAGAAATAAGCTTTTGTGCGTCTGGAAAAAGTCTGGGATTTTCTTTTTCAGATGATGATAATAATAATAATAATAATAATATGCCATTTAGCAGACGCTTTTATCCAAAGCCACTTACAGTCATGTGCGCATACATTTGTTTTACGTATGGGTGGTCCCGGGGATCGAACCCACTACCCTGGCGTTACAAGCGCCATGCTCTACCAATTGAGCTACAGAGGACTGTGAAACATGGGACCAACACTTTATGTCAGGGCTGCCCAGCCCTCTTCCTGGAGATCTACCGTCCTGTAGGTTTTCAGTCCAACCCTAATTTAGCGTATCTGATTCAGCTAGTTAAGGTCTTGTTGAGCAGCTAATAAGTAGAATCAGGTGTGTTTAAATTAGGGTTGGACTGGAAACCCACAGGACGGTAGATCTCCAGGAAGTGGGATGGGCAGCCAGGTTTACGTCAATCAAATTTCAATCAAATGTATTTATAAAACCCTTTTTACATCAGCAGATGTCACAAAGTGCTATACAGAAACCCAGCCTAAAACCCCAAACAGTAGCGATGCAGATGTAGAAGCACGGTGGCTAGGAAAAACTCCCTGGAAAGGCAGGAACCTAGGAAGAAACCTAGAGAGGAACCAGGCTCTGAGGGGTGGCCAGTCCTCTTCTGGCTGTGCCGGTGGAGATTATAAGAGTACATGGTCATTAAAGCCAGATTGTTCTCCAAGATGTTAAAACGTTCATAGATGACCAGCAGGGTCAAATAATATTCACAGTGGTTGTAGAGGGTGCAACAGGTCAGCACCTCAGGAGTAAATGTCAGTTGGCTTTTCATAGCTGAGCATTCAGAGGTTGGGGGGGAGGGAGGGAGAGGGAGGGAGGGAGGGAGAGGGAGGGAACACATACTTAAGTTCACACAAGACACCAGATAAGACAGGAGAATAACACCAGATATAACAGACTGACCCTAGCCCCCCGGCACATAGACTATTGCAGCATAGATACTGGAGGCTGAGACGGGGGGGGGGGGTTTCGGGGGACACTGTGGCCCCGTCCGACGATACCCCCGGATAGGGCCAACCAGGCAGGATATAACCCCACCTATGTTTCCAAAGCACACCCCCTACACCACTAGATGGATATCAACAGACCACCAACTTCCTACCCTGAGATAAGGCTGAGTATAGCCCACAGAGACCTCCTCCACCACACAAGCCCGAGGGGGCACAAGACCGGACAGGAAAATCACGTCAGTGATTCAACCCTCTCAAGTCGAGTGTAGCGCAAAAAACCCTGGCACGACGTGACGCACCCCTCCTAGGGACGGCATGGAAGAGCACTAGTAAGCCAGTGACTCAGCCCCCGTAATAGGGTCAGAGGCAGAGAATCCCAGTGGAGAGAGGGGAGCCGGCCAGGCAGAGACAGCAAGGGCGGTTCGTCGCTCCAGTGCCTTGCCGTTCACCTTTGCACCCCTGGGCCAGACTACACTCAATCATAGGACCTACTGAAGAGATGAGTCTTCAGTAAAGACTTAAAAGTCGAGACCGAGTCTGCGTCTCTCATGGATAGGCAGACCATTCCATAAATATGGAGCTCTATAGGAGAAAGCCCTGCCTCCAGCTGTTTGCTTAGAAATTCTAGGGACAATAAGGAGGCCTGCGTCTTGTGACCGTAGCGTACGTGTAGGTATGTACGGCAGGACCAAATCGGAGAGATGGGTAGGAGCAAGTTGCAATGTTACAAAGATGGAAAAAAGCTGCCCTTGAAATATTATTGATATGTTCGTCAAAAGAGCGATCAGGATCCAGAGTAACGCCGAGGTCCTTCACAGTTTTATTTGAGACGACTGTACAACCATCAAGATTAATTGTTAGATAAAACAGCAGATCTCTTTGTTTCTTGGGACCTAGAACTAGCATCTCTGTTTTGTCTGAGTTTAAAAGTAAAACATTTGCCGCCATCCACTTCCTTATGTCTGAAACACAGGCTTCCAGGGTAGGACATTGTGGGGCTTCACCATGTTTCATCAAAATGTACAGCTGTGTGTCGTCCGCATAGCAGTGAAAGTTGACATTGTGTTTCCGAATGACATCACCAAAAGGTACAATATGTAGTGAAAACAATAGTGGTCCTAAAACGGAACCTTAAGGAACACCGGAACTAACAATTGATTTGTCAGAAGACGAACCATCCACAAAGACTGATACATTCCCCTTTGGGTTTTCCTATTTTGTTGCATTACAACCTGTATTTGAAATGGATTTTAATGTAATTTCATGTAATCGACATACACAAAATAGTCCAAATTGGTGAAGTGAAATGAAAAAAATAACTTGTTTAAAAATATATATATATAATGGAAAAGTGGTGGGTGCATATGGATTCACCCCTTCGCTATGAAGCCCCTAACTAAGATCTGGTGGAACCAATTACCTTCAGAAGTCACATAATTAGTTAGATTGGACACAGGTGGACTTTATTTAAGTGTCACATGATCTCAGTATACACCTGTCCTGAAAGGCCCCATAGTCTGCAACACCACTAAGCAAGGGGCACCACCAAGCAAGCGGCACCATGAAGACCAAGGAGCTCTCCAAACAGGTCAGGGACAAAGTTGTGGAGAAGTAAAGATCAGGGTTGGGTTATAAAAAAATATACGAAAACTTTGAACATCCCACGGAGCACCATTAAATCCATTATTAAAAAATGGAAAGAATATTGCACCACAACAAACCTGCCAAGAGAGGGCTGCCCACCAAAACTCACGGACCAGGCAAGGAGGGCATTAATCAGAGAGGCAACAAAGAGACCAAATATAACCCTGAAGGAGCTGCAAAGCTCCACAGCGGAGATTGGAGTATCTGTCCATAGGACCACTTTAAGCCGTACACTCCACAGAGCTGGGCTTTACGGAGGAGTGGCCAGAAAAAAGCCATTGCTTAAAGAAAAAAAGAAGCAAACACGTTTGGTGTTCGCCAAAAGGCATGTGGGAGACTCCCCAAACATATGGAAGAAGGTACTCTGGTCAGATGAGACTAAAATTGAGCTTTTTGGCCATCAAGGAAAACGCTATGTCTGGCGCAAACCCAACACCTCTCATCACCCCGAGAACATCATCCCCACAATGAAGCATGGTGGTGGCAGCATCATGCTGTGGGGATGTTTTTCATCGGCAGGGACTAGGAAACTGGTCAGAATTGAAGGAATGATGGATGGTGCTAAATACAGGGAAATTCTTGAGGGAAACCTGTTTCAGTCTTACAGAGATGTGTGACTGGGACGGAAGTGCACCTTCCAGCAAGACAGTGACCCTAAGCATACTGCTAAAGCAACTCTTGAGTGGTTTAAGGGGAAACATTTAAATGTCTTGGAATGGCCTAGTCAAAGCCCAGACCTCAATCCAATTGAGAATCTGTGGTATGACTTAAAGATTGCTTTACATCAGCGGAACCCATCCAACTTGAAGGAGCTGGAGCAGTTTTGCCTTGAAGAATGGACAAAAATCCCAGTGGCGAGATGTGCCAAGCTTATAGAGACATACCCCAAGAGACTTGCAGCTGTAATTGCTGCAAAAGGTGGCTCTACATAGTATTGACTTTGGGGGGGTGAATAGTTATGCACGCTCAAGTTTTCTGTTTTTTTTGTCTTATTTCTTGTTTGTTTCACAAAAAAATGTATTTTGCATCTTCAAAGTGGTAGGTATGTTGTGTAAATCAAATTATACAAACCCCCCAAAAATCAATTTTAACTCCAGGTTGTAAGGCAACAAAATATAACAAATGCCAAGGGGGGTGAATACTTTCGCAAGCCACTGTATCTTTCTGACAGATACAATCTAAACCAGGCAAGAACTTGCCCGTGTAGACCAATTAGGGTTTCCAATCTCTCCAAAAGAATGTGGTGATTGATGGTGTCAAAAGCCGCATTAAGGGGCCTCCCGAGTGGCGCAGCGGTCTAAGGCCTTGGTTCGATCCTGGGTCGCAGCCGGCCGCCACCGGGAGACCCATGAGGCGGCGAACAATTGGCCCAGCATCGTCCGGGTTAGGGGAGGGTGTGGTTGCCCGGGATGTCCTTGTCCCATCTCGCTCTAGTGACTCCTTGTGGCGGGCCGGGCGCATGCACGCAGACTTCGGTCGCCAGCTGTACAGTGTTTCCTCTGACACATTGGTGCGGCTGGCTTCCGGGTTAAGTGATCAGTGTGTCAAGAATCAGTGTGGCTTGGCAGGGTCGTGTTTCGGAGGATGCACGGCTCTTGACCTTCGCTTCTCCCGAGTCCGTACGGGAGTTGCAGCGATGGGACAAGACTGTAACTACCAATTGGAAATCACTATATTGGGGAGAAAAAGGGGTAAAAAGTACCACAAAGCAGCACTAAGGTCTAGGAGGATGAGGACAGATGCAGAGCCTTGGTCTGACACCATTAAAGGGTAATTTACCATCTTCACAGTCTCAGAACATGTTGAGTTTATATTCGATCCTCTTCTGTTCTATTCTGTTCTACATTTGGAAAGTATTCAGAGCCCTTGACTTTTTCCACATTTTGTTACGTTACAGGCTTATTCTAAAATTGATTAAATAAATAAAAAAATGAAGTGAAAACAGGTTTTTAGACATTTTTGCTAATTTATTAAAAATAACAAAAATAGAAATACCTTATTTACGTAAGTGTTCAGACCCTTTGCTATGAGACTCGAAATTGAGCTCAGGTGCAACCTGTTTCCATTGATCATCTTTGAGATGTTTCTACAACTTGATTGGAGTCCACCTGTGGTAAATTCAATTAATTGGACATGTTTTTGAAAGGCACACACTTGTCTGTATAAGGTCCCAGAGTTGACAGTGCATGTCAGTGCAAAAACCAAGCCCTGAGGTCGAAGGAATTGTCCATAGAGCTCCGAGACAGGATTGTGTCGAGACACAGATCTGGGGAAGGGTACCAAAACATTTATGCAGCATTGAAGGTCCTCAAGAACACAGTGGACTCCATCATTCTTAAATGGAAGAAGTTTGGAACTACCAAGACTCTTCCTAGAGCTGGCCGCCAGGCCAAACTGAGTAATCGGGGGAGAAGGGCCTTGGTCAGGGAGGTGACCAAGAACCCGATGGTCACTCTGACAGAGCTCCAGAGTTCCTCTGTGGAGATGGGAGAACCTTCCAGAAGGACAACGATCTCTGCAGCGCTCCACCAATCAGGCCTTTATGGTAGAGTGGCCAGACGGAAGCCACTCCTCAGTAAAAGGCACATGACAGCCCGCTTGGAGTTTGCCAAAAGGCACCTAAAGGACTGACAGACCATGATAAACAAGATTCTCTGATCTGATGAAACCAAGATTGAACTCTTTGGCCTGAATGCCAATCGTCATGTCTGGAGGAAACCTGGCACCATCCCTACGGTGAAGCATGGTGGTGGTAGCATCATGCTGTGGGGATGTTTTTCAGCGGCAGGGACTGGGAGACTAGTCAGGATCGAGGGAAAGATGAACGGAGCAAAGTACAGAGAGATCCTTGATGAAAACCTGCTCCAGAGCGCTCAGGACCTCAGACTGGGGTGAAGGTTCACCTTCCAACAGGACAACGACCCTAAGCACACAGCCAAGACCACGCAGGAGTGGCTTCGGGACAAGTCTCTGAATGTCCTTGAGTGGCCCAGCCAGAGCCCGGACTTGAACCCGATCGAATATCTCTGGAGAGACCTGAAAATAGCTGTGCAGCGACGCTCCCCATCCAACCTGACAGAGCTTGAGAGGATATGCAGAGAAGAATGGGAGAAACTCCCCACATACAGGTGTGCCAAGCTTGTAGCGTCATACCCAAGAAGACTCGCTGCTGTAATTGCTGCCAAAGGTGCATCAACAAAGTACTGAGTAAAGGGTCTGAATACTTATGTAAATGTGATATTTCCGTTTTTTATTTGTAATACATTTCCTTTTATTTTATTTTTTACTGTTTTTGCTTTGTCATTATGGGGCATTGCGTGTAGATTAATGAGGAAAAAAACAATCAATTTTAGAATAAGGCTGTAACGTAACAAAATGTGGGAAAAGCACATTTACATTTACGTCATTTAGCAGACGCTCTTATCTAGAGCGACTTACAGTTAGTGAATACATATATTTTTTATTTATTTTTTTATACTGGCACCCCGTGGGAATCGAACCCACAACCCTGGCTTTGCAAACGCCATGCTCTATCAACTGAGCTACATCCCTGCCGGCCATTCTCTAACCTACCCTGGACGACGCTGGGCCAATTGTGCGCCGCCCATGAGTCTCCCGGTCGCGGCCGGCTGCGACAGAGCCTGGATTCGAACCAGGATCTCTAGTGGCACAGTTAGCACTGCGATGCAGTGCCTTAGACCACTGCATCGCCGTATAGAACTGTATATTATGTTCTATATTCTGTTCTATACTCTGTTCTATATTCTGTTCTGTTCTATGTTCTGTTCTGTTCTATATTCTGTTCTGTTCTATATTCTGTTCTATATTCTGTTCTGTTCTATACTCTGTTCTATATTCTGTTCTGTTCTATACTCTGTTCTATATTCTGTTCTGTTCTATACTCTGTTCTATATTCTGTTCTGTTCTATATTCTGTTCTGTTCTATATTCTGTTCTGTTCTATACTCTGTTCTATATTCTGTTCTGTTCTATATTCTGTTCTATATTCTGTTCTGTTCTATATTCTGTTCTGTTCTCTGTTCTCTATTCTGTTCTGTTCTATATTCTGTTCTGTTCTATATTCTGTTCTGTTCTATATTCTGTTCTGTTCTATATTCTGTTCTATATTCTGTTCTGTTCTATATTCTGTTCTATATTCTGTTCTGTTCTATATTCTGTTCTGTTCTATATTCTGTTCTATATTCTGTTCTGTTCTATATTCTGTTCTGTTCTATATTCTGTTCTATATTCTGTTCTGTTCTATATTCTGTTCTATATTCTGTTCTATATTCTGTTCTATATTCTGTTCTATATTCTGTTCTGTTCTATATTCTGTTCTATATTCTGTTTTGTTCTATATTGTGTTCTATATTCTGTTCTGTTCTATATTGTGTTCTATATTCTGTTCTGTTCTATGTTCTGTTCTATATTCTGTTCTGTTCTATATTCTGTTCTGTTCTATATTCTGTTCTATATTCTGTTCTGTTCTATATTCTGTTCTGTTCTATATTCTGTTCTATATTCTGTTTTGTTCTATATTGTGTTCTATATTCTGTTCTGTTCTATATTGTGTTCTATATTCTGTTCTGTTCTATGTTCTGTTCTATATTCTGTTCTGTTCTATATTCTGTTCTGTTCTATATTCTGTTCTGTTCTATATTCTGTTTTATATTCTGTTCTGTTCTATATTCTGTTCTATATTCTGTTCTGTTCTATATTCTGTTCTATTCTATATTATGTTCTATATTCTGTTCTGTTCTATATTGTGTTCTATATTCTGTTCTGTTCTATATTGTGTTTTATATTCTGTTATGTTCTATATTCTGTTCTGTTCTATATTCTGTTCTGTTCTATATTCTGTTCTATATTCTGTTCTGTTCTATATTCTGTTCTGTTCTATATTGTGTTTTATATTCTGTTATGTTCTATATTCTGTTCTATATTCTGTTCTATTTTCTGTTCTGTTCTATATTGTGTTCTATATTCTGTTCTGTTCTAGGTTCTGTTCTGTTATATGCTATAAGAGCCAAATACACTGAAAGACACTGGTGTAGTTTGTGTTTGTGTGCAGAGTATCATTAATACATTAGTATGATGTGTGTGTGTGCATAGTGTCATTAATACATTAGTATGATGTGTGTGTGTGTGTGTGTGCAGAGTCGCAGTAAGGGCTCCAGGCTGAACATTGTGATCATCGCTGAAGGGGCCATCAACAGAGCTGGTGAACCCATATCTTCAAGCTACGTCAAGGATGTGCGTATTTTAACCAGCTCATTCTATGTTCCTCTGTCTTTATATGAAACCCTGATAAACTGCATCAATGTTAATCACAGTGTGGGACTATGAATATGAATGGGTCCCAAATTTCACCCTGTTCCCCTTGTAGTGCACTATAAAGGGAACAGGGTGACATTTGGGATGCACCCATGACTGTATAAACATCTGTGTTCCCTTTGCTGACTGCTCCTCTCTCCATGTCTCCATGTCTATTCCCTGGCTGACTGTCTCCATGTCTATTTCCTACTGACTGACTGTCTCTGTCTATTCCCTACTGACTGACTGGCTGACTGTCTCCATGTCTATTTCCTACTGACTGACTGTCTCTGTCTCTGTCTATTCCCTTCTGACTGACTGTCTCTGTCTCATGTCTCCATGTCTATTCCCTACTGACTGACTGACTGTCTCTATGTCTCATGTCTCCATGTCTGTTCCCTACTGACTGACTGACTGTCTCTATGTCTCATGTCTCCATGTCTATTCCCTACTGACTGACTGACTGTCTCTATGTCTCATGTCTCCATGTCTATTTCCTACTGGCTGACTGTCTCTGTCTATTCCCTACTGTCTGACTGTCTGACTGTCTCTGTCTATTCCCTACTGTCTGACTGGCTGACTGTCTCTGTCTATTCCCTACTGACTGACTGTCTCTGTCTATTCCCTACTGACTGACTGGCTGACTGTCTCTGTCTATTCCCTACTGACTGACTGTCTCTGTCTATTCCCTACTGTCTGACTGGCTGACTGTCTCTGTCTATTCCCTACTGACTGACTGGCTGACTGTCTCTGTCTATTCCCTACTGACTGACTGGCTGACTGTCTCTGTCTATTCCCTACTGACTGACTGTCTCTGTCTATTCCCTACTGACTGACTGTCTCTGTCTATTCCCTACTGACTGACTGTCTCTGTCTATTCCCTACTGACTGACTGGCTGACTGTCTCTGTCTATTCCCTACTGTCTGACTGGCTGACTGTCTCTGTCTATTCCCTACTGTCTGACTGTCTGACTGTCTCTGTCTATTCCCTACTGTCTGACTGGCTGACTGTCTCTGTCTATTCCCTACTGACTGACTGTCTCTGTCTATTCCCTACTGACTGACTGTCTGACTGTCTCTGTCTATTCCCTACTGACTGACTGTCTGACTGTCTCTGTCTATTCCCTACTGACTGACTGTCTGACTGTCTCTGTCTATTCCCTACTGACTGACTGTCTCTCTGTCTTATGTCTCCATCTGTAGCTGGTGGTGAAGAGGCTGGGTTATGACACCCGGGTCACTGTCCTAGGTCATGTACAGAGAGGGGGGACACCCTCGGCCTTCGACAGGGTGCTGGTGAGTTACAGGACATGATTTGGCTCCTTAACGCTTCATACACCTGTCTAACACTCCCTAGACTTCACTTCTGGATCAAATCAAATATTATTTGTCACATTCACGTGTTTAGCAGATGTTATAGCGGGTGTAGCGAAATGCTTGTGCTTCTAGCTCTGACAGTGCAGTAATATCTAACAAGTAAGATCTAACAATTTCACAACATATACCCAATACACACAAAACTAGTAAGGAATGGAATTTAAGAATATATACATATATGGACGAGCAATGACAGAGCGGCATGGACTAAGATACAGTAGAACATTATAGAATACAGTATATATATATATATGAGATGAGTAGTGCAAGAAACATTATTAAAGTGACTAGTGTTCCATTTCTTAAAGTGGCCAGTGATTTCAATAGGCAGCAGCAGTCTCTAATGTGCTAGTGATGGCTATTTAACAGTCTGATGGCCTTGAGATAGAAGCTGTTTTTCATTCTCTCAGTCCCAGATTTGATGCACCTCGCCTTCTGGATGATAGCGGGGTGAACAGGCAGTGGCTCGGGTGGTTGATGTCCTTTATGATCTTTTTGGCCTTCCTGTGACATCGGGTGCTGTATGTGTCTTGGAGGGCGGGTAGTTTGCCCCCGGTAATGCGTTGGGCAGACCGCACCACCCTCTGGAGAGCCCTGCGGTTGTGGGTGGTGCAGTTGCCGTACCAGGCAGTGATACAGCCCGACAGGATGCTCTCAATTGTGCATCTGTAAAAGTTTGTGATGGTTTTAGGTGCCAAGCCAAATTTCTTCAGCCTCCTGAGGTTGAAGAGGCTCCGTTGCGCCTTCTTCACCACACTGTCTGCGTGGGTGGACCATTTCAGTTTGTCAGTGATTTGTATGCCAAGGAACTTGGCTGTAAACCCTGCCACATACATCTCGTGTCTGAGCCGTTGAATTGCGACTCCACTTTGTCTTTGTACTGATGTTTTGCCTGTTTAATTGCCTTGCGGAGTGAGTAGCTACACTGTTTGTATTCTGCCATATTCCCAGTCAACTTGCAATGGTTAAAAACGGTGGTTCGCACTTTCAGTTTTGCGCAAATGCTGCCATCTATCCACGGTTCCTGGTTAGGGTAGGTTTTAATAGTCACAGTGGGCACAACATCACCTATACACTTCCTGATAAACTCAGTCACCGTTTCAGTGTATATGTCTAAATTATTTTCGCATGCTACCCGGAACATATCCCAGTCCACGTGATCAAAACAATCTTGAAGCGTGGATTCCGATTGGTCAGACCAGCGTTGAATAGTCCTTAGCATGGGTACTTCCTGTTTGAGTTTCTGCCTATAGGAAGGGAGGAACAAAATGGAGACGTGGTCAGATTTGCCGAAAGGTGGGCGGGGGAGGGCCTTATAACCATCCCGGAAGTTCGAATAGCAATGGTAGAGGATTTTAGCAGCCTGTGTACAACAGTCGATATGTTGATAGAACTTCGGCAGCCTAGTCCTCAAATTTGCTTTGTTAAAATCCCTGGCTACAATAAATGCAGCCTCCGGATATGTGGTTTCCAGTTTGCATAAAGTCCAGTGAAGTTCTTTGAGGGCCGTCGTGGTATCGGCTTGAGGGGGATATACACGGCCGTGACTATAACAAAATATAATTATCTTGGGAGAAAATATTGTCGGCATTTGATTGTGAGGTATTCTAGGTCGGGTGAACAGAAGGACTCGAGTTCCTGTATGTTACTACAATTACACCATGAGTCGTTAATCATGAAACACACACCTCCTCTCTTCTGCTTCCCGGAGAGATATTTATTCCTGTCTGTGCGATGAACTGAGAACCACTCTGGCTGGACCGATTTCGACAGAATATCCCCAGAGAGCCATGTTTCTGTGAAACAAAGTATGTTACAGGCCTTGATGTCTCTCTGGAAAGAAATCCTTGCCCTGAGCTCGTCGACCTTGTTATCCAAAGATTGAACATTAGTGAGTAATATACTTGGAAGCGGTGGGTGGTGTGCGCGCCTCCGAAGTCGAACCAGCAGGCCGCTCCGAGTGCCTCTCCTCCGCCGGCAATGTTTTGGGTCAGCTGCTGGGATCAGTTCAATTGCCCTGGGGAGAGCAAACAAAGGATCTGTTTCGGGAAAGTCGTATTCCTGGTTGTAATGCTGGTGAGTTACCGCCGCTCTGATATCCAATAGTTTTTCCCGGCTGTATGTAATGATACAAAACACTTTCTGAGCTAATAATGTAAAATATAATACATAAAAAAACTAAATACCACAAAGTTTCCTAAGAGCTAGTTGCGAGGCCGCCATCTTCGCCGGTGCCAGGATGGTAGACTTCATATTGGAGTAGGGTGGTGTTTGGTTCATATTGGAGTAGGGTGGTGTTTGGTTCATATTGGAGTAGGGTGGTGTTTGCCAGAGGGTGCCATAGTGAATGCAGGGTGGGACTGTGCCAGCTTGTGGACTGGTGCGCCACTACGTAATAAATATACTGAAATAATAATAATAATACATGTTTTTATTTGTTATTTTATTTGTTATCATTTAAGGCTCTAGATTGCAGGCAACGGCAGTTACAGGTGTTCAACAGTCCAAAGGCCTACGGGCCTCCCCTGTGCCCTGTACTCACCAGCACCTCCTGGTTGTTATTCCACAGAGCAGTAAGATCGGAGTGGAGGCAGTAGTCGCTCTGTTAGAGGCCACTCCAGAGACCCCAGCCTGTGTCATCGGCCTGTCAGGAAACCAGGCTATCCGCCTGCCTCTTATGGAGGGTGTACAGATGGTGAGGTAACTTCCTGTTCCAGAACTGACAAACCACTAAGAAAATTATCCTGACAATAAACAGTCCTGAATGTTTTCTGTCTGTAAATCTAATCCCTTTCACAGTTCCTCTCTCAAACTCTGCAACAGAGCAATACAGTTTGAGGGAGGTTGTGAGAGGGATTTGCACAAATGGAATTCTGATGATGGTATGATTATATGATGTGTGTCTTGTCTGTAGACTAAAGAGGTTCAGAAGGCCATGAATGAAAAGAGGTTTGATGAAGCCATCCAACTCAGAGGAAGGTTAGAGATGTCAAATATCTTATGAATATGATATACAGTACCAGTCAAATGTTTGGACACACCTACTCGTTCCAGGGTTTTTCTTTATTTTTACTATTGTTTTACATTGTAGATTTGAGCCTGTAATTGAACCCACAATTTCTGATGCTCCAGATACTCAACTAGTCTCAAGAAGGCCAGTTTTACTGCTTCTTTAATCAGTACAACAGTTTTCTTTCGAAAACAAGGACATTTCTCTAAGTGACCCCAAACCTTTGAACGGTAGTGTGTGTGTGTGTGTATGTATGTATATGTGTGTGTGTGTGTGTGTGTGTGTGTGTGTATATATATACTCAGCAAAAAAAGAAACGTCCTCTCACTGTCAACTGCGTTTATTTTCAGCAAACTTAACATGTGTAAATATTTGTATGAACATAACAAGATTCAACAACTGAGACATAAACTGAACAAGTTCCACAGACATGTGACTAACAGAAATTGAATAATGTGTCCCTGAACAAAGGGGGGGTCAAAATCAAAAGTAACTGTCAGTATCTGGTGTGGCCACCAGCTGCATTAAGTACTGCAGTGCATCTCCTCCTCATGGACTGCACCAGAATTGCCAGTTCTTGCTGTGAGATGTTACCCCCTCTTCCACCAAGGCACCTGCAAGTTCCCGGACATTTCTGGGGGGAATGGCCCTAGCCCTCACCCTCCTATCTAACAGGTCCCAGACGTGCTCAATGGGATTGAGATCCGGGCTCTTCTCTGGCCATGGCAGAACACTGACATTCCTGTCTTGCAGGAAATCACGCACAGAACGAGCAGTATGGTTGGTGGCATTGTCATGCTGGAGGGTCATGTCAGGATGAGCCTGCAGGAAGGGTACCACATGAGGGAGGAGGATGTCTTCCCTGTAACGCACAGCGTTGAGATTGCCTGCAATTACAACATGCTCAGTCCCATGATGCTGTGACACACCGCCCCAGACCATGACAGAGTACAGGCCTCGGTGTAGCGCTCATTCCTTCGACGATAAACGCGAATCCGACCATCACCCCTGGTGAGACAAAACCACGACCCGAGTGGCGCAGTGGTCTAAGGCACTGCATCGCAGTGCTAACTGTGCCACTAGAGATCCTGGTTCGAATCCAGGCTCTGTCGTAGCCGGCTGCGACCGGGAGACCCATGGGGCGGCGCACAATTGGCCCAGCGTCGTCCAGGGTAGGGGAGGGAATGGCCGGCAGGGATGTAGCTCAGTTGGTAGAGCATGGCGTTTGCAACGCCAGGGTTGTGGGTTCGATTCCCACGGGGGGCCATTATGAAAAACTAAAATAATAATAATGAATGCACTAACTAACTGTAAGTCGCTCTGGATAAGAGCGTCTGCTAAATGACTAAAATGTAAATGTAAGAGCACTTTTTGCCAGTCCTGTCTGGACCAGCGACGGTGGGTTTGTGCCCATAGGCAACATTGTTGCCGGTGATGTCTGGTGAGGACCTGCCTTACAACAGGCCTACAAGGCCTCAGTCCAGCCTCTCTCAGCCTATTGCGGACAGTCTGAGCACTGATGGAGGGATTGTGCGTTCCTGGTGTAACTCAGGCAGTTGTTGTTGCCATCCTGTACCTGTCCCGCAGGTGTGATGTTCGGATGTACCGATCCTGTGCAGGTGTTGTTACACGTGGTCTGCCTCTGCGAGTGCGATCAGCTGTCCGTCCTGTCTCCCTGTAGCGCTGTCTTAGGCGTCTCACAGTACGGACATTGCAATTTATTGCCCTGGCCACATCTGCAGTCCTCATGCCTCCTTGCAGCATGCCTAAGGCACGTTCACGCAGATGAGCAGGGACCCTGGGCTTCTTTCTTTAGGTGTTTTTCAGAGTCAGTAGAAAGGCCTCTTTAGTGTCCTAAGTTTTCATAACTGTGACCTTAATTGCCTACCGTCTGTAAGCTGTTAGTGTCTTAACGACCGTTCCACAGGTGCATGTTCATTAATTGTTTATGGTTCATTGAACAAGCATGGGAAACAGTGTTTAAACCCTTTACAGTGAAGTTATTTGGATTTTTATGAATCATCTTTGAAAGACAGGGTCCTGAAAAAGGGACGTTTCTTTTTTTGCTGAGTTTATATATATATAATGAAGTATGTATGTAAATATGATATAATGAACATTTTATATATGTTTTCTGATTAATATATTTTCATTGTTAGGAGCTTTGAGAACAACTGGAACATGTACAGACTGCTTGCCTTTCAGAAGCCTGCCGTTACCAAGGTAATACTTGCCTTAAAATAAACTGTGAGACATGACTCCCCATGACATGGCTGGCTGTAGACTCCTCCCATCTCTCTTCAGAGAGACATGACTCCCATGGCTGGCTGTAGACTCCTCCCATCTCTCTTCAGAGAGACATGACTCCCCATGACATGGCTGGCTGTAGACTCCTCCCATCTCTCTTCAGAGAGACATGACTCCCCATGACATGGCTGGCTGTAGACTCCTCCCATCTCTCTTCAGAGAGACATGACTCCCCATGACATGGCTGGCTGTAGACTCCTGTCTGTCCCATCTCTCTTCAGAGCGACATGACTCCCATGACATGGCTGGCTGTAGACTCCTCCCATCTCTCTTCAGAGAGACATGACTCCCCGTGACATGGCTGGCTGTAGACTCCTCCCATCTCTCTTCAGAGAGACATGACTCCCCATGACATGGCTGGCTGTAGACTCCTGTCTGTCCCATCTCTCTTCAGAGAGACATGACTCCCCATGACATGGCTGGCTGTAGACTCCTCCCATCTCTCTTCAGAGAGACATGACTCCCCATGACATGGCTGGCTGTAGACTCCTCCCATCTCTCTTCAGAGAGACATGACTCCCCATGACATGGCTGGCTGTAGACTCCTCCCATCTCTCTTCAGAGAGACATGCCTCCCATGACATGGCTGGCTGTAGACTCCTCCCATCTCTCTTCAGAGAGACATGACTCCCATGACATGGCTGGCTGTAGACTCCTCCCATCTCTCTTCAGAGAGACATGACTCCCCATGACATGGCTGGCTGTAGACTCCTGTCTGTCCCGTCTCTCTTCAGAGCGACATGACTCCCATGACATGGCTGGCTGTAGACTCCTCCCATCTCTCTTCAGAGAGACATGACTCCCATGACATGGCTGGCTGTAGACTCCTCCCATCTCTCTTCAGAGAGACATGACTCCCCATGACATGGCTGGCTGTAGACTCCTGTCTGTCCCGTCTCTCTTCAGAGCGACATGACTCCCATGACATGGCTGGCTGTAGACTCCTCCCATCTCTCTTCAGAGAGACATGACTCCCCATGACATGGCTGGCTGTAGACTCCTCCCATCTCTCTTCAGAGCGACATGACTCCCATGACATGGCTGGCTGTAGACTCCTCCCATCTCTCTTCAGAGAGACATGACTCCCATGACATGGCTGGCTGTAGACTCCTCCCATCTCTCTTCAGAGCGACATGACTCCCATGACATGGCTGGCTGTAGACTCCTCCCATCTCTCTTCAGAGAGACATGACTCCCATGACATGGCTGGCTGTAGACTCCTCCCATCTCTCTTCAGAGAGACATGACTCCCCGTGACATGGCTGGCTGTAGACTCCTGTCTGTCCCGTCTCTCTTCAGAGAGACATGACTCCCCGTGACATGGCTGGCTGTAGACTCCTGTCTGTCCCGTCTCTCTTCAGAGAGACATGACTCCCCGTGACATGGCTGGCTGTAGACTCCTCCCATCTCTCTTCAGAGAGACATGACTCCCCATGACATGGCTGTAGACTCCTGTCTGTCCCGTCTCTCTTCAGAGAGACATGCCTCCCCCATGACATGGCTGGCTGTAGACTCCTCCCATCTCTCTTCAGAGAGACATGACTCCCCATGACATGGCTGGCTGTAGACTCCTCCCATCTCTCTTCAGAGAGACATGACTCCCCATGACATGGCTGGCTGTAGACTCCTCCCATCTCTCTTCAGAGCGACATGACTCCCCATGACATGGCTGGCTGTAGACTCCTCCCATCTCTCTTCAGAGAGACATGACTCCCCATGACATGGCTGGCTGTAGACTCCTGTCTGTCCCGTCTCTCTTCAGAGACATGACTCCCCATGACATGGCTGGCTGTAGACTCCTCCCATCTCTCTTCAGAGAGACATGACTCCCCATGACATGGCTGGCTGTAGACTCCTCCCATCTCTCTTCAGAGAGACATGACTCCCCATGACATGGCTGGCTGTAGACTCCTGTCTGTCCCGTCTCTCTTCAGAGCGACATGACTCCCCATGACATGGCTGGCTGTAGACTCCTGTCTGTCCCATCTCTCTTCAGAGAGACATGACTCCCCCATGACATGGCTGGCTGTAGACTCCTCCCATCTCTCTTCAGAGAGACATGACTCCCCCATGACATGGCTGGCTGTAGACTCCTGTCTTCCCATCTCTCTTCAGAGACATGACTCCCCCATGACATGGCTGGCTGTAGACTCCTCCCATCTCTCTTCAGAGAGACATGACTCCCCATGACATGGCTGGCTGTAGACTCCTCCCATCTCTCTTCAGAGTGACATGACTCCCCCATGACATGGCTGGCTGTAGACTCCTCCCATCTCTCTTCAGAGCGACATGACTCCCCATGACATGGCTGGCTGTAGACTCCTCCCGTCTCTCTTCAGAGAGACATGACTCCCCATGACATGGCTGGCTGTAGACTCCTCCCATCTCTCTTCAGAGAGACATGACTCCCCATGACATGGCTGGCTGTAGACTCCTGTCTGTCCCATCTCTCTTCAGAGAGACATGACTCCCCATGACATGGCTGGCTTTAGACTCCTCCCATCTCTCTTCAGAGAGACATGACTCCCCATGACATGGCTGGCTGTAGACTCCTGTCTGTCCCATCTCTCTTCAGAGAGACATGACTCCCCATGACATGGCTGGCTGTAGACTCCTCCCATCTCTCTTCAGAGAGACATGACTCCCCATGACATGGCTGGCTGTAGACTCCTGTCTGTCCCATCTCTCTTCAGAGAGACATGACTCCCCCATGACATGGCTGGCTGTAGACTCCTCCCATCTCTCTTCAGAGAGACATGACTCCCCATGACATGGCTGGCTGTAGACTCCTCCCATCTCTCTTCAGAGTGACATGACTCCCCATGACATGGCTGGCTGTAGACTCCTCCCATCTCTCTTCAGAGACATGACTCCCCATGACATGGCTGGCTGTAGACTCCTCCCATCTCTCTTCAGAGCGACATGACTCCCCATGACATGGCTGGCTGTAGACTCCTCCCATCTCTCTTCAGAGAGACATGACTCCCCATGACATGGCTGGCTGTAGACTCCTCCCATCTCTCTTCAGAGAGACATGACTCCCCATGACATGGCTGTAGACTCCTGTCTGTCCCGTCTCTCTTCAGAGAGACATGACTCCCCATGACATGGCTGGCTGTAGACTCCTCCCATCTCTCTTCAGAGAGACATGACTCCCCATGACATGGCTGGCTGTAGACTCCTGTCTGTCCCATCTCTCTTCAGAGAGACATGACTCCCCATGACATGGCTGGCTTTAGACTCCTCCCATCTCTCTTCAGAGAGACATGACTCCCCATGACATGGCTGGCTGTAGACTCCTGTCTGTCCCATCTCTCTTCAGAGAGACATGACTCCCCATGACATGGCTGGCTGTAGACTCCTCCCATCTCTCTTCAGAGCGACATGACTCCCCATGACATGGCTGTAGACTCCTGTCTGTCCCGTCTCTCTTCAGAGAGACATGACTCCCCATGACATGGCTGGCTGTAGACTCCTCCCATCTCTCTTCAGAGAGACATGACTCCCCATGACATGGCTGTAGACTCCTGTCTGTCCCGTCTCTCTTCAGAGCGACATGACTCCCCATGACATGGCTGGCTGTAGACTCCTCCCATCTCTCTTCAGAGAGACATGACTCCCCATGACATGGCTGGCTGTAGACTCCTCCCATCTCTCTTCAGAGCGACATGACTCCCCATGACATGGCTGGCTGTAGACTCCTCCCATCTCTCTTCAGAGAGACATGACTCCCCATGACATGGCTGGCTGTAGACTCCTCCCATCTCTCTTCAGAGCGACATGACTCCCCATGACATGGCTGGCTGTAGACTCCTCCCATCTCTCTTCAGAGAGACATGCCTCCCCATGACATGGCTGGCTGTAGACTCCTGTCTGTCCCGTCTCTCTTCAGAGAGACATGACTCCCCCATGACATGGCTGGCTGTAGACTCCTCCCATCTCTCTTCAGAGAGACATGACTCCCCATGACATGGCTGGCTGTAGACTCCTCCCATCTCTCTTCAGAGAGACATGACTCCCCATGACATGGCTGGCTGTAGACTCCTGTCTGTCCCGTCTCTCTTCAGAGAGACATGACTCCCCATGACATGGCTGGCTGTAGACTCCTCCCATCTCTCTTCAGAGAGACATGACTCCCCATGACATGGCTGGCTGTAGACTCCTCCCATCTCTCTTCAGAGAGACATGACTCCCCATGACATGGCTGGCTTTAGACTCCTCCCATCTCTCTTCAGAGAGACATGACTCCCCATGACATGGCTGGCTGTAGACTCCTGTCTGTCCCATCTCTCTTCAGAGAGACATGACTCCCCATGACATGGCTGGCTGTAGACTCCTCCCATCTCTCTTCAGAGAGACATGACTCCCCATGACATGGCTGGCTGTAGACTCCTCCCATCTCTCTTCAGAGCGACATGACTCCCCATGACATGGCTGTAGACTCCTGTCTGTCCCGTCTCTCTTCAGAGAGACATGACTCCCCATGACATGGCTGGCTGTAGACTCCTCCCATCTCTCTTCAGAGAGACATGACTCCCCCATGACATGGCTGGCTGTAGACTCCTCCCATCTCTCTTCAGAGCGACATGACTCCCCATGACATGGCTGTAGACTCCTGTCTGTCCCGTCTCTCTTCAGAGAGACATGACTCCCCATGACATGGCTGGCTGTAGACTCCTGTCTGTCCCATCTCTCTTCAGAGAGACATGACTCCCCATGACATGGCTGGCTGTAGACTCCTCCCATCTCTCTTCAGAGCGACATGACTCCCCATGACATGGCTGTAGACTCCTGTCTGTCCCGTCTCTCTTCAGAGAGACATGACTCCCCATGACATGGCTGGCTGTAGACTCCTCCCATCTCTCTTCAGAGAGACATGACTCCCCATGACATGGCTGGCTTTAGACTCCTCCCATCTCTCTTCAGAGAGACATGACTCCCCATGACATGGCTGTAGACTCCTGTCTGTCCCGTCTCTCTTCAGAGAGACATGACTCCCCATGACATGGCTGTAGACTCCTGTCTGTCCTGTCTCTCTTCAGAGAGACATGACTCCCCATGACATGGCTGGCTGTAGACTCCTCCCATCTCTCTTCAGAGCGACATGACTCCCCATGACATGGCTGTAGACTCCTGTCTGTCCCGTCTCTCTTCAGAGAGACATGACTCCCCATGACATGGCTGGCTGTAGACTCCTCCCATCTCTCTTCAGAGAGACATGACTCCCCATGACATGGCTGGCTGTAGACTCCTCCCATCTCTCTTCAGAGCGACATGACTCCCCATGACATGGCTGGCTGTAGACTCCTCCCATCTCTCTTCAGAGCGACATGACTCCCCATGACATGGCTGGCTGTAGACTCCTCCCATCTCTCTTCAGAGAGACATGACTCCCCATGACATGGCTGGCTGTAGACTCCTCCCATCTCTCTTCAGAGCGACATGACTCCCCATGACATGGCTGGCTGTAGACTCCTCCCATCTCTCTTCAGAGCGACATGACTCCCCATGACATGGCTGGCTGTAGACTCCTCCCATCTCTCTTCAGAGAGACATGACTCCCCATGACATGGCTGGCTGTAGACTCCTCCCATCTCTCTTCAGAGCGACATGACTCCCCATGACATGGCTGGCTGTAGACTCCTCCCATCTCTCTTCAGAGAGACATGACTCCCCATGACATGGCTGGCTGTAGACTCCTCCCATCTCTCTTCAGAGCGACATGACTCCCCATGACATGGCTGGCTGTAGACTCCTCCCATCTCTCTTCAGAGAGACATGCCTCCCCATGACATGGCTGGCTGTAGACTCCTCCCATCTCTCTTCAGAGAGACATGACTCCCCATGACATGGCTGGCTGTAGACTCCTCCCATCTCTCTTCAGAGCGACATGACTCCCCATGACATGGCTGGCTGTAGACTCCTCCCATCTCTCTTCAGAGAGACATGCCTCCCCATGACATGGCTGGCTGTAGACTCCTGTCTGTCCCGTCTCTCTTCAGAGAGACATGACTCCCCATGACATGGCTGTAGACTCCTGTCTGTCCTGTCTCTCTTCAGAGAGACATGACTCCCCATGACATGGCTGGCTGTAGACTCCTCCCATCTCTCTTCAGAGAGACATGACTCCCCATGACATGGCTGGCTGTAGACTCCTGTCTGTCCCATCTCTCTTCAGAGAGACATGACTCCCCATGACATGGCTGGCTTTAGACTCCTCCCATCTCTCTTCAGAGAGACATGACTCCCCATGACATGGCTGTAGACTCCTGTCTGTCCCATCTCTCTTCAGAGCGACCACACGCTAGCGGTGCTGAATGTGGGCGCTCCAGCAGCTGGGATGAATGCAGCGGTCCGGTCGGCTGTCAGAGTTGCGCTGGCCTACGGTCACAAGGTCTACTCTGTCAACGACGGCTTCGAGGGGCTGGCCAATGGAGCGGTGAGGATATATTCTCCTTAAGATACAACACTAATGGATGAAGAGAGAGAGAGAGTAGATTGATTCAGCAGTATTATCCCAGTATATTATCTTAATGTAACATGATATAATAATCCATGTGGTGATAATCCATGTGGTGATTTGTATTTATTAAGGATCCTCTAGTCTTCCTGGGGTCCAGCAACATCAAAGCAGTTATATACAGTAAAAAATATTACATGACATTTCATAACCCTTTTCAGAATACATGTAGTGTGTTCCCTCAGACCACTACTCTACTATCACATATCTACAATACAACACCCATGTGTACAGTGGCTTGCGAAAGTATTCACCCTCCTTGGCATTTTTCCTATTTTGTTGCCTTACAACCTGAAAAAAAAAATATATATATATATATACTGCTCAAAAAAATAAAGGGAACACTAAAATAAAACATCCTAGATCTGAATGAATGAAATAATCTTATTAAATACTATTTTCTTTACATAGTTGAATGTGCTGACAACAAAATCACACAAAAATGATCAATGGAAATCAAATGTATCAACCCATGGAGGTCTGGATTTGGAGTCACCCTCAAAATTAAAGTGGAAAACCACACTACAGGCTGATCCAACTTTGATGTAATGTCCTTAAAACAAGTCAAAATGAGGCTCAGTAGTGTGTGTGGCCTCCACGTGCCTGTATGACCTCCCTACAACGCCTGGGCATGCTCCTGATGAGGTGGCGGATGGTCTCCTGAGGGATCTCCTCCCAGACCTGGACTAAAGCATCCGCCAACTCCTGGACAGTCTGTGGTGCAACGTGGCGTTGGTGGATGGAGCGAGACATGATGTCCCAGATGTGCTCAATTGGATTCAGGTCTGGGGAACGGGCGGGCCAGTCCATAGCATTAATGCCTTCCTCTTGAAGGAACTGCTGACAAACTCCAGCCACATGAGGTCTAGCATTGTCTTGCATTAGGAGGAACCCAGGGCCAACCGCACCAGCATATGGTCTCACAAGGGGTCTGAGGATCTCATCTCGGTACCTAATGGCAGTCAGGCTACCTCTGGCGAGCACATGGAGGGCTGTGCGGCCCCCCAAAGAAATGCCACCCCACACCATGACTGACCCACCGCCAAACCGGTCATGCTGGAGGATGTTGCAGGCAGCAGAACATTCTCCACGGCGTCTCCAGACTCTGTCACGTCTGTCACATGTGCTCAGTGTGAACATGCTTTCATCTGTGAAGAGCACAGGGCGCCAGTGGCAAATTTGCCAATCTTGGTGTTCTCTGGCAAATGCCAAACGTCCTGCACGGTGTTGGGCTGTAAGCACAACCCCCACCTGTGGACGTCGGGCCCTCATACCACCCTCATGGAGTCTGTTTCTGACTGTTTGAGCAGACACATGCACATTTGTGGCCTGCTGGAGGTCATTTGCAGGGCTCTGGCAGTGCTCCTTCTTGCACAAAGGCGGAGGTAGCAGTCCTGCTGCTGGGTTGTTGCCCTCCTACGGCCTCCTCCACGTCTCCTGATGTACTGGCCTGTCTCCTGGTAGCGCTTCCATGCTCTGGACACTACGCTGACAGACACAGCAAACCTTCTTGCCACAGCTCGCATTGATGTGCCATCCTGGATGAGCTGCACTACCTGAGCCACTTGTGTGGGTTGTAGACTCCGTCTCATGCTACCACTAGAGTGAAAGCACCGCCAGCATTCAAAAGTGACCAAAACATCAGCCAGGAAGCATAGGAACTGAGAAGTGGTCTGTGGTCACCACCTGCAAAACCAGTCCTTTATTGGGGGTGTCTTGCTAATTGCCTATAATTTCCACCTGTTGTCTATTCCATTTGCACAACTGCATGTGAAATGTATTGTCAATCAGTGTTGCTTCCTAAGTGGACAGTTTGATTTCACAGAAGTGTGATTGACTTGGAGTTACATTGTGTTGTTTAAGTGTTCCCTTTATTTCTTTGAGCAGTGTATTTAAAAAAAAAATGTGTGAAACAAACAAGAAATTAGACAAAATAACAGAAAACTTGAGCGTGCATAACTATTCACCCCCGCAAAGTCAATACTTTGTAGAGTCACCTTTTGCAGCAATTACAGCTGCAAGTCTCTTGGGGTATGTCTCTATAAGCTTGGCACATCTAGCCACTGGCAAAACTGCTCCAGCTCCTTCAAGTTGGATGGGTTCCGCTGGTGTACAGCAATCTTTAAGTCATACCACAGATTCTCAATTGGATTGAGGTCTGGGCTTTGACTAGGTCATTCCAAGACATTTAAATGTTTCCCCTTAAACCGCTTGAGTGTTGCTTTAGGGTAATTGTCCTGCTGGAAGGTGAAACTCCGTCCCAGTCTCAAATCTCTAGGAGACTGAAACAGGTTTCCCTCTAGAATTCCCCTGTATTTAGCGCCATCCATCATTCCTTCAATTCTGACCAGTTTCCCAGTCCCTGCCGATGAAAAACATCCCCACAGCATGATGCTGCCACCACCATGCTTCACTGTGGGGATGGGGTGATGAGAGGTGTTGGGTTTGCGCCAGACATAGCCAAAAAGCTCAATTTTAGTCTCATCTGACCAGAGTACCTTCTTCCATATGTTTGGGAAGTCTCCCACATGGCTTTTGGCGAACACCAAACGTGTTTGCTTATTTTTTCTGGCCACTCTTCCGTAAAGCCCAGCTCTGTGGATTGTACGGCATAAAGTGGTCCTATGGACAGATACTCTAATCTCCGCTGTGGAGCTTTGCAGCTCCTTCAGGGTTATCTTTGGTCTCTTTGATTAATGCCCTCCTTGCCTGGTCTGTGAGTTTTGGTGGGTGGCCCACTCTTGGCAGGTTTGTTGTGGTGCCATATTCTTTCCATTTTCTCTTTGTAGGACTGTGTCCCTCCTGTAGACTTTTGACTTGGGGTTTGAAGAGACCTCTGGTGGCATGTCTTGTGGGGTATGCATGGGTGTCCGAGCTGTGCGCCAGTCGTTCAAACAGACAGTTCGGTTCATTCAGCTTGTCAACACTTCTTACAAAAACGAGTAATGATGAAGTCAATCTCTCCTCCACTTTGAGCCATGAGAGATTGACATGCATGTCATTAATATTAGCTCTCCATGTACATTTAAGGGCCAGCCGTGCTGCCCTGTTCTGAGCCAATTGTAATTTTCCTAAGTCCTTTTTTGTGGCACCTGACCACAAGACTGAACAGTAGTCCAGGTGTGACAAAACTAGGGCCTGTAGGA
Source organism: Coregonus clupeaformis (assembly GCF_020615455.1). Lineage (NCBI taxonomy): Eukaryota > Metazoa > Chordata > Actinopteri > Salmoniformes > Salmonidae > Coregonus > Coregonus clupeaformis. The sequence continues at coordinate 217,012 of NW_025533888.1, read as the reverse complement.
CCTGCCTTGTTGATAGTGCTGTTAAGAAGGTAGAGCAGCGCTTTATTATGGACAGACTTCTCCCCATCTTAGCTACTGTTGTATCAATATGTTTTGACCATGACAGTTTACAATCCAGGGTTACTCCAAGCAGTTTAGTCACATCAACATGGTCAATTTACACATTATTTATTACAAGATTTAGTTGAGGTTTAGTGAATGATTTGTCCCAAATACAATGCTTCTATAAGTGTGCTCAAAGTCTGTCAATTTGTTTACTGTAAAATAGCATTGTATCTGGTCAAACAACATTTTTTCCAATAGTTTACTAAGGGTTAGTAACAGGCTGATTGATCGGCTATTTGAGCCAGTAAAGGGGGCTTTACTATTCTTAGGTAGCGGAATGACTTTTGCTTCCCTCCAGGCCTGAGGGGGCACACTTTCTAGTAGGCTTAAAATGAAAATATGGCAAATAGGAGTGGCAATATCGTCCGCTATTATCCTCAGTAATTTTCCATCCAAGTTGTCAGACCCCGGTGGCTTGTCATTGTTGATAGACATCAATCATTTGTTCACTTCTTCCACACTCACTTTACGGAATTCAAAATTACAATGTGATAATCCATGTGGTGATAATTGTGACAATCCTGACTGCACATTTTTCAAATTTGGACAATAAAGATATTGACTGGCGTGTGTTCTTCCTCTACCAGGTGACAGAGATGGAGTGGCACAGTGTGGCTGGATGGACTGGCCAGGGTGGATCTCTTCTGGGGACTAAAAGGTCTGTTGTTTAGAATGACGAATAGGGGGAAATCAGTTGCCCCTTTTTCAAAATAGGAAGATGTCCTCCTGAATTGTGTGTGTTCTCAGTCTGCCTTTGTGTTCTACAGAACCCTCCCCAGTACTTGCATGGAGAAGATAGTGGACACCATCAACAAGTTTAAAATCCAGGCTTTGCTGGTCGTTGGGGGATTTGAGGTACCAGTTACAGACCAACAGAACATTTATATTGAAATTGGTGTTAGTATTCCCTGATGGCGTACATGGCGGGCGCGCTGCATCAGATCATTGATTTTAAAAGGCCTCCCTCCTCACAATGTTGTTTAGTCACTTATTTTACATTTACATTTTAGTCATTTATCAGACGCTCTTATCCAGAGCCACTTACAGTTAGTGAGTGCATACATTATTATTATTATTTTCTTCATTTTTTATTTTTATTTTTTTATACTGGCCCCCCGTGGGAATCGAACCCACAACCCTGGGGTTGCAAACGCCATGCTCTACCAACTGAGCTACGTCCCTGCCGGCCATTCCCTCCCCTACCCTGGACGACGCTGGGCCAATTGTGCGCCGCCCCATGGGTCTTATGTTTTGTTATGTTAATTGATCTTTCTAATGTAACTATTTCATTTTAGAGTTCATGTCGTCAGCTGTTAGAAAGACTAAACAATCTGACTGTGTTGGTGTGTGGTGTCTTCCCTCGTGGTGTCTTCCCTCGTGGTGTCTTCCCTCGTGGTGTCTTCCCTCGTGGTGTCTTCCCTCATGGTGTGTTTTGTCTTCCCTCGTGGTGTCTTCCCTCATGGTGTCTTCCCTCGTGGTGTCTTCCCTCATGGTGTCTTCCCTCATGGTGTCTTCCCTCGTGGTGACTTCCCTCATGGTGTCTTCCCTCATGGTGTGTTTTGTCTTCCCTCGTGGTGTCTTCCCTCATGGTGTGTTTTGTCTTCCCTCGTGGTGTCTTCCCTCATGGTGTGTTTTGTCTTCCCTCGTGGTGTCTTCCCTCATGGTGTACTCCCTCGTGGTGTCTTCCCTCATGGTGTCTTCCCTCATGGTGTCTTCCCTCATGGTGTCTTCCCTCATGGTGTCTTCCCTCATGGTGTCTTCCCTCATGGTGTCTTCCCTCATGGTGTCTTCCCTCATGGTGTGTTTTGTCTTCCCTCATGGTGTGTTTTGTCTTCCCTCGTGGTGTCTTCCCTCATGGTGTACTCCCTCGTGGTGTCTTCCCTCATGGTGTGTTTTGTCTTCCCTCGTGGTGTCTTCCCTCATGGTGTCTTCCCTCATGGTGTCTTCCCTCATGGTGACTTCCCTCATGGTGTCTTCCCTCATGGTGTGTTTTGTCTTCCCTCATGGTGTGTTTTGTCTTCCCTCGTGGTGTCTTCCCTCATGGTGTGTTTTGTCTTCCCTCATGGTGTGTTTTGTCTTCCCTCGTGGTGTCTTCCCTCGTGGTGTCTTCCCTCATGGTGTGTTTTGTCTTCCCTCGTGGTGTCTTCCCTCGTGGTGTCTTCCCTCGTGGTGTCTTCCCTCATGGTGTCTTCCCTCATGGTGTCTTCCCTCATGGTGTCTTCCCTCATGGTGTGTTTTGTCTTCCCTCGTGGTGTCTTCCCTCGTGGTGTCTTCCCTCATGGTGTGTTTTGTCTTCCCTCGTGGTGTCTTCCCTCGTGGTGTCTTCCCTCATGGTGTACTCCCTCATGGTGTCTTCCCTCATGGTGTACTCCCTCATGGTGTCTTCCCTCATGGTGTTCTCCCTCATGGTGTCTTCCCTCATGGTGTCTTCCCTCATGGTGTACTCCCTCGTGGTGTCTTCCCTCATGGTGTCTTCCCTCATGGTGTACTCCCTCATGGTGTCTTCCCTCATGGTGTCTTCCCTCATGGTGTCTTCCCTCATGGTGTCTTCCCTCATGGTGTACTCCCTCATGGTGTCTTCCCTCGTGGTGTCTTCCCTCATGGTGTCTTCCCTCATGGTGTCTTCCCTCATGGTGTCTTCCCTCATGGTGTCTTCCCTCATGGTGTACTCCCTCATGGTGTCTTCCCTCATGGTGTACTCCCTCATGGTGTACTCCCTCATGGTGTACTCCCTCATGGTGTACTCCCTCATGGTGTCTTCCCTCGTGGTGTCTTCCCTCATGGTGTCTTCCCTCATGGTGTCTTCCCTCGTGGTGTCTTCCCTCGTGGTGTCTTCCCTCGTGGTGTCTTCCCTCATGGTGTCTTCCCTCATGGTGTCTTCCCTCATGGTGTCTTCCCTCATGGTGTCTTCCCTCATGGTGTCTTCCCTCATGGTGTCTTCCCTCATGGTGTCTTCCCTCATGGTGTCTTCCCTCATGGTGTCTTCCCTCATGGTGTCTTCCCTCATGGTGTCTTCCCTCATGGTGTCTTCCCTCATGGTGTCTTCCCTCATGGTGTCTTCCCTCATGGTGTGTATTGTCTTCCCTCGTGGTGTCTTCCCTCATGGTGTGTTTTGTCTTCCCTCATGGTGTGTATTGTCTTCCCTCGTGGTGTCTTCCCTCGTGGTGTCTTCCCTCGTGGTGTCTTCCCTCGTGGTGTCTTCCCTCGTGGTGTCTTCCCTCGTGGTGTCTTCCCTCATGGTGTGTTTTGTCTTCCCTCATGGTGTGTATTGTCTTCCCTCGTGGTGTCTTCCCTCGTGGTGTCTTCCCTCGTGGTGTCTTCCCTCGTGGTGTCTTCCCTCGTGGTGTCTTCCCTCATGGTGTGTTTTGTCTTCCCTCATGGTGTGTATTGTCTTCCCTCGTGGTGTCTTCCCTCGTGGTGTCTTCCCTCATGGTGTGTTTTGTCTTCCCTCGTGGTGTGTTTTGTCTATAGGCATACGAGGGCGTGCTGCAGCTGTATGATGCTCGTGGTGGATTTGATGAGTTGTGTATCCCCATGGTGGTGATCCCTGCCACCATCAGTAACAACGTGCCCGGGACAGACTTCAGTCTGGGGTCAGACACGGCTGTCAATGCTGCCATGGAGGTCAGTCTGCTTTGATGAAGGATAAAACACAATAAAACCCAAAGGGTCATTTTCCAGTGTGGTCGTCTCTGGCAACAAGATGGCAGGTGAATCTAGATTGACACTATAAACTCTATTTAAAAACATGAGGCCGACCAGATGTCAAGACAAGGCCCCTTCCCATGAGGCCGACCAGATGTCAAGACAAGGCCCCTTCCCATCTCCAACTCTGCTCCCTCAGCAGTGCCTGTTTTAGCAGAGTAACATCACACAGAGGCCTCATAATAGTTTATATGTTAGTAAGTTAAATCACCAGTTGAAACAATAATGAAGTGGACTTCCTGTTTCGGTAAATAGCTGAGGGATGGGTCTGGAGAAATATTATAGTTTTAACCATGTTAATAGTTTTAACCATGTTAATAGTTTTAGACAATCTGGACCCTTTCTTTCTAAAACTAGCCGCCGAAATTGTCGCAACCCCTATTACTAGCCTGTTCAACCTCTCTTTCGTAACGTCTGAGATCCCCAGAGATTGGAAAGCTGCCGCGGTCATCCCCCTCTTCAAAGGGGGTGACACTCTAGATCCAAACTGTTACAGACCCATATCCATCCTGCCCTGCCTTTCAAAAGTTTTTGAAAGCCAAGTCAACAAACAGATCACCGACCATTTCGAATCCCACCGTACCTTCTCCGCTATGCAATCCGGTTTCCGAGCTGGTCATGGGTGCACTTCAGCCACGCTCAAGGTCCTAAACGATATTATAACCGCGATCGATAATAGACAGTACTGTGCAGCCGTTTTCATTGACCTGGCCAAGGCTTTCGACTCTGTCAACCACTGCATTCTTATTGGCAGACTAAATAGCCTTGGTTTCTCAAATGACTGCCTCGCCTGGTTCACCTACTACTTCTCAGATAGAGTTCAATGTGTCAAATCGGAGGGCCTGTTGTCTGGACTATTGGCAGTCTCTATGGGGGTGCCACAGGGTTCAATTCTTGGGCCGACACTTTTCTCCGTGTATATCAATGATGTCGCTCTTGCTGCTGGTGACTCTCAGATCCACCTCTACGCAGACGACACCATTTTGTATACATCTGGCCCTTCATTGGACACTGTGTTAACAAACCTCCAAACGAGCTTCAATTCCATACAACACTCCTTCAGTAGCCTCCAACTGCTCTTAAACACTAGTAAAACTAAATGCATGCTCTTCAACCGAACGCTGCTTGCACCCGCCCACCCGACTAGAATCACTACTCTCGACGGGTCTGACCTAGAGTATGTGGACAACTACAAATATCTAGGTGTCTGGTTAGACTGTAAACTCTCCTTCCAGACTCACATTAAGAATCTCCAATCCAAAGTTAAATCTAGAATCGGTTTCCTATTTCGCAACAAAGCCTCCTTCACTCATGCTGCCAAACATGCCCTCGTAAAACTGACTATCCTACCGATCCTTGACTTCGGCGATGTCATTTACAAAATAGCCTCCAACACTCTACTCAGCAAATTGGATGTAGTCTATCACAGTGCCATCCGTTTTGTCTCCAAAGCCCCATATACTACCCACCACTGTGACCTGTACGCTCTTGTTGGCTGGTCCTCACTACATATTCGTCGCCAAACCCACTGGCTCCAGGCCATCTATAAATCACTGCTAGGCAAATCCCCGCCTTATCTTAGCTCATTGGTCACCATAGCAACACCCACCCGTAGTCTGCGCTCCAGCGGGTATATCTCACTGGTCATCCCCAAAGCCAACACCTCCTTTGGCCGCAATTCCTTCCAGTTCTCTGCTGCCAATGACTGGAACAAATTGCAAAAATCTCTGAAGCTGGAGACTCTTATCTCCCTCACTAACTTTAAGCATCAGTTGTCAGAGCACCTTACCGATCACTGCACCTGTACACAGCCCATCTGAAATTAGCCCGCCCAACTACCTCATCCCTATATTGTTATTTATTTTGCTCATTTGTACCCCAGTATCTCTATTTGCACATCATCTCTTGCACATCTATCATTCCAGTGTTAATACTATTGTAATTATTTTGCACTATAGCCTATTTTATTGCCTTACCTCCATAACTTGCTAAATTTGCACACTGTATATTATATGTATTTCTGTTGTATTTTTGACTTTGTTTTGTTTTACCCCATATGTAACTCTGTGTTGTTGTTTTTATCACACTGCTTTGCTTTATCTTGGCCAGGTCGCAGTTGTAAATGAGAACTTGTTCTCAACTGGTTTACCTGGTTAAATAAAGGTTAAATAAATAAATAAATAATAAAATAAAAAACCATGTTTATAGTTTTAACCTTGTTAATAGTTTTAACCTTGTTAATAGTTTTAACCATGTTAATAGTTTTAATTGATAGTTTTAACCATGTTAGTTTTAACCATGGTAATAATTGTAACCATTTTTTAACCATGTTTATAGTTGTAACCATGTTAGTTTCAACCATGTTAGTTTTAACCATGTTTATAGTTGTAACCATGTTAATAGTTTTAACCATGTTTATAGTTTTAACCATGTGTATAGTTGTAACCATGTTCATAGTTGTAACCATGTTCATAGTTGTAACCATGTTCATAGTTTTAACCTTGTTAATAGTTTTAACCTTGTTAATAGTTGTAACCATGTTTATAGTTGTAACCATGTTTATAGTTGTAACCATGTGAATAGTTTTAACCATGTTTATAGTTGTAACCATGTGAATAGTTTTAACCATGTGTATAGTTTTAACCATGTGTATAGTTTTAACCATGTTTCTGATTTTATCCATGTTAATAGTTTTATCCATGTTAATAGTTTTATCCATGTTTATGGTTTTAACCATGTATATAGTTTTAATTGATCATTTTAACCATGTTAGTTTTAACCATGGTAATAATTTTAACCATGTTTATAGTTTTAATTGATAGTTTTAACCATGTGTATAGTTTTAACCATGTGTATAGTTTTAACCATGTGTATAGTTTTAACCATGTGTATAGTTTTAACCATGTGTATAGTTTTAACCTTGTTAATAGTTTTAACCTTGTTAATAGTTTTAACCATGTGTATAGTTTTAACCATGTTCATAGTTTTAACCATGTTAATAATTGTAACATGTTTATAGTTTTAACCATGTTTCTGGTTTTATCCATGTTAATAGTTTTATCCATGTTTATAGTTTTAACCATGTGTATAGTTTTAATTGATCGTTTTAACCATGTTAGTTTTAACCATGGTAATAATTTTAACCATGTTTATAGTTTTAATTGATAGTTTTAACCATGTGTATAGTTTTAACCATGTGTATAGTTTTAACCATGTGTATAGTTTTAACCGTGTGTATAGTTTTAACCGTGTGTTTAGTTTTAACCGTGTGTATAGTTTTAACCATGTTTTGAGGCTATACAGTGTTTGTTTACATTTACTTTGTTTACAAACAAAGGAGTAAAACAAACGTATATTTGGGGTTCTGGTGGGGTACGGCAGTTGCACTAAGCTCATGAGTTATACGTTATACGTCCAATAATGGATGTAGAAACTGCAGATTGACCCTTTAATCTATTTTAGTTGTGTGTCTCTAACCTGCCCGTCTGTCTCTGTCTGTCTGTCATGTGTCTGTCTGTCTGTCTGTCATGTGTCTGTCTGTCTGTCTGTCATGTGTCTGTCATGTGTCTGTCTGTCATCTGTCTGTCTGTCATGTGTCTGTGTGTCTGTCATTCGTCTGTCTGTCATTCGTCTGTCTGTCATGTGTCTGTCTGTCATGTGTCTGTCATGTGTCTGTCTGTCTGTCATGTGTCTGTGTGTCCCCTCCTCTCTTAGAGTTGCGATAAGATTAAGCAGTCAGCTACGGGGACCAAGAGGAGGGTGTTCGTAGTGGAGACTATGGGGGGGTACTGTGGTTACCTGGCAACCACCACCGGTATCGCTGTGGGAGCGGACGCTGCTTACATCTTCGAGGACCCCTTCAACCTCCAGGACCTAAAGGTGAGATCCAGGCTGCAGCTGAAATAGCACCCTATTCCCTACTCTGGTCAACAGTAGTGCACTAATATAGTTCCATTTCAGACACTCACACAGTCTTCAATTAGACGGCTGTGCTCATTATCCCAGATAGACCACGGAGTCATTTTATATGGATATACTGGAGGCTTCCTGAACAGAGTGATAAATGATCCATGTAGTCTTAATAAATACACCTCTGGAATGACCCTGCCCTTTCAGACTAACGTGGAGCATCTCACAGAGAAGATGAAGGAAGACATCCAGAGGGGTCTCGTGCTGAGGTAAGACATCATTACATCTTTATAGAGGTAAGACAAGACATCATTACATCTTTATAGAGGTTATCAACAAGACATCATTACATCTTTATAGAGGTAAGACATGACATCATTACATCTTTATAGAGGTTATCAACAAGGTAGGTGAAGGTAGGAAACATCTCCACCTCGCTGATCCTCAACACTGGGGCCCCACAAGGGTGCGTGCTCAGCCCCCTCCTGTACTCCCTGTTCACCCATGACTGCGTGGCCAAGCACGCCTCCAACTCAAATCATCAAGTTCGCAGATGACACAACAGTAGTAGGCTTGATTACCGACGAGACAGCTTACAGGGAGGAGGTGAGGACCCTGGCAGAGTGGTGCCAGGAAAATAACCTCTCCCTCAATGTCAGCAAAACAAAGGAGCTGATCGTTGACTTCAGGAGACAACAGAGAGAGCACGCCCCTATTCACATCGACGGGACCGCAGTGGAGAAGGTGAAAAGCTTCAAGTTCCTCGGCGTACACAGCACTGACAATCTGCGCCTCTTCAACCTCAGGAGGCTGAAGAAATTTGTCTTGGCCCCTAACACCCTCACAAACTTTTACAGATGCACAATTGAGAGCATCCTGTCGGGCTGTATCACCGCCTGGTATGGCAACTGCACCGCCCGCAACCGCAGGGCTCTCCAGAGGGTGGTGCAGTCTGCCCAACGCATCACCGGGGGCACACTGCCTGCCCTCCAGGACACCTACAGCACCCGATATCACAGGAAGGCCAAAAATATCATCAAGGACAACAACCACCCGAGCCACGGCCTGTTCACCCCGCTATCATCTAGAAGGCGAGGTCAGTACAGGTGCATCAAAGCTGGGACCGAGAGACTGAAAAACAGCTTCTATCTCAAGGCCATCAGACTGTTAAATAGCCATCACTAGCCAGCTACCACCCTGTTACTCAACCCTGCACCTTAGAGACTGCTGCCCTATATACATAGACATGGAATCACTGGTCACTTTAATAATGGAACACTAGTCACTTTAATAATGTTTACATACTGCTTTACTCAATCTCGTATGTACAGTCGTGGTCAAAGGTTTTGAGAATGACACAAATATTAATTTTCACAAAGTCTGCTGCCTCAGTTTTTATGATGGCAATTTGCATATACTCCAGAATGTCATGAAGAGTGATCAGATGAATTGCAATTAATTGCAAAGTCCCTCTTTGCCATGAAAATGAATTTAATCCCAGAAAAACATTTCCACTGCATTTCAGCCCTGCCACAAAAGGACCAGCTGCCATCATGTCAGTGATTCTCTCGTTAACACGGGTGAGAGTGTTGACGAGAACAAGGCTGGAGATCACTCTGTCATGCTGATTGAGTTAGAATAACAGACTGGAAGCTTTAAAAGGAGGGTGGTGCTTGAAATCATTGTTCTTCCTCTGTTAACCATGGTTACCTACAAGGAAACAAGTGCCGTCATAATAATAATAATAATAATAATATGCCATTTAGCAGACGCTTTTATCCAAAGCGACTTACAGTCATGCGTGCATACATTTTTGTGTATGGGTGGTCCCGGGGATCGAACCCACTATCTTGGCGTTACAAGCGCCGTGCTCTACCAGCTGAGCTACAGAGGACCACATTACTTTGCACAAAAAGGGCTTCACAGGCAAGGATATTGCAGCTAGTAAGATTGCACCTAAATCAACCATTTATCGGATCATCAAGAACTTCAAGGAGAGAGGTTCAATTGTTGTGAAGAAGGCTTCAGGGCGGCCAAGAAAGTCCAGCAAGCGCCAGGACCGTCTCCTAAAGTTGATTCAGCTGCGGGATCGGGGCACCACCAGTGCAGAGCTTGCTCAGGAATGGCAGCAGGCAGGTGTGAGTGCATCTGCACGCACAGTGAGGCGAAGACTTTTGGAGGATGGCCTGGTGTCAAGAAGGGCAGCGAGGAAGCCTCTTCTCTCCAGGAAAAACATCAGGGACAGACTGCTATTCTGCAAAAGGTACAGGGATTGGACTGCTGAGGACTGGGGTAAAGTCATTTTCTCTGATGAATCCCCTTTCCGATTGTTTGGGGTATCCGGAAAAAAGCTTGTCCGGAGAAGACAAGGTGAGCGCTACCATCAGTCCTGTGTCATGCCCACAGTAAAGCATCCTGAGATCATTCATGTGTGGGATTGCTTCTCAGCCAAGGGAGTGGGCTCACTCACAATTTTGCCTAAGAACACAGCCACGAATAAAGAATGGTACCAACACATCCTCCGAGAGCAACTTCTCCCAACCATCCAAGAACAGTTTGGTGACGAACAATGCCTTTTCCAGCATGATGGAGCACCTTGCCATAAGCCAAAAGTGATAACTAAGTGGCTTGGGGAACAAAACATCGACATTTTGGGTCCATGGCCAGGAAACTCCCCAGACCTTAATCCCATTGAGAACTTGTGGTCGATCCTCAAGAGGCGGGTGGACAAACTAAAACCCACAAACTCCAAGCATTGATTATGCAAGAATGGGCTGCCATCAGTCAGGATGTGGCCCAGAAGTTAATTGACAGCATGCCAGGGCGGATTGCAGAGGTCTTGAAAAAGAAGGGTCAACACTGCAAATATTGACTCTTTGCATAAACTTAATGTAATTGTCAATAAAAGCCTTTGACACTTATGGAATGCTTGTAATTATACTTCAGTGTACCATAGTAACATCTGACAAAAATATCTAAAAACACTGAAGCAGCGAACTTTGTGAAGACCAATACTTGTGTCATTCTCAAAACTTTTGACCTCGACTGTATATACTGTATTCTATTCTACTGTATTTTAGTCAATGCCACTCTGACATTGTTCGTCCTAATATTTATATATTTCTTAATTCCATTATTTTACTTTTAGATTTGTGTGTATTGTTGTGAATTGTTAGATACTACTGCACTGTCGGAGCTAGAAGCACAAGCATTTCGCTACACCCGCAATAACATCTGCTAAATATGTGTGTGACCAATACAATTTAATTTAATTTGAGCAAGTCATCATTACATCTTTATAGAGGTTAGAAATAAGTAGTTCATTAATTATTATTTATCTCTTAATTGCCAGCCTAGCAACTCATTGAAAGCCTTATTTAGTGATATAAACAATAAATGTTTAATATACTTAATGAAACAGTAAAGACGGTGAAGTAGCGTCTCTGACAGGGAAGTAGCGTCTCTGACAGGGAAGTAGCGTCTCTGACAGGGAAGTAGCGTCTCTGACAGGGAAGTAGCGTCTCTGACAGGGAAGTAGCGTCTCTGACCGGGAAGTAGCGTCTCTGACAGGGAAGTAGCGTCTCTGACAGGGAAGTAGCGTCTCTGACAGTAAAGTAGCGTCTCTGACAGGGAAGTAGCGTCTCTGACAGGGAAGTAGCATCTCTGACAGGGAAGTAGCGTCTCTGACAGTGAAGTAGCGTCTCTGACAGGGAAGTAGCGTCTCTGACAGTGAAGTAGCGTCTCTGACAGTGAAGTAGCGTCTCTGACAGGGAAGTAGCGTCTCTGACAGTGTGGAACCTCGTCAAATCGTGCCGGATAAGATCACTCCACAGCTTGAAATGTCACCAATGGCACGGTCAAATTGGTACCTTTTCTGTGGTGCAGATGGTTTGTATGTTGTCAAGCAGGGTGGTCACATGTTGTCAAGCAGGGTGGTCACATGTTGTCAAGCAGGGTGGTCACGTTGTCAAGCAGGGTGGTCACATGTTGTCAAGCAGGGTGGTCACTAATTGGAGCCGATGACAGTGAAGGAAGCAATACTGCAAAGCAAGCACAGTGATGTCTCTTACATCTGTCTCTATAGGACAGTTAATATAATGAATTATAGGACCTTTCTGGTTCTGTCTCTATAGGACAGTTAATATAATGAATTATAGGACCTTTCTGGTTCTGTCTCTATAGGACAGTTAATATAATGAATTATAGGATCTCTCTTACATCTGTCTCTATAGGACAGTTAATATAATGAATTATAGGATCTCTATGGTTCTGTCTCTATAGGACAGTTAATATAATGAATTATAGGACCTTTCTGGTTCTGTCTCTATAGGACAGTTAATATAATGAATTATAGGACCTTTCTGGTTCTGTCTCTATAGGACAGTTAATATAATGAATTATAGGATCTCTCTTACATCTGTCTCTATAGGACAGTTAATATAATGAATTATAGGATCTCTATGGTTCTGTCTCTATAGGACAGTTAATATAATGAATTATAGGATCTCTATGGTTCTGTCTCTATAGGACAGTTAATATAATGAATTATAGGACCTCTCTGGTTCTGTCTCTATAGGACAGTTAATATAATGAATTATAGGATCTCTATGGTTCTGTCTCTATAGGACAGTTAATATAATGAATTATAGGATCTCTATGGTTCTGTCTCTATAGGACAGTTAATATAATGAATTATAGGACCTCTCTGGTTCTGTCTCTATAGGACAGTTAATATAATGAATTATAGGATCTCTATGGTTCTGTCTCTATAGGACAGTTAATATAATGAATTATAGGATCTCTCTTACATCTGTCTCTATAGGACAGTTAATATAATGAATTATAGGATCTCTATGGTTCTGTCTCTATAGGACAGTTAATATAATGAATTATAGGATCTCTCTTACATCTGTCTCTATAGGACAGTTAATATAATGAATTATAGGACCTTTCTGGTTCTGTCTCTATAGGACAGTTAATATAATGAATTATAGGACCTCTCTGGTTCTGTCTCTATAGGACAGTTAATATAATGAATTATAGGATCTCTATGGTTCTGTCTCTATAGGACAGTTAATATAATGAATTATAGGATCTCTATGGTTCTGTCTCTATAGGACAGTTAATATAATGAATTATAGGATCTCTATGGTTCTGTCTCTATAGGACAGTTAATATAATGAATTATAGGATCTCTATGGTTCTGTCTCTGTAGGAATGAGAAGTGTCACCTTCACTACACCACTGATTTCATCCACAAGCTGTACTCGGCCGAGGGGAAGGGCATCTTCGACTGTAGGGTCAACGTGCTGGGGCACCTCCAGCAGGTATGGAACGAACAGAACCACACTGCTAAAGCTTACATGTTAAAATGCAACCTTATATTAATAGCATGATGAGTTTCTTGATAATGAAATTAGGGGGTAGACTTATATGGTCTAGACTGTGAAGTGCATGAATTATCGAATATGGTTCCTATATGTTTTTTCATTCTTTTTTTAGATGAACTTTTTTATCTCTGGTGTCATTCTAGGGAGGCGCACCAACACCCTTCGACAGAAACTTTGGCACCAAGCTGGGTGTGAAGGCTGTGCAGTGGCTCACAGAGAAGATGATCAACAACTTCAGACAAGGTACTGGGTGTGTCCCTAATGGCCCTATACCCTGCACCCTATACCGGCACCCTATACCGGCACCCTATACCGGCACCCTATACCCTGCACCCTATACCGGCACCCTATACCGGCACCCTATACCGGCACCCTATACCCTGCACCCTATACCGGCACCCTATACCGGCACCCTATACCCTGCACCCTATACCGGCACCCTATACCGGCACCCTATACCCTGCACCCTATACCGGCACCCTGCACCCTATACCGGCACCCTGCACCCTATACCGGCACCCTATACCGGCACCCTATACCCTGCACCCTATACCGGCACCCTATACCCTGCACCCTATACCCTGCACCCTATACCCTGCACCCTATACCCTGCACCCTATACCGGCACCCTATACCGGCACCCTATACCGGCACCCTATACCCTGCACCCTATACCGGCACCCTATACCGGCACCCTATACCCTGCACCCTATACCCTGCACCCTATACCGGCACCCTATACCCTGCACCCTATACCCGGCACCCTATACCCGGCACCCTATACCGGCACCCTATACCGGCACCCTATACCCTGCACCCTATACCGGCACCCTATACCCTGCACCCTATACCGGCACCCTATACCGGCACCCTATACCCTGCACCCTATACCGGCACCCTATACCCTGCACCCTATACCGGCACCCTATACCCTGCACCCTATACCGGCACCCTATACCGGCACCCTATACCCTGCACCCTATACCGGCACCCTATACCCGGCACCCTATACCGGCACCCTATAGGCACCCTATACCCTGCACCCTATACCCTGCACCCTATACCCTGCACCCTATACCGGCACCCTATACCGGCACCCTATACCGGCACCCTATACCCTGCATAATACACTACTTTTGGGCTCTGGTTAAAAGTAGGGCACTATAAAGGGAATAGTGTGCCATGGCTCTGGTTAAAAGTAGGGCACTATAAAGACGCTGTAAGAGTGCCTTTAGCTCTGATTCAACAACATGAAGCCATGGAAACAGGGTGATGGATATATATCATGTTTATCCCCACTTCTACCGTTCCAGGTCGTGTGTTTGCCAACGCCCCGGACACAGCGTCTGTCATCGGCTTCAGTAAGAAGCTCCTAACCTTCATCCCTGTCACTGACCTTAAGACACAGACTGACTTTGAGTGAGTAGAGTACCACACCTGTTGTTCATCCATCCAAACCTTGTTTACATCAGCAGTTGTTACGAAGTCCTTTACAATCTGGTTTTTACAGTGTGTCATTTTAGTCCCTAAGCAGGCAGTAAAATCTCTCTTCCTCCCCCTCCTGCCATAGGCACCGGATGCCCAAGGTCCAGTGGTGGCAGAACCTGCATCAGATTCTGAAGATGTTGGCCAAGCACCAGACCAGCTTCAGCGAGTACGTCCCTGGAGAGATAGAACATGTGACCCGACGCTCTCTCAGCATCGACACCGGCTTCTAGAACACACACTAACCCTGGACCACAGACACCAGCTTCTAGAACACACACTAACCCTGGACTGCAGACACCAGCTTCTAGAACACACACTAACCCTGGACCTCAGACACCAGCTTCTAGAACACACACTAACCCTGGACCACAGACACCAGCTTCTAGAACACACACTAACCCTGGACCACAGACACCAGCTTCTAGAACACACACTAACCCTGGACCACAGACACCAGCTTCTAGAACATACACTAACCCTGGACCTCAGACACCAGCTTCTAGAACACACACTAACCCTGGACTGCAGACACCAGCTTCTAGAACACACACTAACCCTGGACTGCAGACACCAGCTTCTAGAACACACACTAACCCTGGACCTCAGGACACCAGCTTCTAGAACACACACTAACCCTGGACCTCAGGACACCAGCTTCTAGAACACACACTAACCCTGGACTGCAGACACCAGCTTCTAGAACACACACTAACCCTGGACCGCAGACACCAGCTTCTAGAACACACTAACCCTGGACCACAGACACCAGCTTCTAGAACACACACTAACCCTGGACCGCAGACACCAGCTTCTAGAACACACACTAACCCTGGACCGCAGACACCAGCTTCTAGAACACACACTAACCCTGGACCGCAGACACCAGCTTCTAGAACACACACTAACCCTGGACCACAGACACCAGCTTCTAGAACACACACTAACCCTGGACCACAGACACCAGCTTCTAGAACACACACTAACCCTGGACTGCAGACACCAGCTTCTAGAACACACACTAACCCTGGACTGCAGACACCAGCTTCTAGAACACACACTAACCCTGGACCTCAGACACCAGCTTCTAGAACACACACTAACCCTGGACTGCAGACACCAGCTTCTAGAACACACACTAACCCTGGACTGCAGACACCAGCTTCTAGAACACACACTAACCCTGGACCACAGACACCAGCTTCTAGAACACACACTAACCCTGGACCACAGACACCAGCTTCTAGAACACACACTAACCCTGGACCTCAGGACACCAGCTTCTAGAACACACACTAACCCTGGACCACAGACACCAGCTTCTAGAACACACACTAACCCTGGACCTCAGACACCAGCTTCTAGAACACACACTAACCCTGGACTGAAGACACCAGCTTCTAGAACACACACTAACCCTGGACCACAGACACCAGCTTCTAGAACACACACCAACCCTGGACCTCAGGACACCAGCGTTCTAGAACACACACTAACCCTGGACCTCAGACACCAGCTTCTAGAACACACACTAACCCTGGACCGCAGACACCAGCTTCTAGAACACACACTAACCCTGGACCGCAGACACCAGCTTCTAGAACACACACTAACCCTGGACCGCAGACACCAGCTTCTAGAACACACACTAACCCTGGACCACAGACACCAGCTTCTAGAACACACACTAACCCTGGACCTCAGACACCAGCTTCTAGAACACACACTAACCCTGGACTGCAGACACCAGCTTCTAGAACACACACTAACCCTGGACTGCAGACACCAGCTTCTGGAACACATACTAACACTGGACCACAGACACCAGCTTCTAGAACACACACTAACCCTGGACCACAGACACCAGCTTCTAGAACACACACTAACCCTGGACTGCAGACACCAGCTTCTAGAACACACACTAACCCTGGACCACAGACACCAGCTTCTAGAACACACACTAACCCTGGACCACAGACACCAGCTTCTAGAACACACACTAACCCTGGACCTCAGGACACCAGCTTCTAGAACACACACTAACCCTGGACCACAGACACCAGCTTCTAGAACACACACTAACCCTGGACCTCAGACACCAGCTTCTAGAACACACACTAACCCTGGACTGAAGACACCAGCTTCTAGAACACACACTAACCCTGGACCACAGACACCAGCTTCTAGAACACACACTAACCCTGGACCTCAGGACACCAGCTTCTAGAACACACACTAACCCTGGACCTCAGACACCAGCTTCTAGAACACACACTAACCCTGGACCGCAGACACCAGCTTCTAGAACACACACTAACCCTGGACCACAGACACCAGCTTCTAGAACACACACTAACCCTGGACCGCAGACACCAGCTTCTAGAACACACACTAACCCTGGACCACAGACACCAGCTTCTAGAACACACACTAACCCTGGACCACAGACACCAGCTTCTAGAACACACACTAACCCTGGACCACAGACACCAGCTTCTAGAACACACACTAACCCTGGACCACAGACACCAGCTTCTAGAACACACACTAACCCTGGACCTCAGGACACCAGCTTCTAGAACACACACTAACCCTGGACTGCAGACACCAGCTTCTAGAACACACACTAACCCTGGACCACAGACACCAGCTTCTAGAACACACACTAACCCTGGACCACAGACACCAGCTTCTAGAACACACACTAACCCTGGACCTCAGGACACCAGCTTCTAGAACACACACTAACCCTGGACCTCAGGACACCAGCTTCTAGAACACACACTAACCCTGGACCTCAGACACCAGCTTCTAGAACACACACTAACCCTGGACTGAAGACACCAGCTTCTAGAACACACACTAACCCTGGACCACAGACACCAGCTTCTAGAACACACACTAACCCTGGACCTCAGGACACCAGCTTCTAGAACACACACTAACCCTGGACCTCAGACACCAGCTTCTAGAACACACACTAACCCTGGACCTCAGGACACCAGCTTCTAGAACACACACTAACCCTGGACTGCAGACACCAGCTTCTAGAACACACACTAACCCTGGACCTCAGACACCAGCTTCTAGAACACACACTAACCCTGGACCGCAGACACCAGCTTCTAGAACACACACTAACCCTGGACCGCAGACACCAGCTTCTAGAACACACACTAACCCTGGACCGCAGACACCAGCTTCTAGAACACACACTAACCCTGGACCGCAGACACCAGCTTCTAGAACACACACTAACCCTGGACCACAGACACCAGCTTCTAGAACACACACTAACCCTGGACCGCAGACACCAGCTTCTAGAACACACACCAACCCTGGACCACAGACACCAGCTTCTAGAACACACACTAACCCTGGACCACAGACACCAGCTTCTAGAACACACACTAACCCTGGACCACAGACACCAGCTTCTAGAACACACACTAACCCTGGACCTCAGGACACCAGCTTCTAGAACACACACTAACCCTGGACCACAGACACCAGCTTCTAGAACACACACTAACCCTGGACCTCAGACACCAGCTTCTAGAACACACACTAACCCTGGACTGCAGACACCAGCTTCTAGAACACACACTAACCCTGGACTGCAGACACCAGCTTCTAGAACACACACTAACCCTGGACTGCAGACACCAGCTTCTGGAACACACACTAACCCTGGACCACAGACACCAGCTTCTAGAACACACACTAACCCTGGACCACAGACACCAGCTTCTAGAACACACACTAACCCTGGACCACAGACACCAGCTTCTAGAACACACACTAACCCTGGACCACAGACACCAGCTTCTAGAACACACACTAACCCTGGACCACAGACACCAGCTTCTAGAACAGTCATGGAGACAGTGGGTTCTAAGCACTGGGCTCCAACCCTGGAATGTCACTCCCAACATTCAACATTTGTTATCTGTCTGTCTGTCTACTCTGTTTATCTAAAGAGGGGTCCTTACATCTGTACTGTGTCTGAGACTACTTAGATATCAGACCCTTGTTATATCTGTGTCTGAGACTACTTAGATATCCGGCCCTTGTTATATCTGTGTCTGAGACTACTTAGATATCAGACCCTTGTTATATCTGTGTCTGAGACTACTTAGATATCCGGCCCTTGTTATATCTGTGTCTGAGACTACTTAGATATCCGGCCCTTGTTATATCTGTGTCTGAGACTACTTAGATATCCGGCCCTTGTTATATCTGTGTCTGAGACTACTTAGATATCCGGCCCTTGTTATATCTGTGTCTGAGACTACTTAGATATCCGGCCCTTGTTATATGTGTCTGAGACTACTTAGATATCAGACCCTTGTTATATCTGTGTCTGAGACTACTTAGATACCAGACCCTTGTTATATCTGTGTCTGAGACTACTTAGATATCAGACCCTTGTTATATCTGTGTCTGAGACTACTTAGATATCAGACCCTTGTTATATCTGTGTCTGAGACTACTTAGATATCCGGCCCTTGTTATATCTGTGTCTGAGACTACTTAGATATCCGGCCCTTGTTATATCTGTGTCTGAGACTACTTAGATATCCGGCCCTTGTTATATCTGTGTCTGAGACTACTTAGATATCCGGCCCTTGTTATATCTGTGTCTGAGACTACTTAGATATCCGGCCCTTGTTATATCTGTGTCTGAGACTACTTAGATATCAGACCCTTGTTATATCTGTGTCTGAGACTACTTAGATATCAGACCCTTGTTATATCTGTGTCTGAGACTACTTAGATATCAGACCCTTGTTATATCTGTGTCTGAGACTACTTAGATATCAGACCCTTGTTATATCTGTGTCTGAGACTACTTAGATATCAGACCCTTGTTATATCTGTGTCTGAGACTACTTAGATATCCGGCCCTTGAGTGTCACGAACATCTTCTAGTAGGTTGTAAACCAAATCAAACACTATGTCAGCTATCACCAAATTGTTAATGAGAGAAACCAGGTACTGCCCTACCATTCCCAAACACTGTAGCGTAGCACACTGTCTAATGAATGTTTTAAAGTCTATGCAGGGCCGATAAGGTCCAGAATCCATTTGAAATGTCTCTCTGTCAGGGAGGTTATGAGGATGTAGTGTTGAGCTTTGAGTCATGGGTTTTGTTTCAAATAACACCCTTGGCCAGGGCTCTGGTTAAAGGTAGTGCACTAGGGAATAGGGTGCCATTTGGAACGGATCTATGCACTCCCTATCTTGCTGTTATGTCATAATGAGCACGATCTTAGCTGATGAAATCGTCTAGTACACCAGATGAAACCGCTATTTGGTCTATACTGGTTTAAATGAACCCCATTCTTTGCCATTGTAATGTTGTAATGTAAATGTTGTGGTTGTGTTGTGTGACATTCAAGCTATGTTTTGTGATCTTGTGGGACCAACACATTTATGTTTTGTGATCTTGTGGGACCAACACATTTATGTTTTGTGATCTTTTGGGACCAACACATTTATGTCTTGTGATCTTGTGGGACCAACACATTTATGTTTTGTGATCTTGTGGGACCAACACATTTATGTATTGTGATCTTGTGGGAACAACACATTTATGTCTTGTGATCTTGTGGGACCAACACATGTTTTGTGATCTTGTGGGAACAACACATTTATGTTTTGTGATCTTGTGGGAACAACACATTTATGTCTTGTGATCTTGTGGGAACAACACATTTATGGCTTGTGATCTTGTGGGAACAACACATTTATGTTTTGTGATCTTGTGGGAACAACACATTTATGTCTTGTGATCTTGTGGGAACAACACATTTATGTTTTGTGATCTTCTGGGAACAACACATTTATGTCTTGTGATCTTCTGGGAACAACACATTTCTTCAGTTATTTGACCTGTTATTGTCATGTTTGTGCCTACATGTAAACCTGAACCAATCACTGACACCTATACAGTCTATGTAGAACACTGGACATCACCTGTTACTGTTCTGGTAGTATTATTGTAATGTGTTGCTTCAGCAAGTCTGTCTGTAAAAGATGTTAAGAATAGCAATAGTCCCCAAAATAGAAATGTGAATTAATGTCATTGTGATTAAAAATGTAATAAATAAAAACATTTGAGAGTTCTACACAGATTATCTGATTTGATTTGAAATATAAATACAACTGAGTTTTGAAAAACCTATGTTAACAATTGTTTATAAATAAGTATGAATGTTATAATGAATGATGGGACACTGAAGTTGACGTCTAGCTGGTCCTGTATCATTATAATGAATGTATCACTAGTTTAATAGACAGGCCTCCTCTACATCCTGCCTTATACCACAAATACACTTGTACATAAAAAATGTAATCTAAACCACAACACATTAATTACTACTGGTCATATTCTTAATACAATTAGCATATTTACCAAAAAGCGCCATGCGACCAGTACTTCCCCCCTTTGGACACATGCGTTCAAAAAACAAAACAACAACATTGCCTGTTAAACCAAAATATTAAATTTAAAATGACAACCTTTGATAATACCTTAACTTAATTGTATCCCATAAGGTAATTCAAGGAATAGTAAAATTGACTAGCGACATGTGTCCTTCATTCAGGACTAGCTCTCTCACTCTGTCCTTGTTATGGTCCGAATCATATATAGGACTATTGCCAAATTATAAACATCTTCATAATTATCAGTATTACAAATGACCCTTAACTCGGTATAATAAACTACCTTAAAATCATCATCCTATGTCACTCGGTTTTCCAGTGATCAAATCACACTAGAAAGACAGGACAGAGGTCATTCAAACCCTTCAAAGAAGTGTTTCATTCTATAGTACACTAATCATTAACAACAGTCAAAACATTTCATACATTTTGTATTCCAATTGTACAGTAAGTCCTCATTACATTTTTTTCTCAAAAGAAATCGCGTGTTTACCCAAAACTCACTCAGAAAACAATAACTTCTGAAAATTCCATGTGTGTGCCCCTGTACGAATTATCATCTCTAACCTGTGAAAACCCCCTAAAATCAAAATAAACCCCCTATATAACCATTATAATAGGTGGGTTGTGTGTGGTTATTTGGAAAACAACAAACAAAAATGGCCTTACTTAATTTGGTAGCTCCCTCTTATGACCTAATCCGGATATCTTCATACTTATCAAACTGCCGAATGTAACTAACACCTCTTCCCAAGACCACATACACGGGAACATCTGAAAGCCCTTTTCTCCTGGAAAATAAAGTTGACCTATTGTTAACATTTACTCTTAATCATCAACAAGCATGGGGACGATAATTCCACTCTCTTCCCTTAACAAAGACCTATCATTTTACAGCGGTACAATGCTGACATCTAGTGGTCATCAACAAGCATGGGGACGATAATTCCACTCTCTTCCCTTAACTCAAATATCGTTTGTTTGAAATTAATTCCTTGTGACTACTCCAGAAGAAGATTACATAAACTCTCTCAAAAGATAAACAACCACTCAAGGTTCTTCGAGTTTACAATGAGTATTTGTAATTACCGTTTAGACTTCATTCTCTGTAATTCTCACAATGATTATTCAACCCCAAAATCGGCTCCATTTGATCCCATATCAAATTATCATGGTATCGTTACTGGATCACTTTCCAACAACATAGGAAATATCTGTTTCCCCTTAGATTGTTCCTGTCACACCTCTAAATGTAATATTTACTACGCATAAAGAATCAGTGATATTTGATCCCAGGCGTCTATTAAAAAGTTGTTTGAGACGTGATCTCCTACGTCTTCCTTAACATACATACTGAAGGGGACGTCCACCAATCCTATAAGAAATAATCCTACTCAAAACACATCAGATAATACCACATTTCATTAAGTTGACTAGACACCTTGTAATATACACCTATAACCCCTTTCCGGTACCAGTAATGTAATCATCGCAACCTGTTGCATTGATGTATTAAAATATAAACCTATTGTTTAATAAATCCAGAACCTACAAAAAATTTCTACTTCCCCATCAGCGTAATAGTCAAAACGACCTCCCATCCGTACTTCCCCATCAGCGTAATAGTCAAAACTACCTCCCATTTGCTGTTCAACGTACCAGAAACAGATTATTGTTTCTATAATTAATTAACTGTCCACATAACTCACTGGTCTTACGAAAACTACAGAATTGAATAATAATAATAAAAAATTGTCAAAGAATGTTTCCTATTCAACCATTCAGATCTGCTTCACATGACCCTTTACATCCTGATATAGCCCAGAGAGCACGACTCTCTTTCACCCGCTGACTAAATCATGGCATTAGTCAATTCTATCCACAAACCACTACTACCTAATAACATATTTGCATTCACATTACTACAAAGCATTATTTTAATACCAGTCTACTCAAACAATCCAATTCAACATTTGTCATTTCCCAATTAACCTACTTTCCTTTTAACCCAGAAAACCCTCTACAATCTCTATTCTCCTCTATCTCTGTCTTTCCATCTAACGGTACTTTAGCAGGTGACAAATTATTGTGAAGTTATAGTAAAAACAAACAAAACATCTATTCACAGGGAGGCCACTTTAATTACTATGTTATCCTATGCCTCCATGGGTTGGTTGGACAATCCCTTTCGTATAATCTAATCAATGCAACCAGTGATCCGGGTCAAACAGCATCAATGTAACAGTGTTGCTTCCGTCCCTCTCCTCGCCCCTACCTGGGCTTGAACCAGGGACCCTCTGCACACATCGACAACAGTCACCCTCGAAGCACCGTTACCCGTCGCTCCACAAAAGCCGCGGCCCTTGCAGAGCAAGGTAAAAAACTACTTCAAGGTCTCAGAGCGAGTGACGTCACCGATCGAAACGCTACTAGTTCGCACCGGTAACATACCGGTAACACACCGGTAACATTCACCTCCCTTTGACTTCCTCCTTTTCCG
Source organism: Coregonus clupeaformis (assembly GCF_020615455.1). Lineage (NCBI taxonomy): Eukaryota > Metazoa > Chordata > Actinopteri > Salmoniformes > Salmonidae > Coregonus > Coregonus clupeaformis. The sequence goes on along the minus strand of NW_025533888.1, from coordinate 193,468 downwards.
CAGCAACCAGTGATCCACTACACCAAACTGAACCCATTATGTCCCTTACAGCCTGCTGTAATTCAGCGAGCACCAGTCGCTATCACCCGCAGACACCTGGAAACGCTCCTATTCTTACTTGCAGACAAAAAATAAAACCCATTCTCAAACAGCGTTCTGCCTTTCCCTCTATGGTAGGGTTAAAAACTAACTTGACAACTTTAACAATCGATTGCTGCAGTAGCTTCATGTTTGGTTCAGTTGATCTATTAAGATATTGTGTCTGACCTCAACCAAAAGTTTCTATATTCCTCAGTCAATGTTGTCTTTCATACTCTGCTTCTTTCCAACACTGCTTTTTTATCCCTGGTGTTTTTTAATAGTATTTTTATTCTCTTTGCGACTTTTCGGTTACTGGCACAACGCTCTTAACCACTAAGCTACCTGCCGCCCCTGTAACCCATCATATATACAGTGGGGGAAAAAAGTATTTAGTCAGCCACCAATTGTGCAAGTTCTCCCACTTAAAAAGATGAGAGAGGCCTGTAATTTTCATCATAGGTACACGTCAACTATGACAGACAAATTGAGATTTTTTTTCTCCAGAAAATCACATTGTATGTGTAGTGTATTAAGATTATGTCTTTGTTAAATGTTTTTCATGAAGAAATGGAATGTTGGTTATGTTAGTATCAAAAGGCAATGTTTAGTATAATGTCATATACAATAGACAGGAAGTGTGTGTTGTAGACAGGGGAGACTGGTGATTGGCCAGAGGAGGGAGTTTCATTGTTTATAAATAAGGGGGTTAGGCGCGGAAGACGGCGGAACGGCCATAGCAATCTGAGGAGCCGTTCTCCGGACATCGCGAGTCTGTTACTCATGCTGAAGCTTGTGGTCTGAATAAACCTTATGATCAACGTTCAGTATGAGCAGACTCCTTTTGTTCATCAGCAATAATTGCCACCACTCACTCGATACGACATATGATTTTTAATGAATTTATTTGCAAATTATGGTGGAAAATAAGTATTTGGTCACCTACAAACAAGCAAGATTTCTGGCTCTCACAGACCTGTAACTTCTTTAAGAGGCTCCTCTGTCCTCCACTCGTTACCTGTATTAATGGCACCTGTTTGAAGTTGTTATCAGTATAAAAGACACCTGTCCACAACCTCAAACAGTCACACTCCAAACCACTATGGCCAAGACCAAAGAGCTGTCAAAGGACACCAGAAACAAAATTGTAGACCTGCACCAGGCTGGGAAGACTGAATCTGCAATAGGTAAGCAGCTTGGTTTGAAGAAATCAACTGTGGGAGCAATTATTAGGAAATGGAAGACATACAAGACCACTGATAATCTCCCCTCAATCTGGGGCTCCACGCAAGATCTCACCCCGTGGGTCAAAATGATCACAAGAATGGTGAGCAAAAATCCCAGAACCACACGGGGGACCTAGTGAATGACCTGCAGAGAGCTGGGACCAAAGTAACAAAGCCTACCATCAGTAACACACTACGCCGCCAGGGACTCAAATCCTGCAGTGCCAGACGTGTCCCCCTGCTTAAGCCAGTACATGTCCAGGCCCGTCTGAAGTTTGCTAGAGTGCATTTGGATAATCCAGAAGAGGATTGGGAGAATGTCATATGGTCAGATGAAACCAAAATAGAACTTTTTGGTAAAAACTCAACTCGTCGTGTTTGGAGGACAAAGAATGCTGAGTTGCATCCAAAGAACACCATACCTACTGTGAAGCATGGGGGTGGAAACATCATGCTTTGGAGCTGTTTTTCTGCAAAGGGACCAGGACGACTGATCCGTGTAAAGGAAAGAATGAATGGGACCATGTATCGTGAGATTTTGAGTGAAAACCTCCTTCCATCAGCAAGGGCATTGAAGATTAAACGTGGCTGGGACTTTCAGCATGACAATGATCCCAAACACACCGCCCGGGCAACGAAGGAGTGGCTTCGTAAGAAGCATTTCAAGGTCCTGGAGTGGCCTAGCCAGTCTCCAGATCTCAACCCCATAAAAAATCTTTGGAGGGAGTTGAAAGTCCGTGTTGCCCAGCGACAGCCCCAAAACATCACAGCTCTAGAGGAGATCTGCATGGAAGAATGGGCCAAAATACCAGCAACAGTGTGTGAAAACCTTGTGAAGACTTACAGAAAACGTTTGACCTGTGTCATTGCCAACAAAGGGTATATAACAAAGTATTGAGAAACTTTTGTTATTGATCAAATACTTATTTTCAATGGACAGTTCACAATGGACGATGATAGTGATACAGTGGGGGAAAAAAGTATTTAGTCAGCCACCAATTGTGCAAGTTCTCCCACTTAAAAAGATGAGAGAGGCCTGTAATTTTCATCATAGGTACACGTCAACTATGACAGACAAAATGAGAAAAGAAAATCCAGAAAATCACATTGTAGGATTTTTAATGAATTTATTTGCAAATTATGGTGGAAAATAAGTATTTGGGGTACTGTCACGCCCTGGCTCTGGGGACTCTTATATGTTGAGCCAGGGTGTGTAGGGTCTATGTTTTGTGTTCTATGTTCAGTTTCTAGTTCATGTGTTTTCTAGGTTGGCCGGGGTGGTTAGAGGACTTCACGTTTCGTTTGGTTGTTTTCTATTTTGTATTGTGTTGCCAGTACACTATTAAAAAGATGTACGCATATCACGCTGCGCCTTGGTCCAATCATTATGACGATCGTGACAGAGGTTTTCACTCAAAATCTCACGATACATGGCCCCATTCATTCTTTCCTTTACACGGATCAGTCGTCCTGATCCCTTTGCAGAAAAACAGCCCCAAAGCATGATGTTTCCACCCCCATGCTTCACAGTAGGTATGGTGTTCTTTGGATGCAACTCAGCATTCTTTGTCTTCCAAACACGACGAGTTGAGTTTTTACCAAAAAGTTCTATTTTGGTTTCATCTGACCATATGACATTCTCCCAATCCTCTTCTGGATCATCCAAATGCACTCTAGCAAACTTCAGACGGGCCTGGACATGTACTGGCTTAAGCAGGGGGACACGTCTGGCACTGCAGGATTTGAGTCTCTGGCGGCGTAGTGTGTTACTGATGGTAGGCTTTGTTACTTTGGTCCCAGCTCTCTGCAGGTCATTCACTAGGTCCCCCCGTGTGGTTCTGGGATTTTTGTGATCAATTTGACCCCACGGGGTGAGATCTTGCGTGGAGCCCCAGATTGAGGGAGATTATCAGTGGTCTTGTATGTCTTCCATTTCCTAATAATTGCTCCCACAGTTGATTTCTTCAAACCAAGCTGCTTACCTATTGCAGATTCAGTCTTCCCAGCCTGGTACAGGTCTACAATTTTGTTTCTGGTGTCCTTTGACAGCTCTTTGGTCTTGGCCATAGTGGAGTTTGGAGTGTGACTGTTTGAGGTTGTGGACAGGTGTCTTTTATACTGATAACAAGTTCAAACAGGTGCCATTAATACAGGTAACGAGTGGAGGACAGAGGAGCCTCTTAAAGAAGAAGTTACAGGTCTGTGAGAGCCAGAAATCTTGCTTGTTTGTAGGTGACCAAATACTTATTTTCCACCATAATTTGCAAATAAATTCATAAAAAATCCTACAATGTGATTTTCTGGATTTTTTCTCTCTCAATTTGTCTGTCATAGTTGACGTGTACCTATGATGAAAATTACAGGCCTCTCTCATCTTTTTAAGTGGGAGAACTTGCACAATTGGTGGCTGACTAAATACTTTTTTTGGTCAGAGGGCCTACTCCCTCTGACCAACAGAAACACAAACAATTATCACCAGACCACTTCTGGTTACCTTCACCGATTCCACAGCACCCAACTCTGTTTTCACCCACCCTGAAACCACAAATGGATCAGCCAAAAGACAAGGGTCCACTTTTTCCAAAAACTTCACTCCTACTGTCACAGACTCATCTTTATCCTGACCCTCGGTGCTAGCCTCGGGCTCCTAGTACTTCACCACACCTACCACCTCCGATACTTCACCACACCTACCACCTCTGATACTTCACCACACCTACCACCCCCGATACTTCACCACACCTACCACCTCCGATACTTCACCACACCTACCACCCCCGATACTTCACCACACCTACCACCTCCGATACTTCACCACACCTACCACCTCCGATACTTCACCACACCTACCACCTCCGATACTTCACCACACCTACCACCTCCGATACTTCACCACACCTACCACCTCCGATACTTCACCACACCTACCACCTCCGATACTTCACCACACCTACCACCTCCGATACTTCACCACACCTACCACCTCCGATACTTCACCACACCTACCACCTCCGATACTTCACCACACCTACCACCTCCGATACTTCACCACACCTACCACCTCCGATACTTCACCACACCTACCACCTCCGATACTTCACCACACCTACCACCCCCGATACTTCACCACACCTACCACCTCCGATACTTCACCACACCTACCACCTCCGATACTTCACCACACCTACCACCTCCGATACTTCACCACACCTACCACCTCCGATACTTCGCCCTCATTCTCTTCCATTTCTCCTCCTGTCTTCAGCTCACTCTGTTTACACTTTCTACCATTCTTCTTTAACAAACCATCCCCCCCATTTTTTACCGACTCAAGCTCCCCCTCTTCCTCTCTCTCTCTCTTAGACCTCCTCTGCCCCTCCATTCCTCCTCCGTATTCCAAGTATAACTCTCCTTCTGATAGTACTGCACTTCTTCTGACATACATCTAGTTCTTGCCTTGTCTAGGGACGCCATTTAACCGGCTGTCACAATCTCCGTAGCTCTCCACCTCCCCAGGCAAGCCTCGCTGTGGATTAGTGTTTTAATCGCAGTTCCATATCTACACGGGATTGGCCAGGACAGCGGTGGCGGGGCGGAGTTAGTGGTATTCTGGAATACAGTTTACTACGCCCATCTGGAATCCTACATGTAGGGTTGCCATGTTTGTTATTTTCAGCCAAATTGGGCTGCTTTGAAAACGATGTTGCGGTTGAAAACGTATTGGTTGCCGGTTTTTGGGCTACTAAATTGCACCGCGGCCTCCATGGCATTTATCTTAACAAATATATATTTCACTGTGACCTGCTGCTGACTGTCAGGCAGTGAGGCAGGCTGTTGATGAGTGAGTGAGTTGTGGGGAGGAGGACCGGAGGAGGACCGGAGGAGGACCGGAGGAGGACCGGAGGAGTGTGTGTGTGTGTGTGTTGAGATAGCACTACAGTTATTGTCTGAGTGACATGAGCGAGAGCAGCACGCCACGCCATCTTGTTACCAGTTGTAGGTCGGCTATTTAACTTGTCATAATGCACAAGTGGAAATTTGAAAGGGAAGTTAGGGAACTCCCTCCCGTGCGTCTGTTATGGGGAAAAGTACTCAATGAAATTGACATAAATTGTGGAGAATGATAGATTTGCATCTGTTGGCCATCAAGTAGCCTATTCATTTATATGCCATTGTAGGCTACTGTAGGCTACCATTTGATACATATGTCGATGTTGAAATGACTATATCACTGGAGTCATTGCAAATCAATTTGTGCCACTTGTGTAGCCTACCTGGAGCTGGCAAACCAATTAAATAAATAGCCTATAACTTCAGTGTATTGTTGTTGTTACCTTGTGTTATTATGCAATAAGGCTATTGATTGCCATGTTTAGTTAATTAAATAGGCAGTTATCAAACTCTATCACAGATTGACAGTAACAATCAGTCAGATTAGGCTACAGGAAAAAAATCAAAAAAACTATGGCTGTTGTTGACAAGCACATTCGGTTCATATAGATATTATTCATATTTAATTCAGTGATTGAAATTATGACCACATTCTCAGTAGCCTATTCCAGCAGGCTATTGGGAAACACAAGCACTTCGAATTGCGAAATCGCCTCGCTATTCATGTTGAATAAATTAGTCTGTTAATTTGAATTTAAGCAAGGTGCTAAATCGTTCAGTTTACATAATGCCTACATCTTGTCTAGGCTACTGTAGACTATATGAAATAAGATGTAGGACTATCAGGAGCTATAGGCTACCTGCCTTTATCTAAGCAAACTATGGCAACATTTAATTAGAGTCATAAACCCAAATTTGAGTCTGTAGCCTGTGTCTATTGAAATGACAAGTCAATCTCTTAAATGGACCATTTATAACGGTTTATAGTCTTAACATCTGGCACATAATAACAGCACAATTGCCAGAAAATAGCCTAACACTAGTTTTTTATGTTCATCCAAGTGTTTCTTGCTCAGAGATTTCGAGATCCTCTGTCCAACTTTCATCACTCAAACTCTCCTGTCGGATTTATCTATAGTTATGCACAAAGGGGATTTATTTACAATTATAAACTGGGTTCGAGCCATGAATGCTGATTGGCCTAAAGCCATACTATATCAGACCATATACCATGGGTATGACAAAAAAGTATTTTCCATTGGTAACCAGTTTATAATAGCAATAAGGCAGCCTGTTTTTTTTTGGTATATGGCCAATATACCACAGCCAAGGGCTGTATCCAGGCACTCCACGTTGTGTCATGCTAAGAAGAGCCCTCAGCACCATACCACCGTGTGCCTTACTGCTTACTCACAGCAGTCAAATGAGTTAAATTAACATCCATTAATAGGAAATTATCTGGCCAGTTTAATAAGGGACAGTTATCTTTTCTCTTGCGACATATTCAAATTAGTTTATTTTGATAAAAACCGAATTTTGCGTCCATCGTAGTTACAAGTTACGTCGATATTCCTTCTTAATTGGCTCGGTAACATTATGGGAAAAAAATTGTTTATTGTATAAATGTGGAAACTCCTCTCTTGCTGTAGGAAAAACAAATGGGCTCGTTTCAGTCCTTTTGGGCGGGTTTTTGGGTGTTCACTGGAAACAAATGTTTTTAACCTGGCAACCCTGCCTACATCGGCGAACAGCGTAGTGATGTGGAGCGTGCGTCTATCGAAGAGGTGTCGAATAAAATACACGAAAATAACACTACTACTATACCTCAGCTTCGGTGCCAAATCATTTTAAGGTAAGATATATTGCCTTTGAGTGTAAATGCAAACGTTTTCCACGCCGCCGGTATTCGTTTAGACAAAATAACTGGGTGTGATGTGATTTAAAAGGAAAGGATCAGATGTGGATGGGAAATATTGCCCCTTACGTTAGTATCACAGCTACCATTTAAGACTGACGCAATCTACTGTAAACCTGTGGTCTGATGCATTCATGCACAATGTGGCCTCCATGTTGAAAATATAGTCTTTGTTATAATGGTGGGTTTTCACTGGAGCCGTGATGAGGTTACATTAGTTCATTGGTGGCATAGACGTGATCCACCGCAGAAAATGGTGTCGACGCTTTTATACTGCATGGGCCATCTATCAGACAACCCTTTCATCCATTCAATTCTATGAAATGTCGTTTTCTAGGCCTATATACATTTGCAATGGTATTGTCAATGTGCATATAAATCGAGACGAAAAATAAATGTATTCAAATAAATATTGCAGTAACGAAGTGTAAACTAACCACAGCGCTAATACTGTATGCATTACAGTGGCAGAAATATAATTTAACATTCTCTGGCTATTTCTTTCTTTTGTAGAATTCTGTCAGTGCTTTCTTTCAGAGAATACCTGCTCTCACACAGAATGGACACGTAGTCTGCACTGTTTCCCAAGTGATCATTAGTCCCATCCCCAGTCAGGAGGTAAGGCTATAGAGAGGTGTCCCATCCCCAGTCAGGAGGTAAGGCTCTAGAGAGGTGTCCCAGGCCAGTCAGGAGGTAAGGCTATAGAGAGGTGTCCCAGGCCAGTCAGGAGGTAAGGCTCTAGAGAGGTGTCCCATCCCCAGTCAGGAGGTAAGGCTCTAGAGAGGTGTCCCAGGCCAGTCAGGAGGTAAGGCTCTAGAGAGGTGTCCCAGGCCAGTCAGGAGGTAAGGCTCTAGAGAGGTGTCCCAGGCCAGTCAGGAGGTAAGGCTCTAGAGAGGTGTCCCAGGCCAGTCAGGAGGTAAGGCTCTAGAGAGGTGTCCCAGGCCAGTCAGGAGGTAAGGCTCTAGAGAGGTGTCCCAGGCCAGTCAGGAGGTAAGGCTCTAGAGAGGTGTCCCAGGCCAGTCAGGAGGTAAGGCTCTAGAGAGGTGTCCCATCCCCAGTCAGGAGGTAAGGCTCTAGAGAGGTGTCCCATCCCCAGTCAGGAGGTAAGGCTCTAGAGAGGTGTCCCAGGCCAGTCAGGAGGTAAGGCTCTAGAGAGGTGTCCCAGGCCAGTCAGGAGGTAAGGCTCTAGAGAGGTGTCCCAGGCCAGTCAGGAGGTAAGGCTCTAGAGAGGTGTCCCAGGCCAGTCAGGAGGTAAGGCTCTAGAGAGGTGTCCCAGGCCAGTCAGGAGGTAAGGCTCTAGAGAGGTGTCCCAGGCCAGTCAGGAGGTAAGGCTCTAGAGAGGTGTCCCAGGCCAGTCAGGAGGTAAGGCTCTAGAGAGGTGTCCCATCCCCAGTCAGGAGGTAAGGCTCTAGAGAGGTGTCCCATCCCCAGTCAGGAGGTAAGGCTCTGAGAGGTGTCCCATCCCCAGTCAGGAGGTAAGGCTCTAGAGAGGTGTCCCAGGCCAGTCAGGAGGTAAGGCTCTCAGAGAGGTGTCCCAGGCCAGTCAGGAGGTAAGGCTCTAGAGAGGTGTCCCAGGCCAGTCAGGAGGTAAGGCTCTAGAGAGGTGTCCCAGGCCAGTCAGGAGGTAAGGCTCTAGAGAGGTGTCCCAGGCCAGTCAGGAGGTAAGGCTCTAGAGAGGTGTCCCAGGCCAGTCAGGAGGTAAGGCTCTAGAGAGGTGTCCCAGGCCAGTCAGGAGGTAAGGCTCTAGAGAGGTGTCCCAGGCCAGTCAGGAGGTAAGGCTCTAGAGAGGTGTCCCAGGCCAGTCAGGAGGTAAGGCTCTAGAGAGGTGTCCCATCCCCAGTCAGGAGGTAAGGCTCTAGAGAGGTGTCCCATCCCCAGTCAGGAGGTAAGGCTCTAGAGAGGTGTCCCAGGCCAGTCAGGAGGTAAGGCTATAGAGAGGTGTCCCATCCCCAGTCAGGAGGTAAGGCTCTAGAGAGGTGTCCCAGGCCAGTCAGGAGGTAAGGCTCTAGAGAGGTGTCCCATCCCCAGTCAGGAGGTAAGGCTCTAGAGAGGTGTCCCATCCCCAGTCAGGAGGTAAGGCTCTAGAGAGGTGTCCCATCCCCAGTCAGGAGGTAAGGCTCTAGAGAGGTGTCCCAGGCCAGTCAGGAGGTAAGGCTCTAGAGAGGTGTCCCAGGCCAGTCAGGAGGTAAGGCTCTAGAGAGGTGTCCCAGGCCAGTCAGGAGGTAAGGCTCTCAGAGAGGTGTCCCAGGCCAGTCAGGAGGTAAGGCTCTAGAGAGGTGTCCCAGGCCAGTCAGGAGGTAAGGCTCTCAGAGAGGTGTCCCAGGCCAGTCAGGAGGTAAGGCTCTAGAGAGGTGTCCCATCCCCAGTCAGGAGGTAAGGCTCTAGAGAGGTGTCCCAGGCCAGTCAGGAGGTAAGGCTCTAGAGAGGTGTCCCAGGCCAGTCAGGAGGTAAGGCTCTAGAGAGGTGTCCCAGGCCAGTCAGGAGGTAAGGCTCTAGAGAGGTGTCCCATCCCCAGTCAGGAGGTAAGGCTCTAGAGAGGTGTCCCATCCCCAGTCAGGAGGTAAGGCTCTAGAGAGGTGTCCCATCCCCAGTCAGGAGGTAAGGCTCTAGAGAGGTGTCCCAGGCCAGTCAGGAGGTAAGGCTCTAGAGAGGTGTCCCATCCCCAGTCAGGAGGTAAGGCTCTAGAGAGGTGTCCCAGGCCAGTCAGGAGGTAAGGCTCTAGAGAGGTGTCCCAGGCCAGTCAGGAGGTAAGGCTCTAGAGAGGTGTCCCATCCCCAGTCAGGAGGTAAGGCTCTAGAGAGGTGTCCCAGGCCAGTCAGGAGGTAAGGCTCTAGAGAGGTGTCCCATCCCCAGTCAGGAGGTAAGGCTCTAGAGAGGTGTCCCATCCCCAGTCAGGAGGTAAGGCTCTAGAGAGGTGTCCCAGGCCAGTCAGGAGGTAAGGCTCTAGAGAGGTGTCCCATCCCCAGTCAGGAGGTAAGGCTCTAGAGAGGTGTCCCATCCCCAGTCAGGAGGTAAGGCTCTAGAGAGGTGTCCCATCCCCAGTCAGGAGGTAAGGCTCTAGAGAGGTGTCCCAGGCCAGTCAGGAGGTAAGGCTCTAGAGAGGTGTCCCATCCCCAGTCAGGAGGTAAGGCTCTAGAGAGGTGTCCCAGGCCAGTCAGGAGGTAAGGCTCTAGAGAGGTGTCCCAGGCCAGTCAGGAGGTAAGGCTCTCAGAGAGGTGTCCCAGGCCAGTCAGGAGGTAAGGCTCTAGAGAGGTGTCCCAGGCCAGTCAGGAGGTAAGGCTCTAGAGAGGTGTCCCAGGCCAGTCAGGGAGGTAAGGCTCTAGAGAGGTGTCCCAGGCCAGTCAGGAGGTAAGGCTCTAGAGAGGTGTCCCAGGCCAGTCAGGAGGTAAGGCTCTAGAGAGGTGTCCCAGGCCAGTCAGGAGGTAAGGCTCTAGAGAGGTGTCCCAGGCCAGTCAGGAGGTAAGGCTCTAGAGAGGTGTCCCAGGCCAGTCAGGAGGTAAGGCTCTAGAGAGGTGTCCCATCCCCAGTCAGGAGGTAAGGCTCTAGAGAGGTGTCCCATCCCCAGTCAGGAGGTAAGGCTCTAGAGAGGTGTCCCAGGCCAGTCAGGAGGTAAGGCTCTAGAGAGGTGTCCCATCCCCAGTCAAGAGGTAAGGCTCTAGAGAGGTGTCCCAGGCCAGTCAGGAGGTAAGGCTCTAGAGAGGTGTCCCAGGCCAGTCAGGAGGTAAGGCTCTAGAGAGGTGTCCCAGGCCAGTCAGGAGGTAAGGCTCTAGAGAGGTGTCCCATCCCCAGTCAGGAGGTAAGGCTCTAGAGAGGTGTCCCAGGCCAGTCAGGAGGTAAGGCTCTAGAGAGGTGTCCCAGGCCAGTCAGGAGGTAAGGCTCTAGAGAGGTGTCCCAGGCCAGTCAGGAGGTAAGGCTCTAGAGAGGTGTCCCATCCCCAGTCAGGAGGTAAGGCTCTAGAGAGGTGTCCCATCCCCAGTCAGGAGGTAAGGCTCTAGAGAGGTGTCCCAGGCCAGTCAGGAGGTAAGGCTCTAGAGAGGTGTCCCAGGCCAGTCAGGAGGTAAGGCTCTAGAGAGGTGTCCCAGGCCAGTCAGGAGGTAAGGCTCTAGAGAGGTGTCCCAGGCCAGTCAGGAGGTAAGGCTCTAGAGAGGTGTCCCAGGCCAGTCAGGAGGTAAGGCTCTAGAGAGGTGTCCCAGGCCAGTCAGGAGGTAAGGCTCTAGAGAGGTGTCCCATCCCCAGTCAGGAGGTAAGGCTCTAGAGAGGTGTCCCAGGCCAGTCAGGAGGTAAGGCTCTAGAGAGGTGTCCCATCCCCAGTCAGGAGGTAAGGCTCTAGAGAGGTGTCCCATCCCCAGTCAGGAGGTAAGGCTCTAGAGAGGTGTCCCAGGCAGGTCAGGTGTGAGTCAGTATGTTTTCTTGACTTCCATTATCCTCCTGGTGTCGCTGAATCTCCTCTCTACTTCCGTTTGCTCCTCAGTTCATGCTCCTTGGTTGAAGAGCGAGGTAGCGGCAGTGATCCTTTCCCTTAGTCAGTCAGTATGGCCCAGGCGGAGCCCCAGCCCAGTGGAGATAGCAGCCCCCAGCTCATCTCCCTCCAGTCGGAGAGGTCAGAGGCATCAGGGAACCATGTAGAGGTGGGCCCCGCCAACCGGAGGAAGAGGAGGAGGAAGGAGCCCAGACCTGAGTCCATCATTGTGTATCGCTCAGACAATGAGAGGGGGCCCGGGGAGGAGCAGGGTGGAGAGGAGGGAGTGGCCGACAGGAGCACAGAGGAGGGGGCCAAGTTCCTCACCACACCCACCGGCGAAGGTGAGACACCAGAGTCGATTTGCTGTATCCCAATGGCACCCTACTTTAGACTAGGGCCCAAATAGCTCTGGTCAAAGGTAGTGCACTGTAGGGACCAGGCTGTAACTTGGGATGCAGAATGTATTCATGAAAGCTGCTGCTAATAAATGATTGAACATATTTAGATGTCATAGATATGTCAGTTCTTCTACAGAAAATGCTGACTGACTAATGGGGCTTTCTCAATCTAACCTGCCACATCTTATACAATTTATCCACATTAAAATACACCTGTCATTGGGTTGTTTCCATAACATACCAGATATCTGACATGTCTTTCCCACTACAGTATGTTTAGCTGTCTCTTCCCTCTAAAAGCAAGCCTCGCCTACTTCTATGCAAAGAAGAATCATTCTGAAATGTATTTAGTGAACTGTGCTGTGTATGTTTTTGTCTTCTGTCTTAATAGTATTGTTGTTGTTGTGTATCTCCAGGAGGCTGGAGCTTACTAGTGTCATAATGTTGTTGTTGTGTATCTCCAGGAGGCTGGAGCTTACTAGTGTCATAATGTTGTTGTTGTGTATCTCCAGGAGGCTGGAGCTTACTAGTGTCATAATGTTGTTGTTGTTGTGTATCTCCAGGAGGCTGGAGCTTACTAGTGTCATAATGTTGTTGTTGTGTATCTCCAGGAGGCTGGAGCTTACTAGTGTCATAATGTTGTTGTTGTGTATCTCCAGGAGGCTGGAGCTTACTAGTGTCATAATGTTGTTGTTGTGTATCTCCAGGAGGCTGGAGCTTACTAGTGTCATAATGTTGTTGCTGTGTATCTCCAGGAGGCTGGAGCTTACTAGTGTCATAATGTTGTTGTTGTGTATCTCCAGGAGGCTGGAGCTTACTAGTGTCATAATGTTGTTGCTGTGTATCTCCAGGAGGCTGGAGTGACAGGAGCATGCCCCCAGACAGCCGCTATGTGACCCTGACCGGCACCATCACCAGGGGGAAGAAGAAGGGTCAGCTGGTGGACATCCACGTTACTCTAACAGAGAGAGAACTCCGGGACATGACCCTCTCTAAAGAACGTCTGGACGCTGAGTGTGAGGGGGGCCAGGGCTCCAAGCGTACCTTTGGCTTGGGGTTCTGCCAGGGCCCCCATGTGATCCTCTGGAGCCTATCGTGTGCCCCCGTAGTCTTCCTCCTCGCCTTCATCACGTCGTTCTACTATGGAACGCTCACCTGGTACAACGTGTTCCTGGTCTACAACGAGGAGAGAACATTCTGGCACAAGATCACCATCTGCCCCTTCCTCATCATCTTCTACCCCATGCTGATCATGCCCATGGCCCTGGCCCTGGCGCTGTACTGCGCCCTGGCGCAGGTCTCCTGGGCCTTTAGTGAGTGGTGGCTGTCTGTCCGGGACCTGGAGAAGGGGTTCTGTGGCTGGGCCTGTGGGAAGCTGGGGATGGAGGACTGTTCTCCATATAGTATCGTGGAGCTGCTGGACTCGGACAACTTCTCAGGGAGCATGCAGGGGAATAACAAGGCCCCCAGCGAAGACGCACAGACTTCCTCTGTGTGAGACTGGGTTGTATTCACTGGGAAGCAAACAGCGATGGACTACCTGAACTTATCCATTAACAAACACTTTAGTTTGACTTTGCACAACATCTTGCAATGGTGTACACACTAATGAGTATGACCCTGGACTGGCATCATGGACACACACAAACTGGCAAGGTTGTCATACTTCCACATTTTTTAAACCAGCAAAAGCTGGTTATTGGTTTAACTTCCACTTCTTACTAATTTATCTAACCTCGCATTCTGACTGGTTGTTATTGAAGTGAGCTCTGAGTTTACTGTTCCAATCACTATGTTGTTATGTTTTTAAATGTTCTTATTTATTTGAATATGTCAACCACTAGCTAGTTTAGTTCTAAGTGTTGTAAATTGATGTTTTGTACCATAGCGTAGGACGGGTGCTGTTAAAAAGATGTTTAAATTAAATATACTGTAATGACCGCAGGCATGTAACATGAGGGTCGCTACAATGCTGCCTGAAGTTGACCTTGTACCGCACAGAGGATCAAACACAAGACATATCTATCTAACATATTGATAGATTTCCGTTGGATAAATGTTGCACTGAAATCTTCGATAGGACAGGCAGGAAGTTACCTTTATATCTAATGTGCTGTACCCGCATGAAGTAATACTTTACATTTCTCTCTTTCGGGTTGAAGAGATTACATTTTAAACTGTGGCGAGGTTGAAGGAACACTGGGGCCAGTCATTCAGCAGACAAGAATGTAGAATTAAGATTTGAAGGATCTGAAAGGATTTTGGTCAGTACCTCTGTTCTCTATATAAAGGTTCATCTGTGTGTGTTGTTCAATCACTCTTCACATCATGTTTGTTGCTCACCGTGAGAGGAAATTTATGGAAATAAAACCTGAATGATTTTCACAGTTCAACAGTGGGGTAATTTTGTCATGCTCGTTTTAAAGTTCTATCTCTATGATTATTAGGTACACTACATTACCAAAAGTATGTGGACACCTGCTCGTTTAACATCTCATTCCAAAATCTTGGGCATTAATATGGAGTTGGTCCCCCCCTTTGCTGCTATAACAGCCTCCACTCTTCTGGGAAGGCTTTCCACTAGATGTTGGAACATTACTGCAGGGACTTGCTTCCATTCAGCCACAAAAGCATTAGTGAGGTCGGGCACTGATGTTGATTGATTAGGCCCGGCTCGCAGTCGGCGTTCCAATTCATCCCAAAGGTGTTTGATGGGGTTGAGGTCAGGGCTCTGTGAAGGCCAGTCATGTTCTTTCACACCGATCTCGACAAACCATTTCTGTATGGACCTCGCTTTGTGCACGGGGGCATTGTCATGCTGAAACAGGAAAGGGCCTTCCCCAAACTGTTGCTACAAAGTTGGAAGCACAGAATCGTCTAGAATGTCATTGTATGTTGTAGCGTTAAGATTTCCCTTCACTGGAACTAAGGGGCCTAGCCCGAACCATGAAAAACAGCCCCAGACCATTACTCCTCATCCACCAAACTTTAGAGTTGGCACTATGCATTGGGGCTGGTAGCGTTCTTCTGGCATCCGCCAAACCCAGATTTGTCTGTCGGACTGCCAGATGGTGAAGCGTGATTCATCACTCCAGAGAATGTGTTTTCACTGCTCTAGAGTCCAATGGCGGCGAGCTTTACACCACTCCAGCTGATGCTTGGCATTGCTCATGGTGATCTTAGGCTTGTGTGCGGCTGCTCGGCCATGGAAACCCATTTCATGAAGCTCCTGACGAACAGTTATTGTGCTGACGTTGCTTCCAGTGGCAGTTTGGAACTCGGTAGTGAGTGTTGCAACCAAGAACAGACAATTTTTACGATCGTTTTTTATATTTATTTTTTTATTATCTTGCCTTTCCAAAGTTTTTGAATCCCAACTGTTGCTATGAACTTTTGAAACTTTTTTTTTTGGGGGGTTGGTAGATCAGCTTAATATTGCAGATAGATTGTAACTTCCATCAATGTAATTGTCTGCATCATTTCCAATCCCCCATCTTTATATATATATACTCCCCTTTATTACTTTTCAACCCCGCCATCCTTTCCCTACTTGGGGTAAATTAGTGAACAACAATGCCCAGGCCTCTACTTCCAGCTTATACTTACTATCTATCTACACCTTATGGACACAGTCAATTTTACAATAATTCTATTTTATTTGTTTTTTCTCCTGAACTTCCTCAACCTCTCCGATCATTTTCATGATGTCCATCCGGTGTGCTTCTAAATACCATATCTTTCTAACTGTGCTCTTTCCCAAAAGCTCCCAACATACAACCTATATACTTATTATGGACACAGTATGTTTTACATTAGTTGTCTTGTTATTAGTTGTTGTTATTTGTTATTAGTCCCATCCTTCAACTCCATTCAACACCTCCCATCTATCTCTTAACACCATCCATATAGGATTTCTATTTGCCATATATATTTCAACCGTACTGTGATGTTTTACAAAAGTTCTGAACCTTTCTATTCTCATTGTTTCTATAGATTGTGAATTAAAAATAAACATTTTTGCTAAAAGTATTATTATATTACTGATCGATTGACTATGACTTTTCAGATCACCCAGTAGTGCTATCTGCAGGGTTAGCTCCAGGTAAATATTGCAATCCTTCAGCCATTCCTGGACCTGTGTCCAAAAACAAGCTACAAATGGACAGAACCAAAACAAATGATCTAATGATTCTGTCTCTTCACAGCAAAATATGCAGAGCTGGGAAGATTGTATCCCCCATATAAATAACATTCTATTGGTAGCAAGAATTTTATATAATCATTTAAATTGAACAATTCAAAGTTTTGAATCCGGTGTCGTTTTGTGTATCAGTTCATAAACACTATGCCATGGGATCGGTACGTCAAAAATCTCTTCCCAACTATTTTGCGATCTATATGGGACGGCTGTCAATCCTTTGGTCCTTAAGTGAAACTGATATCCTTTTTTATTTATCACAGTTTTCCTTAACCAATTATGTTCTTTAATGCAAGGCCAACAGACAAGTTCCTTACTTTCTCCCCGTTCCACTTTCCTCTTCTGCGGTAAGGCTGCAATTATTTGGTTGTAATTTTGGGTAGAGCAGACATTTCCATACGTTTTTGTTAGCTGCATGTGCGACATAACTCCACCAGTCCTACCGATGATATAATTTATGAAGATTATACCTTTTTTAAACATTCTGTCAAAAAATAAAGTTTTTTTGTCAATTAGTATTTTTGAATTTAACCACAATATTTGTTGCATTATTTGTTATGTCGTTTCTGGAAGATTAAATTGAAATTGCAACCAACTTTCTATGGCTTGTTTTAGAAATAGTGATATTTGGGAGATGATTTCCTTTTCAAATAACTGAAAATGAGTGGTTGTAATCTGAATAAAGGGGAAAAGGCCATTCTTGAACATTGGGTGAGACAATTTTACTAATTTGCTTGAGAACCAGTTCGGATTTAAGTATAACTTTTGTATGACTGAAGCTTTTAGTTATAGGTCTAATGCTTTAATATTTAATAATTTCTGTCCTCCGAATTCATATTCATTATATAAATAGGCCCTTTTAATTTTGTCTGGCTTGCCGTTCCAAATAAAATTGAATATTTTTTTCTCATATAATTTAAAAAACAGTTCGCTAGGCGTAGGCAAGACCATAAGCAAATAGGTAAACTGGGATAATACTAAAGAGTTAATCAGGGTGATTTTTCCACAAATTGACAGTGATTTACCTTTCCATGGTAGCAAGATCTTATCTGTTTTTGCTAACTTTCTATTAAAATTAATTGGAGTGAGATCATTTATTTCATTTGGGATATGTATTCCGAGTATATCCACATCACCATCAGACCATTTTATTGGTAAACTACATGGTAATGTACATTTTTTATTTTTTAGTGATCCAATACGTAATATAGTATATTTGTCATAATTTGGTTGTAATCCAGAGAGGTTAGCTTGGCTCTCTCTGTGTGTTCGTGCCGTGGGAGGACGGGTTTCTTCGTTGGCAGAAAGCAATGGCTAGCTAGTATGCTAACTATTCTAGCTAACTAACTGGCTGAATAAGTTGACGACGGACTCGCTCAAGCTGTCGGGACTAACCCACAACGTTAGACACGGACACGAATGATCTGCTTGGCATGTTGACACAGTGGTGGTTTGTTGTGGCCGAGTATTGGTGCTAAATCGTGTTGTTGGAGGCCGGCATGCTAGCTGGCTGTGGCGTCATATGACAAGGTGCCCTAGACGGTTTTCACGGAAGAATAATGTACCAAGTTAGCTAGCTGAATAAACTAAGTCAGTCTATTCCTAGAAAACATTGAACCGCTGTAGTTTACAACAATTATAGTTTCTGAGGTGGAAGTTGGGAGAGTTATATTTGGGAGTTGTGGTGAGGGAGGCCCGGCTCTCTCGCTTTCCCAGATGTTTAGTTCATTTCATTCCGATCTCCTTTGCATTATTGTAGCCATTTTCTGTAGCCTGTCAACTATGCCTCTGTCTATCCCTGTTCTCTCCTCTCCGCACAGGCTATACAAACGCCTCACACCGCGTGGCTGCTGCCTCTCTAACCTGGTGGTCCCTGCACACACGACCCACGTGGAGTTCCAGATCTCAGGCAGCCTCTGGAACTGCCGCTCTGCTGCCAACAAGGCAGAGTTCATCTCAGCCTATGCTACCCTCCAGTCCCTCGACTTCTTGGCACTGACGGAAACATGGATTACCACTGAAAACACTGCTACTCCTACTGCTCTCTCCTCGTCTGACCATGTGTTCTCGCATACCCCGAGAGCATCTGGTCAGCGGGGTGGTGGCACAGGAATCCTCATCTCTCCCAAGTGGACATTCTCTCTTTTCCCCCTGACCCATCTGTCTATCTCCTCATTTGAATTCCATGGTGTCACAGTCACTCACCCCTCACAGTTCTGGGTGACTTCAACCTCCCTACGTCTACCTTTGACTCATTTCTCTCTGCCTCCTTCTTTCCACTCCTCTCCTCTTTTGACCTCACCCTCTCACCGTCCCCCCCTACTCACAAGGCAGGCAATACGCTTGACCTCATCTTTACTAGATGCTGTTCCTCTACTAATCTTACTGCAACTCCCCTCCAAGTCTCCGACCACTACTTTGTATCCTTTTCTCTCTCGCTCTCCTCCAACACTACTCACTCTGCCCCTACTCAGATGGTAATGCGCCGTCGCAACCTTCACTCTCTCTCTCCGCTTACTCTCTCCTCTTCCATCCTATCATCTCTTCCCTCTGCTCAATCCTTCTCCCTCCAATCTCCTGATTCTGCCTCCTCAACCCTCCTCTCCTCCCCTTTCTGCATCCTTTGACTCTCTATGTCCCCTATCCTCCCGGCCGGCCTCGGTCCACCCCTCCTGCTCCGTGGCTTGACGACTCATTGCGAGCTCACAGAACAGGGCTCCGGGCAGCCGAGCGGAAATGGAGGAAAACTAGACTCCCTGCGGACCTGGCATCTTTTCACTCCCTCCTCTCTACATTTTCTTCATCTGTTTCTGCTGCTAAAGCCACTTTCTACCACTCTAAATTCCAAGCATCTGCCTCTAACCCTAGGAAGCTCTTTGCCACCTTCTCCTCCCTGCTGAATCCTCCTCCCCCTCCCCCCCCTCCTCCCTCTCTGTGGATGACTTCGTCAACCATTTTGAAAAGAAGGTTGATGACATCCGATCCTCGTTTGTTAAGTCAAATGACACTGCTGGTCCTGCACACACTGCCCTACCCTATGCTTTGACTTCTTTCTCCCCTCTCTCTCCAGATGAAATCTTGCGACTTGTGACGGCCGGCCGCCCAACAACCTGCCAGCTTGACCCTATCCCCTCCTCTCTTCTCCAGACCATCTCTGTTGACCTTCTCCCTTACCTCACCTCGCTCATCAACTCATTCTTGACTGCTGGCTATGTCCCTTCCGTCTTCAAGAGAGCGAGAGTTGCACCCCTTCTCAAAAAACCAACACTCGATCCCTCTGATGTCAACAACTACAGACCAGTATCCCTTCTTTCTTTTCTCTCCAAAACTCTTGAGCCAACTCTCTTGCTATCTCTCTCAGAATGACCTTCTTGATCCAAACCAGTCAGGTTTCAAGACTGGTCATTCAACTGAGACTGCTCTTCTCTGTGTCACGGAGGCTCTGCGCACTGCTAAAGCTAACTCTCTCTCCTCTGCTCTTGTCCTTCTAGACCTGTCTGCTGCCTTTGATACTGTGAACCATCAGATCCTCCTCTCCACCATCTCCGAGTTGGGCATCTCCGGCGCGGCTCACTCTTGGATTGCGTCCTACCTAACCGGTCGCTCCTACCAAGTGGTGTGGCAAGAATCTGTCTCCACACCACGTGCTCTCACCACTGGTGTCCCCCAGGGCTCAGTTTTAGGCCCTCTCCTATTCTCGCTATACACCAAGTCACTTGGCTCTGTCATATCCTCACATGGCCTCTGCTATCATTGCTACGCAGACAACACACAACTAATCTTCTCCTTTCCCCCTTCTGAGAACCAGGTGGCGAATCACATCTCTGCATGTCTGGCAGACATATCAGTGTGGATGACGGATCACCACCTCAAGCTGAACCTCGGCAAGACGGAGCTGCTCTTCCTCCCGGGGAAGGACTGCCCGTTCCATGATCTCGCCATCACGGTTGACAACTCCGTTGTGTCCTCCTCCCAGAGTGCGAAGAGCCTTGGCGTGACCCTGGACAACACCCTGTCGTTCTCCGCTAACATCAAGGCGGTGACCCGATCCTGTAGGTTCATGCTCTACAACATTCGGAGAGTACGACCCTGCCTTACACAGGAAGCGGCACAGGTCCTAATCCAGGCACTTGTCATCTCCCGTCTGGATTACTGCAATTCGCTGTTGGCTGGGCTCCCTGCCTGTGCCATTAAACCCCTACAACTCATCCAGAATGCCGCAGCCCGTCTGGTGTTCAACCTTCCCAAGTTCTCTCACGTCACCCCGCTCTTCCGCACACTCCACTGGCTTCCAGTTGAAGCTCGCATCTGCTACAAGACCATGGTGCTTGCCTACGGAGCTGTGAGGGGAACGGCACTGCCGTACCTTCAGGCTCTGATCAGTCCCTACACCCAAATGAGGGCATTGCGTTAATCCACATCTGGCCTGCTGGCCCCCCTACCTCTGCGGAAGCACAGTTCCCGCTCAGCCCAGTCAAAACTGTTCGCTGCTCTGGCACCCCAATGGTGGAACAAGCTCCCTCACGACGCCAGGACAGCGGAGTCACTCACCACCTTCCGGAGACACTTGAAACCCCCACCTCTTTAAGGAATACCTGGGATAGGATAAAGTAATCCTTCTACCCCCCTTACCCCAACCCAAAGAAGAAAAAAAAAATATATATATATATATATATATATATATATATATATATATATATATATTGTAAAGTGGTTATCCCACTGGCTATAAGGTGAATGCACCAATTTGTAAGTCGCTCTGGATAAGAACGTCTGCTAAATGACGTAAATGTAAATGTAAAATGTACCTAGATCCTCTGAGGCTGTGGAGGGATTCTAGTTGTCATCAGCGTACAATGACACCTTTGTTTTTAAGCCCTGGATTTCTAATCCTCTGATATTATTATTGGATCTGATTTTAATAGCTAACATCTCGATGGCCACAATAAATAGATATGCCGATAATGGACAACCTTGTTTCACTCCTCTTGACAGTTTAAAACTTTCTGAGAAATAGCCATTATTTACTATTTTACACCTAGGGTTACTATAAATGAGTTTGACCCATTTTATAAGAGATTCTCCAAAATTGAATTGATTGATTTTTAAGTAATTAATTTGCATTTTATTGCATGACATAAGTATTTGATCACCTACCAACCAGTAAGAATTCCGGCTCTCACAGACCTGTTAGTTTTTCTTTAAGAAGCCCTCTTGTTCTCCACTCATTACCTGTATTAACTGCACCTGTTTGAACTCGTTACCTGTAGAAAAGACACCTGTCCACACACTCAATCAAACAGACTCCAACCTCTCCACAATGGCCAAGACCAGAGAGCTGTGTAAGGACATCAGGGATAAAATTGTAGACCTGCACAAGGCTGGGATGGGCTACAGGACAATAGGCAAGCAGCTTGGTGAGAAGGCAACAACTGTTGGCGCAATTATTAAAAAATGGAAGAAGTTCAAGATGACGGTCAATCACCCTCGGTCTGGGGCTCCATGCAAGATCTCACCTCGTGGGGCATCAATGATCATGAGGAAGGTGAGGGATCAGCCCAGAACTACATGGCAGGACCTGGTCAATGACCTGAAGAGAGCTGGGACCACAGTCTCAAAGAAAACCATTAGTAACACACTACGCCGTCATGGATTAAAATCCTGCAGCGCACGCAAGGTCCCCCTGCTCAAGTCAGCGCATGTCCAGGCCCATCTGAAGTTTGCCAATGACCATCTGGATGATCCAGAGGAGGAATGGGAGAAGGTCATGTGGTCTGATGAGACAAAAATAGAGCTTTTTGGTCTAAACTACACTCGCTGTGTTTGGAGGAAGAAGAAGGATGAGTACAACCCCAAGAACACCATCCCAACCATGAAGCATGGAGGTGGAAACATCATTCTTTGGGGATGCTTTTCTGCAAAGGGGACAGGACGACTGCACCGTATTGAGGGGAGGATGGATGGGGCCATGTATCACGAGATCTTAGCCAACAACCTCCTTCCCTCAGTAAGAGCATTGAAGGTGGGTCGTGGCTGGGTCTTCCAGCATGACAACGACCCGAAACACACAGCCAGGGCAACAACTAAGGAGTGGCTCCGTAAGAAGCATCTCAAGGTCCTGGAGTGGCCTAGCCAGTCTCCAGACTTGAACCCAATAGAAAATCTTTGGAGGGAGCTGAAAGTCCGTATTGCCCAGCGACAGCCCCGAAACCTGAAGGATCTGGAGAAGGTCTGTATGGAGGAGTGGGCCAAAATCCCTGCTACAGTGTGTGCAAACCTGTTCAAGACCTACAGGGAATGTATGATCTCTGTAATTGCAAACAAAGGTTTCTGTACCAAATATTAAGTTCTGCTTTTCTGATGTATCAAATACTTATGTCATAAAATGCAAATTGATTACTTAAAAATCATACAATGTGATTTTCTGGATTTTTGTTTTAGATTCCGTCTCTCACAGTTGAAGTGAACCTATGATAAAAATTACAGACCTCTACATGCTTTGTAAGTGGGAAAACCTGCAAAATCGGCAGTGTATCAAATACTTGTTCTCCCCACTGTATTAACACCCCAGTCGTCCTTTATCAAATGCCTTTTCGAAGTCTGCTATGAATAGCAGGCCTGGTTTCCCATATTTTCCATAGTGTTCTATTGTTTCCAATACTTGCCTTATATTATCTCCAATGTATCTTCCATGTAAAAAACCTGTCTGATTAGAATGAACAATGTCCGACAATATCTTTTTAATTCTATGCGCTATACATTTTGCTAGAATTTTTGCATCACAACACTGAAGTGTAAGGGGCCTCCAATTTTTTTAATGGACTGGATCTTTATATTTTCCACTTGTATCCTGTTTCAGTAATAATGAGATCAGACCTTCTTCTTGAGTGTCAGATAATCTACCATTTACGTAGTGGTTAAAACATGCTAATAACGGTCCTCTTAGTATATCAAAAAAGGTTTGGTATACCTCGACTGGTATGCCATCCAACCCTGGAATTTTCCCGGACTTAAAGTCTTTAATTGCATCCAGAAGGTCTGTATCAAAAGGTTGGCTGGTCCTCATTAAAGTCCCGTAGATCACTTCATTATTCCCGTTCTGTTTCCACACAAGCTTCTGACTTACCTAACTTCACTGTTAAAATATAACCTGTTCACAAGGTTCCTCGGGTCTCCAACGAACTAGGTAAATCCGCTTTTAGTTTTAAAGCACCTCATTGCTGGAACCAACTACAAAATATATTACAATTGGATGTTCTGGAGCCGCTCGGGCAATTTAAATATTGATTGGGGACCTTATTGACGAATGTAACTGTTTTTCTTGAATATTTGTGTGTTTTTTTAAACTGGTTTTATACTGTTTAAATAAAGAAAAACAAAGAAATCAGTGTGGATAAATATCACATTTGGAGTACAGTGGCAAATCAAATCAAATCAAATTGTATTTGTCACATGCAACAAATACAACAGGTGTAGACCTTTCCAAGAAATGCTTTCTTACAAGCCCTTAACCAACAATGCAGTTTTAAGAAAATAGAGTTAAGAAAATATTTACTAAATAAGCTAAAGTAAAAAATATAATAAAAGTAACACAATAAAATAACAATAACGAGGCTACAGTGGGGGGAAAAAGTATTTAGTCAGCCACCAATTGTGCAAGTTCTCCCACTTAAAAAGATGAGAGAGGCCTGTAATTTTCATCATAGGTACACGTCAACTATGACAGACAAAATGAGAAAAAAAAATCCAGAAAATCACATTGTAGGATTTTTTATGAATTTATTTGCTAATTATGGTGGAAAATAAGTATTTGGTCACCTACAAACAAGCAAGATTTCTGGCTCTCACAGACCTGTAACTTATTTTTTAAGAGGCTCCTCTGTCCTCCACTCGTTACCTGTATTAATGGCACCTGTTTGAACTTGTTATCAGTATAAAAGACACCTGTCCACAACCTCAAACAGTCACACTCCAAACTCCACTATGGCCAAGACCAAAGAGCTGTCAAAGGACACCAGAAACAAAATTGTAGACCTGCACCAGGCTGGGAAGACTGAATCTGCAATAGGTAAGCAGCTTGGTTTGAAGAAATCAACTGTGGGAGCAATTATTAGGAAATGGAAGACATACAAGACCACTGATAATCTCCCTCGATCTGCGGCTCCACGCAAGATCTCACCCCGTGGCGTCAAAATGATCACAAGAACGGTGAGCAAAAATCCCAGAACCACACGGGGGGACCTAGTGAATGACCTGCAGAGAGCTGGGACCAAAGTAACAAAGCCTACCATCAGTAACACACTACGCCGCCAGTGACTCAAATCCTGCAGTGCCAGACGTGTCCCCCTGCTTAAGGTGTCCAGGCCCGTCTGAAGTTTGCTAGAGTGCATTTGGATGATCCAGAAGAGGATTGGGAGAATGTCATATGGTCAGATAAAAACTCAACTCGTCGTGTTTGGAGGACAAAGAATGCTGAGTTGCATCCAAAGAACACCATACCTACTGTGAAGCATGGGGGTGGAAACATCATGCTTTGGGGCTGTTTTTATGCAAAGGGACCAGGACGACTGATCCGTGTAAAGGAAAGAATGAATGGGGCCATGTATCGTGAGATTTTGAGTGAAAACCTCCTTCCATCAGCAAGGGCATTGAAGATGAAACGTGGCTGGGTCTTTTAGCATGACAATGATCCCAAACACACCGCCCGGGCAACGAAGGACTGGCTTCGTAAGAAGCATTTCAAGGTCCTGGAGTGGCTCTAGCCAGTCTCCAGATCTCAACCCCCATAGAAAATCTTTGGAGGGAGTTGAAAGTCCGTGTTGCCCAGCGACAGCCCCAAAACATCACTGCTCTAGAGGAGATCTGCATGGAGGAATGGGCCAAAATAACAGCAACAGTGTGTGAAAACCTTGTGAAGACTTACAGAAAACGTTTGACCTGTGTCATTGCCAACAAAGGGTATATAACAAAGTATTGAGAAACTTTTGTTATTGACCAAATACTTATTTTCCACCATAATTTGCAAATAAATTCATAAAAAATCCTACAATGTGATTTTCTGGATTTTTTTTTCTCATTTTGTCTGTCATTGTTGACGTGTACCTATGATGAAAATTACAGGCCTCTCTCATCTTTTAAAGTGGGAGAACTTGCACAATTGGTGGCTGACTAAATACTTTTTTTCCCCACTGTATATACAGGGGTTACCGGTACTGAGTCAAAGTGTGGCGTTACAGGTTAGTGGAGGTAATTTGTACATGTAGGTAGGGGTAAAGTGACTATACATAGATAATAAACAGCGAGGAGCAGCAG
Source organism: Coregonus clupeaformis (assembly GCF_020615455.1). Taxonomy (NCBI): domain Eukaryota; kingdom Metazoa; phylum Chordata; class Actinopteri; order Salmoniformes; family Salmonidae; genus Coregonus; species Coregonus clupeaformis. The sequence continues at coordinate 167,988 of NW_025533888.1, read as the reverse complement.
TGTAAAAACAAAGGGTGGGGGGGGGTCAATGTAAATAGTCTGGGTGGCCATTTGATTAATTGTTCAGGAGTCTTATGGCTTGGGGGTAGAAGCTGTTAAGGAGCCTTTTGGACCTAGACTTGGCGCTCCGGTACCGATTGCCATGCGGTAGCAGAGAGAACAGTCTATGACTTGGGTGACTGGAGTCTTTGACAATTTTTTGGGCCTTCCTCTGACACCGCCTAGAATATAGGTCCTGGATGGCAGGAAGCTTGGCCCCAGTGATGTACTGGGCCGTACACACTACCCTCTGTAGCGCCTTACGGTCGGATGCCGAGCAGTTGCCATACCAGGCGGTGATGCAACCGGTCAGGATGCTCTCGACGGTACAGCTATAGAACTTCTTGAGGATCTGGGGACCCATGCCAAATCTTTTCAGTCTCCTGAGGGGGAATAGACGTTGTCGTGCCCTCTTCACGACTGTCTTGGTGTGTTTGGACCATGATAGTTTGTTGGTGATGTGGACACCAAGGAACTTGAAACTTTCGACCCGCTCCACTACAGCCCCTTCGATGTTAATGGGGGCGTGTTCAGCCCTCCTTTTCCTGTAGTCCACAATCAGCTCCTTTGTCTTGCTCACATTGAGGGAGAGGTTGTCATCCTGGCACCACACTGCCAGGTCTCTGACCTCCTCCCTATAGGCTGTCTCATCGTTGTCGGTGATCAGGCCTACCAGTGTTGTGTCGTCAGCAAACTTAATGTTGGTGTTGGAGTCGTGCCTGGCCACGCAGTCGTGGGTGAACAGGGAGTACAGGAGGGGACTAAGCACGCACCCCTGAGGGGCCCCCGTGTTGAGGATCAGTGTGGCAGATGTGTTGTTGCCCACCCTTACCACCTGGGGGCGGCCCGTCAGGAAGTCCAGGATCCAGTTACAGAGGGAGGTGTTCAGTCCCAGGGTCCTTAGCTTAGTGATGAGCTTTGTGGGCACTATGGTGTTGAACGCTGAGCTGTAGTCATTGAATAGCATTCTCACATAGGTGTTCCTTTTGTCCAGATGGGAAAGGGCAGTGTGGAGTGCGATTGAGATTGCGTCATCTGTGGATCTGTTGGGGTGGTATGCGAATTGGAGTGGGTCTAGGGTTTCCGGGATGATGGTGTTGATGTGAGCCATGACCAGCCTTTCAAAGCACTTCATTGCTACCGACGTGAGTGCTACAGGGCGGTAATCATTTAGGTAGGTTACCTTCACTTTCTTGGGCACAGGGACTATGGTGGTCTGCTTGAAACATGTAGGTATTACAGTCTCGGTTAGGGAGAGGTTGAAAATGTCAGTGAAGACACTTGCCAGTTGGTCCGCGCATGCTCGGAGTACACATCCTGGTAATCCGTCTGGCCCTGCGGCTTTGTGAATGTTGACCTGTTTAAAGGTCTTACTCACATCGGCTATGGAGAGCGTGATCACACAGTCGTCCGGAACAGCTGGTGAGAGTACACAAAGTCATAATTATGCCAATTTTTTTACTTTCTCATTTTAAAATCTGATTTTGAACCTAACCTTAACCTTAACCTTGTGTCTAACCTTAAATGAAGACCAAAAAGCTATTTTTTGTTTTCATTAAATTGTACGATATTTTGACTTTGTGGTTGTGGTAACTAGTGACAACCGATAAGGCCAACCGCGGTACTGCAGGCAATGTTTCCAGAAAACAGGATCCACCATTATTACATTTACATTTTAGTCATTTAGCAGACGCTCTTATCCAGAGCGACTTACAGTTAGTGAATACATATTTTTATTTTTTTATACTGGCCCCCCGTGGGAATCAAACCCACATCCCTGGCATTGCAAACGCCATGCTCTATCAACTGAGCTACATCCCTGCCGGCCATTCCCTCCCCTACCCTGGACGACGCTGGGCCAATTGTGCGATGCCCATGAGTCTCCCGGTCGCGGCCGGCTGCGACAGAGCCTGGATTCGAACCAGGATCTCTAGTGGCACAGTTAGCACTGCGATGCAGTGCCTTAGACCACTGCGCCACTCAGGAGGAGTATGGCGGATCTTCGTGGTCAATATTTGTGGACATACAATTTTTTCCCCAACATAATCATGGCACCAATACTTGCTTCTATTTCACCAGATGTATGTCTTTGAACCGATTAAAATCTAAAATCACACACAGACGAAGTTAGGAGCCAATGGCAGCCTGCTGTACCCCGGTTGGCCTTCAACTTGAGATACTTAATGAGAGGGGGCAGCACTGAGCTAGCCTGCAACGTCAATTCCTACAACAGCTCAAACTCCTCCATGTAGCAAAATGACGCATAAAGGACGCTTCCTGATCTTCAAATGCGCCACAGACTTCAGGCCGTGTCCAGACTTGACAGTTCATGAACAACACAACACTAAACAATACATTAATTGCACTATAACGGTGACAAATGCTGCCCACAAACTGTTAGGGCCTCCATAAAGCAGTCTATCAGCGGAGCCTTGTCTGGCAGCGAAACAGTTCATTCAGCCTCATTTACTGCCTTAAAAGAAAACATAGCTGATATGGCTGACTTGCTTAAACAAATGTGGTTTTTACTGACAATTGAGATGTACAAACTACGGCATAAAAAATAAATAACGGAAAAGTGGTGCGTGCATATGTATTCACCCCCTTTGCTATGAAGCCCCTAAATAAGATCTGGTGCAACCGATTACCTTCAGAAGTCACATAATTAGTTAAATAAAGTCCACCTGTGTGCAATCTAAGTGTCACATGATCTCAGTATATATACACCTGTTCTGAAAGGCCCCAGAGTCTGCAACACCACTAAGCAAGGGGCACCATGAAGACCAAGGAGCTCTCCAAACAGGTCAGGGACAAAGTTGTGGAGAAGTACAGATCAGGGTTGGGTTATAAAAAATTATCAGAAACTTTGAACATCCCACGGAGCACCATTAAATCCATTATTAAAAAATGGAAAGAATATGGCACCACAACAAACCTGCCAAGAGAGGGCTTCCCACCAAACTCACGGACCAGGCAAGGAGGGCATTAATCAGAGAGGCAACAAAGAGACCAAAGATAACCCTGAAGGAGCTGCAAAGCTCCACAGCGGAGATTGGACTATCTGTCCTACTAAGCTATATGGAATTGTTTTAAGGTCATACCCAGGATAATTTTGCCATTTGATTTTGAATTTGAAGACCCCTTGAAGTATAAAAAAATAAATACAAATAAATAATTTGATGAAAGATAGTCTTTACTGCTATTAGCCCATACAAACACATTGAATAACAGATTCACTACATGGAACAACAGATAGTCCTTACTGCTATTAGCCCATACAAACACATTGAATAACAGATTCACTACATGGAACAACAGATAGTCCTTACTGCTATTAGCCCATACAAACACATTGAATAACAGACTCACTACATGGAACAACAGATAGTCCTTACTGCTATTAGCCCATACAAACACATTGAATAACAGACTCACTACATGGAACAACAGATAGTCCTTACTGCTATTAGCCCATACAAACACATTGAATAACAGATTCACTACATGGAACAACAGATAGTCCTTACTGCTATTAGCCCATACAAACACATTGAATAACAGACTCACTACATGGAACAACAGATAGTCCTTACTGCTATTAGCCCATACAAACACATTGAATAACAGACTCACTACATGGAACAACAGATAGTCCTTACTGCTATTAGCCCATACAAACACATTGAATAACAGACTCACTACATGGAACAACAGATAGTCCTTACTGCTATTAGCCCATACAAACACATTGAATAACAGATTCACTACATGGAACAACAGATAGTCCTTACTGCTATTAGCCCATACAAACACATTGAATAACAGACTCACTACATGGAACAACAGATAGTCCTTACTGCTATTAGCCCATACAAACACATTGAATAACAGATTCACTACATGGAACAACAGATAGTCCTTACTGCTATTAGCCCATACAAACACATTGAATAACAGACTCACTACATGGAACAACAGATAGTCCTTACTGCTATTAGCCCATACAAACACATTGAATAACAGATTCACTACATGGAACAACAGATAGTCCTTACTGCTATTAGCCCATACAAACACATTGAATAACAGATTCACTACATGGAACAACAGATAGTCCTTACTGCTATTAGCCCATACAAACACATTGAATAACAGATTCACTACATGGAACAACAGATAGTCCTTACTGCTATTAGCCCATACAAACACATTGAATAACAGATTCACTACATGGAACAACAGATAGTCCTTACTGCTATTAGCCCATACAAACACATTGAATAACAGACTCACTACATGGAACAACAGATAGTCCTTACTGCTATTAGCCCATACAAACACATTGAATAACAGACTCACTACATGGAACAACAGATAGTCCACCCCAAAAAAATCTAAAGGAAGTTTGTTCGGAAGTGTCTGTCCTATATCAAATCAAATCAAATCAAATTGTATTGGCCACATGCGCCGAATACAACAGGTGCAGACATTACAGTGAAATCCTTACTTACAGCCCTTAACCAACAGTGCATTTATTTTTAACAAAAAAAGTAAAAATAAAACAACAACAAAAAAAGTGTTGAGAAAAAAAGAGCAGAAGTAAAATAAAATAACAGTAGGGAGGCTATAGATACAGGGGGGTACCGGTGCAGAGTCAATGTGCGGGGGCACCGGCTAGTTTAGGTAGTTGAAGTAATATGTACATGTGGGTAGAGTTAAAGTGACTATGCATAAATAATTAACAGAGTAGCAGCAGCGTAAAAGGATGGGGTGGGGGGGCAGTACAAATAGTCCGGGTAGCCATGATTAGCTGTTCAGGAGTCTTATGGCTTGGGGGTAGAAGCTGTTGAGAAGTCTTTTGGACAGAGAGAACAGTCTATGACTAGGGTGGCTGGAGTCTTTGACAATTTTGAGGGCCTTCCTCTGACACCTCCTGGTATAGAGGTCCTGGATGGCAGGAAGCTTGGCCCCAGTGATGTACTGGGCCGTACGCACTACCCTCTGTAGTGCCTTGCGGTCGGAGGCCAAGCAGTTGCCATACCAGGCGGTGATGCAACCAGTCAGGATGCTCTCGATGGTGCAGCTGTATACTTTTTTGAGGATCTGAGGACCCATGCCAAATCTTTTCAGTCTCCTGAGGGGGAATAGGCTTTGTCGTGCCCTCTTCACGACTGTCTTGGTGTGTTTGGACCATGATAGTTCGTTGGTGATGTGGACACCAAGGAACTTGAAGCTCTCTACCTGTTCCACTACAGCCCCGTTGATATCTGAGAGACATAATAAAGATCAGGAAACATTATTATTTTATGTCAATAGGGCTGATGTGGATGCGGTGTCGGAGTCAGGCGCAGGACACAGAAGCTCAGTCAAACAGACTTTACTAGTCAAATATACAATACAAAAATAAACGGGCCTCAAACACTGGAGGCGAGCGATTACGCAAGCAGTGCGTAAAACACTAACTAAATGAGCACAAAACTCTGACATCAACGGACAGGCGGACAACAACACACAAACTCACATACACAAAGCAGAAAACTTATAGGACACCTAATTAGACACAAACGGACACAGGTGCAACAGACAGACCAAACCAAACAAACATCGAAACATCCAACGGTGGTAGCTAGTACTCCGGGGACGACGAACGCCGAAGCCTGCCCGAGCAAGGAGGAGGAGCAGCCTCGGCAGAATCCGTGACAGTACCCCCACCCCGGCCTCGGGGACGACCAGGAGGACGCGGAGCAGGGCGCGTGGGATGACCACGGTGGAACTCAGTCAGGAGGGATGGATCTAGGATATCTCTCCTAGGCACCCAGCACCGTTCCTCCGGGCCGTACCCCTCCCACTCCACGAGATACTGGAGACCCCCCATCCGACGTCTCGAATCCAAGATGGTCCGGACCGTGTACGCCGGAGCTCCCTCGATGTCCAGTGGGGGTGGGGGGGTCTCTCCTATCTCACCTTCCTGGAGTGGACCAGCTACCACCGGCCTGAGAAGAGACACATGGAACGAGGGGTTAATATTCTTATAATCAATAGGCAGTTGTAACCTGTAACACACCTCGTTCAATCTCCTCAGGACTTTAAAAGGCCCCACAAACCGCCGACCCAGCTTCCGGCAGGGCAGGCGGAGGGGCAGGTTTCGAGTCGAGAGCCAGACTCGATCTCCCGGTGCGTACACCGGGCCCTCACTCCGGTAGAGATCGGCGCTCGCCTTCTGTCGACGGATGGCCCGCTGCAGATGGACGTGTGCAGCGTTCCACGTCTCCTCCGAGCGCCGAACCCACTCATCCACCGCAGGAGCCTCGATCTGGCTCTGGTGCCATGGTGCCAGAACCGGCTGATACCCTAACACACACTGGAAAGGGGTTAGATTGGTGGAGGAGTGGCGGAGAGAGTTCTGTGCCATCTCTGCCCAGGGGATATACCTTGACCACTCCTCCGGCCGGCCCTGGCAATAGGACCTCAGAAACCTACCCACATCCTGGTTAACTCGTTCTACCTGCCCATTGCTCTCTGGGTGGTAACCCGAGGTAAGGCTCACCGAGACCCCCAAGCATTCCATGAACGCCCTCCAGACTCTGGAGGTGAACTGGGGACCTCGGTCAGACACTATATCCTCGGGAACCCCGTAGTGCCGGAAGATGTGGGTAAATAGTGCCTCAGCGGTCTGTAGGGCAGTAGGGAGACCCGGCATTGGGAGGAGACGACAGGCCTTAGAAAACCGATCCACAACGACCAAAATGGTGGTATTCCCCTGGGAGGGGGGAAGGTCGGTCACAAAGTCCACTGAGAGGTGAGACCATGGTCGTTGTGGAACGGGCAGGGGATGTAACTTCCCCCTGGGCAGGTGTCTAGGCGCCTTACACTGGGCGCACACCGAGCAGGAGGAGACATAAACCCTCACATCCCTAGCTAACGTTGGCCACCAGTATTTCACGTGTAGTGTATGGAGAATTATGACTTTGCTAATGTTTTTAAGTGGAACCTGAGAGGATGTTTATTCAGTTTCAGAGGGAGCCGTTTTAGAGTGACACCTCATAGAACAGAGGGAGTCTGTTTGTTGGAGACAGGTGATTGGACAGTAGAGGGAGCCACCCATATTTTTGTAAAGATTATAAGTATGGGCTAGAGACAAAGAAGATTAGAACAGACTTATTCTTTTGGGACTCTGTTCTCCGGATGATCTTGACATCTGTAAACTTATGCTGAAATCTTGTGATATAAATAAAACGTATGATCAAAGCTCAGTATAAGCGGACTCCTTTGTTTCAGAGCATAATTAGCAACATTAACTCGACACTACACACGCTAAGGCAGTGCACTGTCCGGCCAATACCTGGATGTCCAGAGAAGGGTGACGTATGAGCCCAATAAATAAGCCGATCACGAACCTCGAGCGGAACGTACGTCCGCAACCACAGGACACTCTGGGGGAGTAGGGTCGGTACGTAACGCCCGCTCGATCTCCGCATCGACCACCCACACCACCGGAGCCACCAGACAAGACTCCGGCAGAATGGGAGTGGGCTCAATGGACCTCTCCTCTGTGTCATACCGCCGGGACAGGGCGTCTGCCTTACCGTTCTGGGACCCTGGGATGTACGTTATTTTAAAAATGAACCGGGTTAGAAACATATTCCACCTAGCCTGACGAGGGTTTAATCTCCTAGCTGCCCGGATGTACTCCAGGTTACGGTGGTCAGTCAGAATGAGGAAAGGGTGTTGAGCCCCCTCAAGCCAATGCCTCCACACCTTTAGGGCCTGAACCACGGCTAACAGCTCCCTGTCCCCTACGTCATAATTTCGCTCCGCCGGGCTGAGCTTCTTAGAATAGAATGCACAGGGGCGGAGTTTAGGTGGCGTGCCGGACCGTTGCGACAGTACTGCCCCAATACCGGCCTCTGACGCGTCCACCTCTACTTGGAATGGTAAAGCGGGGTCCGGATGCGCCAGCACCGGAGCCGAAGTGAACAGGTTCTTCAGTTTAACAAATGCCCTGTCCGCTTCAGCTGACCACTGCAAACGCACCGGACCCCCCTTCAGCAGGGACGTAATGGGAGCTGCCACCTGTCCAAAGCCCCGGATAAACCTCCGGTAGTAATTAGCAAAACCCCAAAACTGCTGCACCTCTTTAACAGTGGTTGGAGTTTGCCAATTACGCACGGCAGACACACGGTCAACCTCAATCTTCACCCCTGACGCGGACAACAGAAAGGAGATGGACTCCTGGAAAAACAAACATTTCTCTGCCTTGACATGCAAGTCATGCTCCAAGTGCCTCCCCAACACTCGGCGCACCAGGGCTACATGCTCGGCTCGTGTAGAAGAGTACACTAGGATGTCGTCGATGTACACCACAACACCCTGCCCATGCATGTCCCGGAAGATCTCGTCCACAAAGGATTGGAAGACTGAAGGAGCATTCATTAACCCGTATGGCATGACGAGATACTCGTAATGACCCGAGGTGGTGCTAAATGCTGTTTTCCATTCATCTCCCTCCCTAATGCACACCAGGTTGTACGCGCTCCTGAGATCCAACTTTGTGAAGAACCGCGCTCCGCGTAATGATTCAGTCATACTCGCAATCAGAGGAAGAGGATAACTGTATTTAACCGTGATCTGATTGAGACTACGGTAATCAATACACGGGCGCAAACCCCCATCCTTCTTCTTCACAAAGAAGAAACTCGAGGACACCGGGGAAGTGGAGATCCGTATGTATCCCTGTCTCAAGGACTCGGCTATGTAAGTCTCCATAGCCGCTGTCTCCTCTTGAGACAGAGGATACACATGGCTCCGCGGGAGTGCTGCTCCTGTTTGGAGGTCTATCGCACAATCCCCCTGTCTATGAGGTGGCAACCGTGTCGCCCTTGTTTTGCTGAACACGAGTGCTAAATCCTCATACTCAGGGGGAATGTGCATTGCGGGCACTTGGTTCGGACTCTCCACCGAGGTCGCCCCCACGGAAACACCTAGACATCTCCCTACACACTGGGCAGACCAGTCCATGAGAGTCCTCTGTTGCCACGAAATGGTAGGATCATGGGCGATTAACCAGGGAAGCCCCAGCACCACGGGATACGCAGGAGAGTCGATCAGATATAACTGAATGGTCTCCTCATGACCCCCCTGCGTATTCATCTTAAGTGGTGCTGTGACTTCTCTAATCAACCCCGGTCCCAGCGGCCGGCTATCTAGGGCATGGACAGGGAAGGTAGCATCAACAGGTAGGAGGGGAATCCCTAACCTTAAACAAAATGTACGATCAACAAAATTCCCAGCTGCGCCTGAATCGACTAGCGCCTTATGCTTGGAATGAGGTGCCACCTGTGGAAATCTTACAGGTATACACATGTGAACAACAGAGAGCTCTGTGTAAGTGGGGCGCCTACTCACCTGAAATGACTCCCCAGTGCGTGACCTGTTGTTCCCTCTCCCTGGAGACCCTCCCCAGCACCTAGCCGCAGTGTGCCCTCCGCGGCCACAGTTGGTGCAGGGGACGGCCCCCCTCGGGTTCTCTCTCCTCCTCTCTCTAGCGCCAGCACCCCCGAGCTCCATAGGGATCGGCTCGGAGGTGCTGGAGGATGGAATGGACGGCCACCATTCGGGACGTCCGCGGGTGGCCAGCAGGGTATCGAGACGGATGGACATGTCCACCAACTGGTCGAAACATAGGTTGGTGTCCCTGCAGGCCAGCTCACGACGAACGTCCTCACTAAGACTGCATCGATAGTGGTCGATGAGGGCCCTCTCATTCCACCCTGCATCCGCCGCTAGAGTCCGGAACTCCAGGGCGAACTCCTGTGCGCTCCTCTTCCCCTGTCGGAGGTGGAACAGACGCTCCCCCGCCGCTTTCCCCTCAGGTGGATGGTCGAAAACTGCCCTGAAGCGGCGGGAGAACTCCGCGTAGGTGATGGTGGCGGCGTCTATTCCCCTCCATTCGGCGTTGGCCCACTCCAACGCCTTGCTGGAGAGACAGGAGATGAGGGCGGAGACGCTCTCGTATCCCGAGGGCGCCGGGTGTATGGTGGCCAGGTATAGTTCCACCTGCAGGAGGAACCCCTGACACCCGGCTGCGGTGCCATCATACGCCCTCGGGAGCGAGAGCCGAATTCCACTGGGTTCCGGTGCTGGGATGGGAGGACTGGCCGATGGTGATGGTAAGGTGGGCAGAGGTGTGGGCACCTCTCTAGTTACAAATCGGCGCAGAGTGTTCGTCACCTCATTCATGGCGGACCCGAGTTGCCGGATCATGGCGTCTTGCTCGCTGATCCGATCCTCCAGCGACTTGGGTGCCGCCGCTGCTCCTGCTGACTCCATGAGGGGTGTGTTGTTCTGTCAATAGGGCTGATGTGGATGCGGTGTCGGAGTCAGGCGCAGGACACAGAAGCTCAGTCAAACAGACTTTACTAGTCAAATATACAATACAAAAATAAACGGGCCTCAAACACTGGAGGCGAGCGATTACGCAAGCAGTGCGTAAAACACTAACTAAATGAGCACAAAACTCTGACATCAACGGACAGGCGGACAACAACACACAAACTCACATACACAAAGCAGAAAACTTATAGGACACCTAATTAGACACAAACGGACACAGGTGCAACAGACAGACCCAACCAAACAAACATCGAAACATCCAACGGTGGTAGCTAGTACTCCGGGGACGACGAACGCCAAAGCCTGCCCGAGCAAGGAGGAGCAGCAGCCTCGGCAGAATCCGTGACAATTTTACATGTAGTTAACCCCTTATTTTTGTCACTAAACAGTCTCCATTCACTGTATACTTCCATACATTTTTTCAACTGGTACCAGGAGACCTTCAGACGAGTCTGGTGTGGCCTGTGGGCGTCCTAGAGCAGAACAACCCACATGTTCGTGAGAGTCTCACCTTTCACCGCAGATGCGGAAGTGTGACATTGGTGGATGTGGTGGATTGAGACGCATCCAATGCAAAAAAAAACAGATGTCTCTATTAGGGGTGTAACGATTCGTTTTAACAACGATTCGATTTGTATCACGATTCGTGGTTGTCGATACGATTCAAGGACGATATTGGTTCATTTAGAACGATACGATCCGAAACGATTCAGTGACTTGAAATCGATTCAGTAACCTTTTAGCCAAAAATTCAACCAGTGTGACTGAAATAAATACCTGGATACTGGACAGTGCAGGTGAAGTTTCCTAGATTCCTGTTTCTTGTAAGGACCGCAATGGTGGCTTGATAATTTCTCGCTCGTCGGCTTCTCCTCTGTTGTCCGCTTCTCCTCTGTTGTCCGCTTCTCCTCTGTTGTCCGCTTCTCCTCTGTTGTCCGCTTCTCCTCTGTTGTCGGCTTCTCCTCTGTTGTCGGCTTCTCCTCTGTTGTCCGCTTCTCCTCTGTTGTCCGCTTCTCCTCTGTTGTCCGCTTCTCCTCTGTTGTCCGCTTCTCCTCTGTTGTCCGCCATGCTTTGTTTTGTTGTCTTGGCGCCTTTGCGCTGCTGCTGGCGCAATGACGTCACGGATAGGCAGACTGAATCGAGTAATGTTTAAAGCCTTTATCATTAAAAGTGCTAAGAAAAAACATCCATATAAAGTCTGACGTGCTTAAATCCAATGGGTTATTTCCTAGTATCGATACAATCGATTTATTACATTTTAAAACGATGTTAGATCGATATATGTTGTCCAAAAGGCCAACTCGCCGAGCACAGATCGATGTTGTTGGATCATAGGAATATAAATCGATACATCGATGTAGTAGATGGATCGTTACACCCCTAGTCTCTATATATCACTTAAACTGATGGATATTTATGGGGATGTTTTTATTATGCAAATTAGATTTCCGCTGGGGGGCGGACATTGACCCCTGTTACTGGTAGCCTGTGTACATAGCCATGTTATTACCTTGTTCCCCTGGTACCCTGTGTATATAGCCATGTTATTACCTTGTTCCCCTGGTACTGGTACCCTGTGTATATAGCCATGTTATTACCTCGTTCCCCTGGTACTGGTACCCTGTGTATATAGCCATGTTATTACCTCGTTCCCCTGGTACTGGTACCCTGTGTATATAGCCATGTTATCACCTCGTTCCCCTGGTACCCTGTGTATATAGCCATGTTATCACCTCGTTCCCCTGGTACTGGTACCCTGTGTATATAGCCATGTTATTACCTCGTTCCCCTGGTACTGGTACCCTGTGTATATAGCCATGTTATTACCTCGTTCCCCTGGTACTGGTACCCTGTGTATATAGCCATGTTATTACCTTGTTCCCCTGGTACTGGTACCCTGTGTATATAGCCATGTTATTACCTCGTTCCCCTGGTACCCTGTGTATATAGCCATGTTATTACCTCGTTCCCCTGGTACTGGTACCCTGTGTATATAGCCATGTTATCACCTCGTTCCCCTGGTACTGGTACCCTGTGTATATAGCCATGTTATCACCTCGTTCCCCTGGTACTGGTACCCTGTGTATATAGCCATGTTATTACCTCGTTCCCCTGGTACCCTGTGTATATATCCATGTTATTACCTCGTTCCCCTGGTACTGGTACCCTGTGTATATAGCCATGTTATTACCTCGTTCCCCTGGTACCCTGTGTATATAGCCATGTTATTACCTCGTTCCCCTGGTACTGGTACCCTGTGTATATAGCCATGTTATCACCTCGTTCCCCTGGTACTGGTACCCTGTGTATATAGCCATGTTATCACCTCGTTCCCCTGGTACTGGTACCCTGTGTATATAGCCATGTTATTACCTCGTTCCCCTGGTACCCTGTGTATATATCCATGTTATTACCTCGTTCCCCTGGTACTGGTACCCTGTGTATATAGCCATGTTATTACCTCGTTCCCCTGGTACCCTGTGTATATAGCCATGTTATTACCTCGTTCCCCTGGTACCCTGTGTATATATCCATGTTATTACCTCGTTCCCCTGGTACTGGTACCATGTGTATATAGCCATGTTATTACCTCGTTCCCCTGGTACCCTGTGTATATAGCCATGTTATTACCTCGTTCCCCTGGTACCCTGTGTATTTAGCCATGTTATTACCTCGTTCCCCTGGTACCCTGTGTATATAGCCATGTTATTACCTCGTTCCCCTGGTACTGGTACCCTGTGTATATAGCCATGTTATTACCTCGTTCCCCTGGTACTGGTACCCTGTGTATATAGCCATGTTATTACCTCGTTCCCCTGGTACCCTGTGTATATAGCCATGTTATCACCTCGTTCCCCTGGTACCCTGTGTATATAGCCATGTTATTACCTCGTTCCCCTGGTACCCTGTGTATATAGCCATGTTATTACCTCGTTCCCCTGGTACCCTGTGTATATAGCCATGTTATTACCTCGTTCCCCTGGTACCCTGTGTATATAGCCATGTTATCACCTCGTTCCCCTGGTACCCTGTGTATATAGCCATGTTATTACCTCGTTCCCCTGGTACCCTGTGTATATAGCCATGTTATTACCTCGTTCCCCCTGGTACCCTGTGTATATAGCCATGTTATTACCTCGTTCCCCTGGTACCCTGTGTATATAGCCATGTTATTACCTCGTTCCCCTGGTACCCTGTGTATATAGCCATGTTATTACCTCGTTCCCCTGGTACCCTGTGTATATAGCCATGTTATTACCTCGTTCCCCTGGTACCCTGTGTATATAGCCATGTTATTACCTCGTTCCCCTGGTACCCTGTGTATATAGCCATGTTATTACCTCGTTCCCCTGGTACCCTGTGTATATAGCCATGTTATTACCTCGTTCCCCTGGTACTGGTACCCTGTGTATATAGCCATGTTATTACCTCGTTCCCCTGGTACCCTGTGTATATAGCCATGTTATTACCTCGTTCCCCTGGTACCCTGTGTATATAGCCATGTTATTACCTCGTTCCCCTGGTACCCTGTGTATATAGCCATGTTATTACCTCGTTCCCCTGGTACCCTGTGTATATAGCCATGTTATTACCTCGTTCCCCTGGTACTGGTACCCTGTGTATATAGCCATGTTATTACCTCGTTCCCCTGGTACCCTGTGTATATAGCCATGTTATTACCTCGTTCCCCTGGTACTGGTACCCTGTGTATATAGCCATGTTATTACCTCGTTCCCCTGGTACCCTGTGTATATAGCCATGTTATTACCTCATTCCCCTGGTACTGGTACCCTGTGTATATAGCCATGTTATTACCTCGTTCCCCTGGTACCCTGTGTATATAGCCATGTTATTACCTTGTTCCCCTGGTACTGGTACCCTGTGTATATAGCCATGTTATCACCTCGTTCCCCTGGTACTGGTACCCTGTGTATATAGCCATGTTATTACCTCGTTCCCCTGGTACCCTGTGTATATAGCCATGTTATTACCTCGTTCCCCTGGTACTGGTACCCTGTGTATATAGCCATGTTATTACCTCGTTCCCCTGGTACCCTGTGTATATAGCCATGTTATTACCTCGTTCCCCTGGTACCCTGTGTATATAGCCATGTTATTACCTCGTTCCCCTGGTACCCTGTGTATATAGCCATGTTATTACCTTGTTCCCCTGGTACTGGTACCCTGTGTATATAGCCATGTTATTACCTCGTTCCCCTGGTACTGGTACCCTGTGTATATAGCCATGTTATCACCTCGTTCCCCTGGTACTGGTACCCTGTGTATATAGCCATGTTATTACCTCGTTCCCCTGGTACTGGTACCCTGTGTATATAGCCATGTTATCACCTCGTTCCCCTGGTACTGGTACCCTGTGTATATAGCCATGTTATTACCTCGTTCCCCTGGTACCCTGTGTATATAGCCATGTTATCACCTCGTTCCCCTGGTACTGGTACCCTGTGTATATAGCCATGTTATTACCTCGTTCCCCTGGTACTGGTACCCTGTGTATATAGCCATGTTATCACCTCGTTCCCCTGGTACTGGTACCCTGTGTATATAGCCATGTTATTACCTCGTTCCCCTGGTACCCTGTGTATATAGCCATGTTATCACCTCGTTCCCCTGGTACCCTGTGTATATAGCCATGTTATTACCTCGTTCCCCTGGTACTGGTACCCTGTGTATATAGCCATGTTATCACCTCATTCCCCTGGTACTGGTACCCTGTGTATATAGCCATGTTATCACCTCGTTCCCCTGGTACCCTGTGTATATAGCCATGTTATTACCTCGTTCCCCTGGTACTGGTACCCTGTGTATATAGCCATGTTATCACCTCGTTCCCCTGGTACTGGTACCCTGTGTATATAGCCATGTTATCGTTACTCATTGTGGATTTACTGTTTTAATTGTTATTATTTTTCTATTATTTCTCTTTATTTCTCTCTGCATTGTTGTTAGTCTACACCTTCACTGTTAGTCTACACCTTCACTGTTAGTCTTCACCTTCACTGTTAGTCCTCACCTTCACTGTTAGTCCTCATCTTCACTGTTAGTCCTCACCTTCACTGTTAGTCTACACCTTCACTGTTAGTCCTCACCTTCACTGTTAGTCCTCACTTTCACTGTTAGTCTACACCTTCACTGTTAGTCTACACCTTCACTGTTAGTCCTCACCTTCACTGTTAGTCCTCACCTTCACTGTTAGTCCTCACCTTCACTGTTAGTCCTCATCTTCACTGTTAGTCCTCACTTTCACTGTTAGTCTACACCTTCACTGTTAGTCTACACCTTCACTGTTAGTCTTCACCTTCACTGTTAGTTTTTCACCTTCACTGTTAGTCTTCACCTTCACTGTTAGTCCTCACCTTCACTGTTAGTCCTCACTTTCATTGTTAGTCTATAACTTCACTGTTAGTCTTCACCTTCACTGTTAGTCCTCACCTTCACTGTTAGTCCTCACTTTCACTGTTAGTCCTCACCTTCACCGTTAGTCCTCACCTTCACTGTTAGTTTTCACCTTAACTGTTAGTCTACACCTTCACTGTTAGTCTTTATCTTCACTGTTAGTCCTCACTTTCACTGTTAGTCCTCACCTTCACTGTTAGTCTTCACCTTAACTGTTAGTCTACACCTTACCACACCCCCAACCCCCAGTACCAGAGACTATTCCAGGTAGTTACCACATCCCCAACCCCCAGTACCAGAGACTATTCCAGGTAGTTACCACACCCCCAACCCCCAGTACCAGAGACTATTCCAGGTAGTTACCACATCCCCAACCCCCAGTACCAGAGACTATTCCAGGTAGTTACCACATCTTCAACCCCCAGTACCAGAGACTATTCCAGGTAGTTACCACACCCCCAACCCCCAGTACCAGAGACTATTCCAGGTAGTCACCACATCTTCAACCCCCAGTACCAGAGACTATTCCAGGTAGTTACCACATCCCCAACCCCCAGTACCAGAGACTATTCCAGGTAGTTACCACATCCCCAACCCCAGTACCAGAGACTATTCCAGGTAGTTACCACATCCCCAACCCCCGTACCAGAGACTATTCCAGGTAGTTACCACACCCCCAACCCCCAGTACCAGAGACTATTCCAGGTAGTTACCACATCCCCAACCCCCAGTACCAGAGACTATTCCAGGTAGTTACCACATCCCCAACCCCCAGTACCAGTGACTATTCCAGGTAGTTACCACATCCCCAACCTCCAGTACCAATGACTATTCCAGGTAGTCACCACATCCCCAACCCCCAGTACCAGAGACTATTCCAGGTAGTTACCACATCCCCAACCCCCAGTACCAGAGACTATTCCAGGTAGTTACCACACCCCCAACCCCCAGTACCAGAGACTATTCCAGGTAGTTACCACATCCCCAACCCCCAGTACCAGTGACTATTCCAGGTAGTTACCACATCCCCAACCTCCAGTACCAATGACTATTCCAGGTAGTCACCACATCCCCCAACCCCCAGTACCAGAGACTATTCCAGGTAGTTACCACATCCCCAACCCCAGTACCAGAGACTATTCCAGGTAGTCACCACATCCCCAACCCCCAGTACCAGAGACTATTCCAGGTAGTTACCACATCCCCAACCCCCAGTACCAGAGACTATTCCAGGTAGTTACCACATCCCCAACCCCCAGTACCAGAGACTATTCCAGGTAGTTACCACATCTTCAACCCCCAGTACCAGAGACTATTCCAGGTAGTTACCACATCTTCAACCCCCGTACCAGAGACTATTCCAGGTAGTTACCACATCCCCAACCCCCAGTACCAGAGACTATTCCAGGTAGTCACCACATCTTCAACCCCCAGTACCAACGACTATTCCAGGTAGTTACCACATCCCCAACCCCCAGTACCAGAGACTATTCCAGGTAGTTACCACATCTTCAACCCCCAGTACCAGAGACTATTCCAGGTAGTTACCACATCCCCAACCCCAGTACCAGAGACTATTCCAGGTAGTTACCACATCCCCAACCCCAGTACCAGAGACTATTCCAGGTAGTTACCACATCCCCAACCCCCAGTACCAGAGACTATTCCAGGTAGTCACCACATCTTCAACCCCCAGTACCAGAGACTATTCCAGGTAGTTACCACATCCCCAACCCCCAGTACCAGAGACTATTCCAGGTAGTTACCACATCTTCAACCCCCAGTACCAGAGACTATTCCAGGTAGTTACCACATCCCCAACCCCCAGTACCAGAGACTATTCCAGGTAGTTACCACATCCCCAACCCCCAGTACCAGTGACTATTCCAGGTAGTTACCACATCCCCAACCTCCAGTACCAATGACTATTCCAGGTAGTCACCACATCCCCAACCCCCAGTACCAGAGACTATTCCAGGTAGTTACCACATCCCCAACCCCCAGTACCAGAGACTATTCCAGGTAGTTACCACACCCCCCAACCCCCAGTACCAGAGACTATTCCAGGTAGTTACCACATCCCCAACCCCCAGTACCAGTGACTATTCCAGGTAGTTACCACATCCCCAACCTCCAGTACCAATGACTATTCCAGGTAGTCACCACATCCCCAACCCCCAGTACCAGAGACTATTCCAGGTAGTTACCACATCCCCAACCCCAGTACCAGAGACTATTCCAGGTAGTCACCACATCCCCAACCCCCAGTACCAGAGACTATTCCAGGTAGTTACCACATCCCCAACCCCCAGTACCAGAGACTATTCCAGGTAGTTACCACATCCCCAACCCCCAGTACCAGAGACTATTCCAGGTAGTTACCACATCTTCAACCCCCAGTACCAGAGACTATTCCAGGTAGTTACCACATCTTCAACCCCCGTACCAGAGACTATTCCAGGTAGTTACCACATCCCCAACCCCCAGTACCAGAGACTATTCCAGGTAGTCACCACATTTTCAACCCCCAGTACCAACGACTATTCCAAGTAGTTACCACATCCCCAACCCCCAGTACCAGAGACTATTCCAGGTAGTTACCACATCCCCAACCCCCAGTACCAGAGACTATTCCAGGTAGTTACCACATCCCCAACCCCAGTACCAGAGACTATTCCAGGTAGTCACCACATCCCCAACCCCCAGTACCAGAGACTATTCCAGGTAGTTACCACATCCCCAACCCCCAGTACCAGAGACTATTCCAGGTAGTTACCACATCCCCAACCCCCAGTACCAGTGACTATTCCAGGTAGTTACCACATCCCCAACCTCCAGTACCAATGACTATTCCAGGTAGTCACCACATCCCCAACCCCCCAGTACCAGAGACTATTCCAGGTAGTTACCACATCCCCAACCCCCAGTACCAGAGACTATTCCAGGTAGTTACCACACCCCCAACCCCCAGTACCAGAGACTATTCCAGGTAGTTACCACATCCCCAACCCCCAGTACCAGTGACTATTCCAGGTAGTTACCACATCCCCAACCTCCAGTACCAATGACTATTCCAGGTAGTCACCACATCCCCAACCCCCAGTACCAGAGACTATTCCAGGTAGTTACCACATCCCCAACCCCAGTACCAGAGACTATTCCAGGTAGTCACCACATCCCCAACCCCCAGTACCAGAGACTATTCCAGGTAGTTACCACATCCCCAACCCCCAGTACCAGAGACTATTCCAGGTAGTTACCACATCCCCAACCCCCAGTACCAGAGACTATTCCAGGTAGTTACCACATCTTCAACCCCCAGTACCAGAGACTATTCCAGGTAGTTACCACATCTTCAACCCCCCGTACCAGAGACTATTCCAGGTAGTTACCACATCCCCAACCCCCAGTACCAGAGACTATTCCAGGTAGTCACCACATCTTCAACCCCCAGTACCAACGACTATTCCAGGTAGTTACCACATCCCCAACCCCCAGTACCAGAGACTATTCCAGGTAGTTACCACATCTTCAACCCCCAGTACCAGAGACTATTCCAGGTAGTTACCACATCCCCAACCCCAGTACCAGAGACTATTCCAGGTAGTTACCACATCCCCAACCCCAGTACCAGAGACTATTCCAGGTAGTTACCACATCCCCAACCCCCAGTACCAGAGACTATTCCAGGTAGTCACCACATCTTCAACCCCCAGTACCAGAGACTATTCCAGGTAGTTACCACATCCCCAACCCCCAGTACCAGAGACTATTCCAGGTAGTTACCACATCTTCAACCCCCAGTACCAGAGACTATTCCAGGTAGTTACCACATCCCCAACCCCAGTACCAGAGACTATTCCAGGTAGTTACCACATCCCCAACCCCCGTACCAGAGACTATTCCAGGTAGTTACCACATTCCCAACCCCCAGTACCTGAGACTATTCCAGGTAGTCACCACATCTTCAACCCCCAGTACCAACGACTATTCCAGGTAGTCACCACATCTTCAACCCCCAGTACCAATGACTATTCCAGGTAGTTACCACACCCCCAACCCCCAGTACCAACGACTATTCCAGGTAGTTACCACATCCTGTTCCAGGTAGTTACCACATCCTGTTCCAGGTAGTTACCACATCCTGTTCCAGGTAGGCTTGCAGGGTAATTTGTCTTTTTTTAAAACTTCAATACAGTCTTGTTATTTTAACCTCCAATGATCTCTTATTCTGCTATTGTATGAATGACTTTTCTCCCTGCTCATGCTCTGTCTCTCTCCCTCAACCCTCCCCTCCCCCTTCTCTATAGTGCCTGCACCGCCGGCCCCCCTCTCCATGGACCCCTGGCTGACCACAGCTCTCCATGGACCCCTGGCTGACCACAGCTCTCCATGGACCCCTGGCTGACCACAGCTCTCCGTGGACCCCTGGCTGACCACAGTTCTCCATGGACCCCTGGCTGACCACAGCTCTCCATGGACCCCTGGCTGACCACAGCTCTCCATGGACCCCTGGCTGACCACAGCTCTCCATGGACCCCTGGCTGACCACAGTTCTCCATGGACCCCTGGCTGACCACAGCTCTCCATGGACCCCTGGCTGACCACAGCTCTCCATGGACCCCTGGCTGACCACAGCTCTCCGTGGACCCCTGGCTGACCACAGCTCTCCGTGGACCCCTGGCTGACCACAGCTCTCCAGTGCCCCCTAGCTGTTGCCGCCCTCTGTCACGCCCCTCTGGAGACACTAAAGAAGAAGTTCCCTCTGAAGGATCAAGCAGAAAGAACTGAAGACCAGCAAGGAGCTGTTTGGGAACAGATTACAGTTCAGGCTCTGGGTGGGGCTGGGAAAACACACGTTATAGCTACTAGCTCCATTCCCAGTCATCTCATTTATGCACCATTTTGGAGTGGCTCTGATCTAGCCTAGTGGTTAAGAGGTTGGGCCAGTAATTGTAAAGTTGCTGGTTTTAATCCCCGAGCTGACTAGGTGAATAATCTGTCGATGTGCCCTTGAGCGAGCACCTCACCCCTCTTTTACGCTGCTGCTACTCTCTGTTTATTATCAATGCATAGTCACTTTAATAACTCTACCTACGGTGATGGGAAAAAAATATTTGATCCCCTGCTGATTTTGTACGTTTGCCCACTGACAAAGAAATGATCAGTCTATCATTTTAATTTTAGGTTTATTTGAACAGTGAGAGACAGAATAACAACAACAAAATCCAGAAAAACCCATGTCAAAAATGTTATAAATAGATTTGCATTTTAATGAGGGAAATAAGTCTTTGACCCCTCTGCAAAACATGACTAAGTACTTGGTGGCAAAACCCTTGTTGGCAATCACAGAGGTCAGACATTTCTTGTAGTTGGCCACCAGGTTTGCACACATCTCAGGAGGGATTTTGTCCCACTCCTCTTTGCAGATCTTCTCCAAGACATTAAGGTTTCGAGGCTGACGTTTGGCAACTCGAACCTTCAGCTCCCTCCACAGATTTTCTATGGGACTAAGGTCTGGAGACTGGCTAGGCCACTCCAGGACCTTAATGTTCTTCTTCTTGAGCCACTCCTTTGTTGCCTTGGCCGTGTGTTTTGGGTCATTGTCATGCTGGAATACCCATCCACGACCCATTTTCAATGCCCTGGCTGAGGGAAGGAGGTTCTCACCCAAGATTTGACGGTACATGGCCACGTCCATCGTCCCTTTGATGCGGTGAAGTTGTCCTGTCCCCTTAGCAGAAAAAAACCCCCAAAGCATAATGTTTCCACCTCCATGTTTGACGGTGGGGATGGTGTTCTTGGGGTCATAGGCAGCATACCTCCTCCTCCAAACACGGCAAGTTGAGTTGATGCCAAAGAGCTCAATTTTGGTCTCATCTGACAACAACACTTTCACCCAGTTTTCCTCTGAATCATTCAGATGTTCATTGGCAAACTTCAGACGGGCATGTATATATGCTTTCTTGAGCAGGGGGACCTTGCGGGCGTTGCAGGATTTCAGTCCTTCACGGCATAGTGTGTTACCAATTGTTTTCTTGGTGACTATGGTCCCAGCTGCCTTGAGATCATTGACAAGATCCTCTCGTGTAGTTCTGGGCTGATTCCTCACCGTTCTCATGATCATTGCAACTCCACGAGGTGAGATCTTGCATGGAGCCCCAGGCCGAGGGAGATTGACAGTTATTTTGGGTTTCTTCCATTTGCGAATAATTGCACCAACTGTTGTCACCTTCTCACCAAGCTGCTTGGCGATGGTCTTGTAGCCCATTCCAGCCTTGTGTAGGTCTACAATCTTGTACCTGACATCCTTGGAGAGCTCTTTGGTCTTGGCCATGGTGGAGAGTTTGGAATCTGATTGATTGATTGCTTCTGTGGACAGGTGTCTTTTATACAGGTAACAAGCTGAGATTAGGAGCACTCCCTTTAAGAGTGTGCTCCTAATCTCAGCTCGTTACCTGTATAAAAGACACCTGTGAGCCAGAAATCTTTCTGATTGAGAGGATGTCAAATACTTATTTCCCTCATTAAAATGCAAATCAATTTATGACATTTTTGACATGTGTTTTTCACTGTTCAAATAAACCTACCATTAAAATTATAGACTGATCATTTCTTTGTCAGTGGGCAAACGTACAAAATCAGCAGGGGGTCAAATATTTTTTCCCTCACTGTATGTTTATTGATGTTTACAGTGGAAATGTTTCATAATGTATGTGCAGCAGTGAAGGATGGGGTCACTTTAAATGGGATGACGGGCTCATAGTAACAGATGGAATTAATGGACATTCATTGTGAGCTGTCCTCCCATCACCAGCCTCCACTGGTGTGTAAATGCTTGAATAAGATTTTGGTAATCCTTCTCTCCTGTAGGTAGGGAATGCTGATCACTACAACAGCTGCCTGCAGTCTCTGAAGAGGGGTACCCCAGTTAGAGGCTACAACAGCTGCCTGCAGTCTCTGAAGAGGGGTACCCCAGTTAGAGGCTACAACAGCTGCCTGCAGTCTCTGAAGAGGGGTACCCCAGTTAGAGGCTTTAAGGAGTTCTAGGATATACTAGTCCAAGGTAGGTTAACAGGCCTCATGTGAAATGTACCTGATTTAAAGCAGCGTTCTGTGTGCAGGTAATTCATCTGTGGTTTTGATTGACAGATGGCCTGACTCTGATCAGCACGGATGAGGTGGATGGAAGCACCAGCCAGGTGCAGTAGAGTTGCTAACTAGCTCCTGTATTACAGGGTTGAAGATACCCAGGTTAGGAAAACCTAATAATTCCATGTGGAAGCTTTTTAAAATAAAACATTGTTTAGAATTCCTCATTTATGCAGAGTTATGGAATATTAGAATCCTCGTCTTAATATTTATCTTCAACCTAGCTGTTCCTTTACCTTCAACCTAGCTGTTCCTTTATCCTGACTGGAGCTTGATTCTGTCCTCAGGTCCTGACTGCGGAGGAGAAGAGAGATGGCAGCAGCACCTGTGGTGGACGATACTGGAGATGTGGACCACTTGTATTGTAGGGGCACTCTACCTTGTGTGTGATGTGAGTTCTAACATGGTTCTGCGCCTCTACCTGTCCAGCTGGACATGATGTGAGGTAGAAGACAAGGAGGAGGAGGAGGAGGAGGAGGAGGGAGAAGGAGGAGGAGGAGCAGGAGGAGAAGGAGCAGGAGGAGGAGGAGGAGGAGCAGGAGGAAGGAGAAGGAGGAGCAGGAGGAAGGAGAAGGAGGAGCAGGAGGAAGGAGAAGGAGGAGCAGGAGGAGGAGGAGGAGGAGGAAGGAGAAGTGTCACGGTTTCGGCCGAGGCTGCTCCTCCTCCTTGCTCGGGCAGGCTTCGGCGGTCGTCGTCTCCGGAGTACTAGCTGCCACCGTTGGATGTTTTCGATGTTCGTTTGGTTTTGTCTAGTTGTTGTGCACCTGTTCCCTGTTAGTGTGATTATGTACCCTATATATTGTTCCATTTGTTTGTCATGTGTTGTGTGTAATTGCTTTCCTGTCGTTTGGTGCAGTGCTGTTTGCTAGACTCTCTTTGTTTTACCGTCGCACTATTGTTCGTGCGCAGTTCGGTTTGGGAGTGTTTTACGCACTGTGGCGTATGTTTCGCCTCCGGGTTGTTTGACCCGTGTTATGATTTTTGGATTTTCTAGTAAAGTCTGGATTAACTGAGCTCCTGTGTCCTGCTATTGATTCGCACCACATCCGCATCAGAGTTCGTGACAGAATTACACACCACTATATGGAATCAGCAGGAGCAGCAGCACCTGGGTCGCTTGAGGAGCATGTCCGCGGCCAGGATGACCAGATCCGACAACTGGGGACCGCTCTGCAGGACGTCATCAACACCCTGCACCGTTTGGAGTCCAGAGGGGTACCCACACCTCCACCTACCTTACCACCACCATCGGTCGGTCCGCCCGTCCCAGGCCCGGAACCCAGTGGGATTCGGCTCTCACTCCCGAGGGCGTATGACGGAACAGCTGCCGGGTGTCAGGGGTTCCTCCTGCAGGTGGAGCTCTACCTGGCCACTGTACACCCGGTGCCCTCGGGACACGAGAGCGTTTCCGCCCTCATCTCCTGTCTCACGGGCAAGGCGTTGGAGTGGGCTAACGCCGAGTGGAGGAGGATAGACGCCACCACCATCTCCTACGCGGAGTTCTCCCGTCGCTTCAAGGCCATGTTCGACCATCCACCAGAGGGCAAAGCGGCGGGGGAGCGTCTATTCTACCTCCGACAGGGGAAGAGGAGCGCACAGGCGTTCGCACTGGAGTTCCGGACTCTAGCGGCAGATGCAGGGTGGAATGAACGGGCCCTCATCGATCATTTTCGATGTAGCCTACGGGAGGACGTTCAACGTGAGTTGGCCTGCAGGGACACCAATTTCACCTTCGACCAGTTGGTCGACATGTCCATCCGTCTGGACACCCTGCTGGCCACCCGTGGACGTTCCGAGTGGGGTCCGTCCATTCCATCCTCCAGCACCTCCGAGCCGAGCCCCATGGAGCTCGGGGGTGCTGGCGCTAGAGAAAGGAGGAGAAGGAGCCCGAGGGGGCCTGTCCCCTGCACCAACTGCGGCCGTAGGGGGCACACTGCGGCCAGGTGCTGGGGAGGGTCTCCAGGAGGAGGGGACAACAGGCCACGCACTGGGGAGACCTCCCAGGTGAGTAGACGCCCCACTTACCCAGAGCTCTCTGTTGTGCACTTTTGTATACCTGTTAGTTTTCCACAGGTTGCACCTCATTCCCAGCATAAGGCGCTAGTAGATTCAGGCGCAGCTGGGAATTTTGTTGACCGGAAGTTTTGTTTAGAGTTAGGGATTCCCCTCCTGCCTGTCGACGATCCTTTTCCCGTTCATGCGTTAGATAGCCGCCCGTTGGGGTCGGGGTTGATTAGGGAAGTCACAGCGCCACTTAGGATGTGTGCGCAGGGGGGTCATGAGGAGACTATTCAGCTATATCTGATCGACTCCCCTGCGTATCCGGTGGTGCTGGGAATTCCCTGGTTAAGTACCCATAACCCTGCCATTTCGTGGCAACAGAGAGCTCTTAAGGAGTGGTCTGCTCAGTGTGAGGGGCGATGTCTGGGTGTTTCCGTGGGGGCGACCTCGGTGGAAAGTCCAAACCAAGTGCCCGCATTGCACATTCCACCTGAATATGGGGATTTGGCACTTGTGTTCAGTAAGGCGAGGGCGACGCGGTTGCCTCCTCATAGACAGGGGGAGTGTGCGATAGACCTCCAGGCAGGAGCAGCGCTTCCACGGAGCCACGTGTATCCTTTGTCTCAAGAGGAGAGAAAGGCTATGGAGACTTACATAGCCGAATCTTTGAAACAGGGATACATACGGCCCTCCACTTCCCCTGCGTCCTCAAGCTTATTTTTTGTGAAGAAAAAAGATGGAGGTTTGCGCCCGTGCATTGATTACTGTGGTATCAATCAGATTACTGTGAAATACAGTTATCCACTCCCTCTGATTGCGACCATGACGGAGTCATTGCACGAAGCGCGGTTTTTCACAAAACTGGATCTCAGGAGCGCGTATAATTTGGTGCGCATTAGGGAGGGCGACGAATGGAAAACAGCATTTAGTACCACTTCGGGTCATTACGAATATCTCGTCATGCCATACGGGTTGATGAATGCTCCTTCAGTCTTCCAATCCTTCGTGGATGAGATCTTCCGAGATATGCAGGGGCAAGGGGTGGTCGTGTACATTGATAACATTCTAGTGTACTCATCTACCCGTGCCAAGCATGTAGCCCTGGTGCGTCGTGTATTGAGGAGGCTGTTGGAGCACGACCTGTATATCAAGGCAGAGAAATGTCTGTTTTTCCAGGAGTCGGTCTCCTTTTTGGGTTATCGGTTGTCCGCGTCAGGGGTGAAGATGGAGGTGGACCGTGTGTCAGCCGTGCGTAATTGGCAAACCCCAACCACTGTTAAAGAGGTGCAGCAGTTCTTGGGCTTTGCGAATTACTACCGGAGGTTTATCCGGGGTTTTGGACAGGTGGCAGCTCCCATAACGTCTCTGCTGAAAGGGGGTCCGGTGTGCCTGCAGTGGTCGGCTGAGGCGGACAGGGCTTTTGGGAGACTGAAGGACCTGTTTACTTCGGCTCCGGTGCTGGCGCATCCGGATCCCGCCTTACCCTTTCAGGTTGAGGTGGACGCGTCTGAGGCCGGTATAGGGGCCGTTCTCTCTCAACGGTCCGGCACGCCACCTAAACTCCGCCCCTGTGCTTTTTACTCTAAGAAGCTCAGCCCGGCGGAGCGAAATTATGACGTGTGGGACAGAGAGCTGTTAGCTGTGGTACAGGCCCTTAAGGTGTGGAGGCATTGGCTTGAGGGGGCTCAACACCCTTTCCTCATTTTGACTGACCATCGGAACCTGGAGTACATCCGGGCAGCTAGGAGACTGAACCCTCGCCAGGCTCGTTGGAGCATGTTTCTAGCCAGGTTCGTCTTTAAAATCACGTACATCCCTGGGTCCCAGAACAGGAAGGCAGACGCTCTGTCCCGGCGCTATGACACAGAGGAGAGGTCCGTTTAGCCTACCCCCATACTACCGGCGTCTTGTCTAGTGGCACCGGTTGTGTGGGAGGTCGATGCTGAAATCGAGCGGGCGTTGCGTGCCGACCCTAGCCCTCCACAGTGTCCTGTGGGTCGGACGTACGTTCCGCTCGAGGTTCGGGATCGACTCATTTACTGGGCTCACACGTCACCCTCCTCTGGACATCCAGGTATTGGCCGGACAGTGCATTGTCTTAGTACTAAGTACTGGTGGCCCACTTTGGCTAGGGATGTGAGGGTTTATGTCTCCTCCTGCTCGGTGTGCGCCCAGTGTAAGGCGCCCAGACATTTGCCCAGGGGTAAGTTACAACCCCTGCCCGTTCCACAACGACCCTGGTCCCACCTCTCGGTGGATTTTGTGACAGACCTTCCCCCTTCTCAGGGGAATACCACCATCCTGGTCGTTGTGGACCAGTTCTCTAAGGCCTGTCGCCTCCTCCCTATGTCGGGTCTTCCTACTGCCCTACAGACCGCTGAGGCACTATTTACCCACGTCTTCCGGCATTACGGGGTACCCGAGGATATAGTGTCTGATCGAGGCCCCCAGTTTACCTCCCGAGTCAGGAGAGCGTTCATGGAGTGTTTGGGGGTCTCGGTGAGCCTTACCTCGGGGTACCACCCGGAGAGCAATGGGCAGGTAGAACGAGTGAACCAGGATGTGGGTAGGTTTCTGAGGTCGTATTGCCAGGACCGGCCGGAGGAGTGGGCTAGGTATATTCCCTGGGCGGAGATGGCCCAAAACTCTCTCCGCCACTCCTCTACCAACCTAACCCCCTTCCAATGTGTATTAGGTTACCAGCCGGTTCTGGCACCATGGCAGCAGAGCCAGATCGAGGCCCCTGCGGTGGATGAGTGGGTGAGGCGCTCGGAGGAGACGTGGAACGCTGCACACGTCCACCTGCAGCGGGCCATCCGTCGACACAAGGCGAGCGCCGATCTCCACCGCAGTGAGGGGCCGGTGTACGCACCTGGAGATCGAGTCTGGCTCTCGACCAGAAACCTGCCCCTCCGCCTGCCCTGCCGGAAGCTGGGTCGGCGGTTTGTGGGGCCTTTTAAAGTCCTGAGAAGATTGAACGAGGTGTGTTATAAGTTACAACTGCCTATTGATTATAAGAATATTAACCCCTCGTTCCATGTGTCTCTTCTCATGCCGGTGGTAGCTGGTCCACTCCAGGAAGGTGAGATAGGAGAGACTCCTCCGCCCCCACTGGACATTGAGGGGGCTCCGGCGTACACCGTTCGGTCCATCTTGGACTCGAGACGTCGGATGGGTGGTCTCCAATATCTAGTGGAGTGGGAGGGGTACGGCCCGGAGGAACGGTGGTGGGTGCCGCGGAGGGACATCCTAGACCCGTCTCTCCTGTCGGAGTTCCACCGGGGCCACCCCGCGCGCCCTGCTCCGCGTCCTCCTGGTCGTCCCCGAGGCCGGGGTCGGCGCACGGCTGGAGCCGCGCGTCAAGGGGGGTACTGTCACGGTTTCGGCCGAGGCTGCTCCTCCTCCTTGCTCGGGCAGGCTTCGGCGGTCGTCGTCTCCGGAGTACTAGCTGCCACCGTTGGATGTTTTCGATGTTCGTTTGGTTTTGTCTAGTTGTTGTGCACCTGTTCCCTGTTAGTGTGATTATGTACCCTATATATTGTTCCATTTGTTTGTCATGTGTTGTGTGTAATTGTTTTCCTGTCGTTTGGTGCAGTGCTGTTTGCTAGACTCTCTTTGTGTTACCGTCGCACTATTGTTCGTGCGCAGTTCGGTTTGGGAGTGTTTTACGCACTGTGGCGTATGTTTCGCCTCCGGGTTGTTTGACCCGTGTTATGATTTTTGGATTTTCTAGTAAAGTCTGGATTGACTTAGCTCCTGTGTCCTGATATTGATTCGCACCACATCCGCATCAGAGTTCGTGACAAGAAGAATGTAAACGTGACCAAACAGAACATATTCAGCCGTTCATGTTTGCTGAACAGTTCTTACATGTCTTTAATAAATTCTTATAAAACATCCAATTTGCACGTAATGAATACATTATTCTGCTAAATCCATTGAAACACAAACAAACAGCCCTGTGAATGATCTTGTAATGACTATTGCTTTCTGCTTGACATTTCACTTGATGGTAAATCAACGCAGACATGGATGATCTCAATGGGGGTAATGTACACCCTAACCCCTACACCCTAACCCTAACCCTTACACCCTAACCCCTACACCCTAACCCCTACACCATAACCCCTTACCCTTACACCCTAACCCCTACACCCTAACCCTTACACCCTAACCCTTACACCCTAACCCCTACACCCTAACCCTTACACCCTAACCCCTACACCCTAACCCTTACACCCTAACCCCTACACCCTAACCCTTACACCCTAACCCCTACACCCTAACCCTTACACCCTAACCCCTACACCCTAACCCCTACACCCTACACCCTACACCCTACACCCTAACCCCTACACCCTACACCCTAACCCTTACACCCTAACCCCTACACCCTAACCCCTACACCCTAACCCCTTACACCCTAACCCCTACACCCTAACCCTTACACCCTAACCCTTACACCCCTAACCCTTACACCCTAACCCCTACACCCTAACCCCTACACCCTAACCCTTACACCCTAACCCCTACACCCTAACCCCTACACCCTAACCCTTACACCCTAACCCTTACACCCTAACCCCTACACCCTAACCCTTACACCCTAACCCCTACACCCTAACCCTTACACCCTAACCCTTACACCCTAACCCTTACACCCTAACCCCTACACCCTAACCCCTACACCCTACACCCTAACCCTTACACCCTAACCCTTACACCCTAACCCCTACACCCTAACCCTTACACCCTAACCCCTACACCCTAACCCTTACACCCTAACCCTCAAACTAACCCTAATCCATTAATTACCAACATTAACTTGACCTCTAACCTTTTAAAACAGTGAGATCTCTCTAACAGACCCACTGAAGGAACCGATCTAGGAAGCTGTGCTTGTTGAGCTCAGAGAAGTCTGTTCCTTTAAAGATGGCGTGCTGGTCCTTTAAGGCCAGCTTCTCCAACACTTCCTGTTCCACGTCGGTCCCCATGGCGATCACCGTGGAGACTGCCTGGTTGTTTCGCATGGCGTCGACCCCCTCCTTCAGCCCCTTCCTCCCGGTGACGCCGTCAGTGATGAAGACGAAGTTGAGCTCGGCGTTGCGTCTGGTCTGGCGGACGTTGAGCTGCAACAAGACGTGGTCTACGGTGTGTGAGATGGCCGGCCCCACCACAGAAGAAGACATGTCATGATAGTCCATGCTGGCCAGGCCCTCTAGGATGGACGGGAGGTCGTGTGTCAGATAAAAGGCCAGGTGGTGCTCCTCTTCTCCTCCGTACTGCAGCAGCGCCATGCGGGCTCCCTGGCCGGCGTTCTTGTTCTGCGCCAGCGTCAAGCGGTTCGCCAAGTGCTGGACGAAGTCACGGACTTGGTTGAAGTTCTCATGACCGAGACGCTCAGAACCGTCCAGAAGGAACACCAGGTCTACAGGTCGATCAACACACTGTGCCACCGCTGGTTCTGATGAAGGCAAAGTCAATGAACCCTCAGAAACCTTATCATTACTGTATAATGTACTACAAATTGACAAAATGTGTATATTGTCAGGTAGTATAACTCGGATGATGGAGTAATCTTGGGCAATGACAATAGAGTATGCAGTAGCAAGGAAAACCTTACCTGTTACGCAGGGAATGTCAGGACATACAATAATGGGTTCTAGAAGAGAAATGAAAAAGGTTAGGTTCTACCCACAACTGGTGGTGCCATTACAAGCTCTAGACCGAGTCTGAGCTGTCCAATCAGAGACCCCCGTCACGTCCTGCTCTAGACCGAGTCCAATCAGAGACCCCCGTCACGTCCTGCTCTAGACCGAGTCCTATCAGAGACCCCCGTCACGTCCTGCTCTAGACCGAGTCCTATCAGAGACCCCCGTCACGTCCTGCTCTAGACCGAGTCCTATCAGAGACCCCCGTCACGTCCTGCTCTAGACCGAGTCCTATCAGAGAAACCCGTCACGTCCTGCTCTAGACCGAGTCCTATCAGAGACCCCCGTCATGTCCTGCTCTAGTCTATAACACCAGTCAGAGACCCCCGTCATGTCCTGCTCTAGTCTATAACACCAGTCAGTCCCCCGTCATGTCCTGCTCTAGTCTATAACACCAGTCAGAGACCCCCGTCATGTCCTGCTCTAGTCTATAACACCAGTCAGAGACCCCCGTCATGTCCTGCTCTAGTCTATAACACCAGCCAGACCCCCGTCATGTCCTGCTCTAGTCTATAACACCAGTCAGACCCCCGTCATGTCCTGCTCTAGTCTATAACACCAGTCAGAGACCCCCGTCATGTCCTGCTCTAGTCTATAACACCAGTCAGAGACCCCCGTCATGTCCTGCTCTAGTCTATAACACCAGTCAGTCCCCCGTCATGTCCTGCTCTAGTCTATAACACCAGTCAGAGACCCCCGTCATGTCCTGCTCTAGTCTATAACACCAGTCAGACCCCCGTCATGTCCTGCTCTAGTCTATAACACCAGTCAGACCCCCGTCATGTCCTGCTCTAGTCTATAACACCAGCCAGAGACCCCCGTCATGTCCTGCTCTAGTCTATAACACCAGTCAGAGACCCCCGTCATGTCCTGCTCTAGTCTATAACACCAGTCAGAGACCCCCGTCATGTCCTGCTCTAGTCTATAACACCAGCCAGACCCCCGTCATGTCCTGCTCTAGTCTATAACACCAGTCAGAGACCCCCGTCACGTCCTGCTCTAGTCTATAACACCAGTCAGAGACCCCCGTCATGTCCTGCTCTAGTCTATAACACCAGTCAGAGACCCCGTCATGTCCTGCTCTAGTCTATAACACCAGTCAGACCCCCGTCATGTCCTGCTCTAGTCTATAACACCAGTCAGAGACCCCCGTCATGTCCTGCTCTAGTCTATAACACCAGTCAGACCCCCGTCATGTCCTGCTCTAGTCTATAACACCAGCCAGAGACCCCCGTCATGTCCTACTCTAGTCTATAACACCAGTCAGAGACCCCCGTCATGTCCTGCTCTAGTCTATAACACCAGTCAGAGACCCCCGTCATGTCCTGCTCTAGTCTATAACACCAGTCAGAGACCCCGTCATGTCCTGCTCTAGTCTATAACACCAGTCAGAGACCCCCGTCATGTCCTGCTCTAGTCTATAACACCAGTCAGAGACCCCGTCATGTCCTGCTCTAGTCTATAACACCAGTCAGACCCCCGTCACGTCCTGCTCTAGTCTATAACACCAGTCAGACCCCCGTCATGTCCTGCTCTAGTCTATAACACCAGCCAGAGACCCCCGTCATGTCCTACTCTAGTCTAGAACACCAGTCAGAGACCCCCGTCATGTCCTGCTCTAGTCTATAACACCAGCCAGACCCCCGTCATGTCCTGCTCTAGTCTATAACACCAGTCAGAGACCCCCGTCATGTCCTGCTCTAGTCTATAACACCAGCCAGAGACCCCCGTCATGTCCTACTCTAGTCTAGAACACCAGTCAGAGACCCCCGTCATGTCCTGCTCTAGTCTATAACACCAGCCAGACCCCCGTCATGTCCTGCTCTAGTCTATAACACCAGTCAGAGACCCCCGTCATGTCCTGCTCTAGTCTATAACACCAGTCAGACCCCCGTCATGTCCTGCTCTAGTCTATAACACCAGTCAGACCCCCGTCATGTCCTGCTCTAGTCTATAACACCAGTCAGACCCCCGTCACGTCCTGCTCTAGTCTATAACACCAGCCAGAGACCCCCGTCATGTCCTACTCTAGTCTATAACACCAGTCAGAGACCCCCGTCATGTCCTGCTCTAGTCTATAACACCAGTCAGACCCCCGTCATGTCCTGCTCTAGTCTATAACACCAGTCAGACCCCCGTCATGTCCTGCTCTAGTCTATAACACCAGTCAGACCCCCGTCATGTCCTGCTCTAGTCTATAACACCAGCCAGAGACCCCCGTCATGTCCTGCTCTAGTCTATAACACCAGCCAGAGACCCCCGTCATGTCCTGCTCTAGTCTATAACACCAGTCAGAGACCCCCGTCATGTCCTGCTCTAGTCTATAACACCAGTCAGAGACCCCCGTCATGTCCTGCTCTAGTCTATAACACCAGTCAGACCCCCGTCATGTCCTGCTCTAGTCTATAACACCAGTCAGAGACCCCCGTCATGTCCTGCTCTAGTCTATAACACCAGTCAGACCCCCGTCATGTCCTGCTCTAGTCTATAACACCAGTCAGAGACCCCCGTCATGTCCTGTTCTAGTCTATAACACCAGTCAGAGACCCCCGTCATGTCCTGCTCTAGTCTATAACACCAGTCAGAGACCCCCGTCATGTCCTGCTCTAGTCTATAACACCAGTCAGAGACCCCCGTCATGTCCTGCTCTAGTCTATAACACCAGTCAGAGACCCCCGTCATGTCCTGCTCTAGTCTATAACACCAGTCAGACCCCCGTCATGTCCTGCTCTAGTCTATAACACCAGTCAGACCCCCGTCACGTCCTGCTCTAGTCTATAACACCAGTCAGAGACCCCCGTCATGTCCTGCTCTAGTCTATAACACCAGTCAGACCCCCGTCATGTCCTGCTCTAGTCTATAACACCAGTCAGACCCCCGTCATGTCCTGCTCTAGTCTATAACACCAGTCAGACCCCCGTCATGTCCTGCTCTAGTCTATAACACCAGCCAGAGACCCCCGTCATGTCCTACTCTAGTCTAGAACACCAGTCAGAGACCCCCGTCATGTCCTGCTCTAGTCTATAACACCAGCCAGACCCCCGTCATGTCCTGCTCTAGTCTATAACACCAGCCAGAGACCCCCGTCATGTCCTGCTCTAGTCTATAACACCAGTCAGACCCCCGTCATGTCCTGCTCTAGTCTATAACACCAGCCAGAGACCCCCGTCATGTCCTGCTCTAGTCTATAACACCAGTCTGAGGCTCACCACTTACCGATTCAACAGGAGGATGTTGACATGTCAAATTATTATTATTTTTAAAATTTTTACTCCTTTTTCTCCCCAATTTCGTGATTTCCAATTGGTAGTTACAGTCTTGTCCCATCGCTGCAACTCCCGTACGGACTCGGGAGAGGTGAAGGTTGAGAGCCATGCATCCTCCGAAACACGACCCCGCCAAGCCGCACTGCTTCTTGACACATTTGCTCGTTTAACCCGGAAGCCGCACCAATGGAGGAAACACCGTACAGCTGGTGACCGTGTCAGCTTGCAGGCGCCCGGCACGCCACAAGGAGTCGCTAGAGCGCGATGGGACAAGGACATCCCGGCCGGCCAAACCCTCCCCTAACCCGAACGACGCAGGGCCAATTGTGCGCCGCCTCATGGTTCTCCCGGTGGCGGCCGGCTGCGACACAGCCCGGGATCGAACCCAGGTCTGTAGTGACGCCTCTAGCACTGCGATGCAGTGCCTTAGACCGCTGCACCACTCGGGAGGCCAATTTTGACATGTCTTAAGATATCATCTCTTGCTTTAGGAGTAACACTTATATTAATAATAGTCTCACTGGAGCAGAGCACGGTCTCCATCCTGTCTAATAGTCTCACCGAGGCAGAGCACGGTCTCCATCCTGTCTAATAGTCTTACCGGGGCAGAGCACGGTCTCCATCCTGTCTAATAGTCTTACCGGGGCAGAGCACGGTCTCCATCGTGTCTAATAGTCTTACCGGGGCAGAGCACGGTCTCCATCCTGTCTAATAGTCTTACCGGGGCAGAGCACGGTCTCCATCCTGTCTAATAGTCTTACCGGGGCAGAGCATGGTCTCCATCCTGTCTAATAGTCTTACCGGGGCA
Organism: Coregonus clupeaformis; assembly: GCF_020615455.1. Taxonomy (NCBI): domain Eukaryota; kingdom Metazoa; phylum Chordata; class Actinopteri; order Salmoniformes; family Salmonidae; genus Coregonus; species Coregonus clupeaformis. The sequence continues at coordinate 133,204 of NW_025533888.1, read as the reverse complement.
GAGCACGGTCTCCATCCTGTCTATAAAGTTATCCGCCACAAGGTCAGCGAAACGCGTCATCCCCGTCACGCGATCATGCCTCTGGCACGCAATGGACTCCAGGCTCTCATGCTGTCCCTCCCGGCCGAACATGTCCCCGACCCCGATGGCGTTCACGTCCACGCTGGGGTCGGCACAGAGGTAGGTCAGCAGAGAGTCATCATCCCGCGGGTCGAAGCGCCCGTCCGTGATGACCACGACCGACACCTGTTATGAATGGAGCGTTAGGCCACATCAAGACAGAGTTCACTTTCCCTTCCACATGGGGGCAGCAGCAACCGTTCAGATAGGTTACAGATTATTTAGCCACAGACCCCTAGATACTGTATAGCAAGAACATACATAATCATTGGCTGGCTAAGTGGTTCACAACACACCTTGGCTCTGGTCCGCCGGCTGTCCCTGATCAGGTGGTCGTAGGCGAACTTCAGAGCGGAGGGAGTCCAGGTGCCCCCGGCTATCCACTGGAGGTTCTTCACAGCCACCTGCAAGGCAGAGATGGAGACTGTTAGCCTGCTGAGCTAAAGGCATTAGCTTGCGGAGTAGTGCCAGTCACTGAACCAGCTACATGTACCTTGAAGGCAGCGATGGAGTCTATGTTGGAGTCGTTGAGTCGGATGGCCTCGAAGGTCCCGTTGTGACTGTACTGCACAACGCCAACCCTGGTTCCTGAGGAGAGAAGAAGGGATCTATGACAATGTCTGTACCTGTGAACCAGAAGTGGTTTGGTGAACCATGCTGATGTGATGAGTCATCATCCATGAGACTTGCTTTATTGCCTGGGCTTTAGCTCAGCAGACTACCAGGAGACCCATGTTACACAGGTAGTTGGAAAGTGCTGTATCTGAAGTGGTCATCTTTTACCCGTCTCTGAATGTGGGTGTGTTGCCATGGAGCCCAGCCTGTTGATGGTGTTGATGACAAAGTTCTTCTCCAGGGTGAAGTTGGTCAGACCCACCGACTCTGAGCTGTCAATCACAAACACGATGTCCAGCGCCCCACACCGCTTCTCACAGTCTGCAGGGGCAACACAGAAACAGGAACAACATTGGAAACAGTTTTGGAGCTTTAAATCTTTATGCATTTCATATCCACCAAAATGCCTGTCAATTCAATACAATGTCGTTGTCCCTCGAGGGGAAATTTCATTTGGCATATCAAATCAAATCAAATTGTATTTGCCACATGCGCCGAATACAACAGCTGTAGACTTTACCGTGAAATGCTTAATTACAGCCCTTAAACAACAATGCATTTATTTTTAATAAAAAAGTAAAATAAAACAACAACAACAAAAAAGTGTTGAGAAAAAAAGAGCAGAAGTAAAATAAAATAACAGTAGGGAGGCTATATATACAGGGGGGTACCGGTGCAGAGTCAATGTGCGGGGGCACCGGCTAGTTGAGGTAATATGTACATGTGGGTAGAGTTATTAAAGTGACTATACATAAATAATTAACAGAGTAGCAGCAGAGTAAAAAGGAGGACGGGGTGGGGGGGGGCAGTGCAAATAGTCCGGGTAGCCATGATTAGCTGTTCAGGAGTCTTATGGCTTGGGGGTAGAAGCTGTTGAGAAGCCTTTTGGACCTAGACTTGGCGCTCCGGTACCGCTTGCCGTGCGGTAGCAGAGAGAACAGTCTATGACTAGGGTGGCTGGAGTCTTTGACCATTTTGAGGGCCTTCCTCTGAGGGCCTCCCTCTGAGGGCCTTCCTCTGAGGGCCTTCCTCTGGGGGCCTTCCTCTGAGGGCCTTCCTCTGGGGGCCTTCCTCTGAGGGCCTTCCTCTGGGGGCCTTCCTCTGAGGGCCTTCCTCTGAGGGCCTTCCTCTGGGGGCCTTCCTCTGAGGGCCTTCCTCTGGGGGCTTTCCTCTGAGGGCCTTCCTCTGAGGGCCTTCCTCTGGGGGCTTTCCTCTGAGGGCCTTCCTCTGAGGGCCTTCCTCTGGGGGCTTTCCTCTGGGGGCCTTCCTCTGGGGGCTTTCCTCTGAGGGCCTTCCTCTGAGGGCCTTCCTCTGAGGGCCTTCCTCTGAGGGCCTTCCTCTGAGGGCCTTCCTCTGGGGGCCTTCCTCTGGGGGCCTTCCTCTGGGGGCCTTCCTCTGAGGGCCTTCCTCTGGGGGCTTTCCTCTGGGGGCCTTCCTCTGGGGGCCTTCCTCTGGGGGCCTTCCTCTGAGGGCCTTCCTCTGGGGGCCTTCCTCTGAGGGCCTTCACATAGAAGACAACATACCCGGATATCATCCTCATCACTTACCACAACAACCACATGTCTCTCTGATGTAGCTCATGACATCACAGTCCTAAAATCAAAACCAGGAACAGATCAGTATTATAATCTAATACAATCAGACTCTACAGGATCAGATCAGTAGTATTTTTAATCAGATATGACACTACAAAAACAGGTTGAATGTCTTCATATTAGGATGTTTTAATATAAAGTTTATACAGTTGACTTACAGAAAGGCCAGGGTCTCCCTCTGGTCCAGGATCACCCTGTAAGAAAAAAGTGTACCGATGGGTAAACAGACATTGAGGGGAGCTTGAACAGTGAGCATAATGTTCTTCTACAGTTGTAATGTCTGATCAGAGTCTGAGTAACGCAGCCAGCCGCTGATGACTGTCTTACAGGAGCCCCAGGTCCTCCTCTGGCTCCTCTCCTCCCATCCACTCCCTGTTGACCTGGATGCCCCTGGACAACAACAACACAAAGACAGGTTCTTCAGTGACTTCAGTGAGCCCAAACACGTTACTCAGCTCACCACTTCTCAAGAATAGAACACAAACGTGTTCTTTAGAGCACTGACTCCTCCCTTCCAGAATGCTCTAAGGTTAGCAACTACCAGGGTAACCCTGAACTTCACCACTTAAAGATGCACTCTGGGATCTTAAGCACAACATTCCTAACATATTGCACAAATTGGATGACGTCGTACACAACTGGATGACGTAGTACACAACTGGATGACGTAGTACACTACTGGATGACGTAGTACACAACTGGATGACGTAGTACACAACTGGATGACGTAGTACACAACTGGATGACGTAGTACACAACTGGATGACGTAGTACACAACTGGATGACGTAGTACACAACTGATGGATAATGGATATAAACTAATCCTAGGCTAACTATCCACATTAATGGATATAAACTAATCCTAGGCTAACTATCCACATTAATGGATATAAACTAATCCTAGGCTAACTATCCACATTAATGGATATAAACTAATCCTAGGCTAACTATCCACATTAATGGATATAAACTAATCCTAGGCTAACCATCCACATTAATGGATATAAACTAATCCTAGGCTAACCATCCACATTAATGGATATAAACTAATCCTAGGCTAACCATCCACATTAATGGATATAAACTAATCCTAGGCTAACTATCCACATTAATGGATATAAACTAATCCTAGGCTAACTATCCACATTAATGGATATAAACTAATCCTAGGCTAACTATCCACATTAATAGTGGTCCTCTGTAGCTCAGCTGGTAGAGCACGGCGCTTGTAACGTCAAGGTAGTGGGTTTGATCCCCGGGACCACCCATATACAAAAATGTATGCACGCATGACTGTAAGTCGCTTTGGATAAAAGCGTCTGCTAAATGGCATATTATTATATTATTATAATAGATATAAACTAATCCTAGGCTAACCATCCACATTAATGGATATAACATCTTCCAAGTGTATATTCAGCTGTTCACGACAGCAGCTGGAGCTTACCGGTTCACCATTTGGTCCTTTCTTCCCAGCTTCTCCTTTGCTGCCACAGTTCCCTCTGCTTCCCAAAGGGCCTGGATGCCCTTTATCCCCTCTGACTCCCTGGCAGACAGACAGACAGACAGACAGACAGACAGACAGACAGACAGACAGACAGACAGACAGACAGACAGACAGACAGACAGACAGCATCACAATACAACAGTATTTTGAACTCTTGAGCTGACCACATTCATCTTGTGAAATGTCAAACTGTACCGTTTCTCCTCTTTGTCCAGGATAGTTGAACCCATCTCTTCCTTTGTCACCCTAAAACACAGAAGATGATGAACTACATTACACTGTGGGAAATGTCCACTAACTATTTTACACTGTGGGAAGTGTCCACTAACTATATTACACTGTGGGAAGTGTCCACTAACTATATTACACTGTGGGAAGTGTCCACTAACTATATTACACTGTGGGAAGTGTCCACTAACTACATTACACTGTGGGAAGTGTCCACTAACTATATTACACTGTGGGAAGTGTCCACTAAGGAAAGGGCCTTCCCCAAACTGTTGCCACAAAGTTGGAAGCACAGAATCATCTAGAATGTCATTGTATGTTGTAGCGTTAAGATTTCCCTTCACTGGAACTAAGGGACCTAGCCCGAACCGTTAAAAACAGCCCCAGACCATTATTCCTCTTCCACCAAACTTTACAGTTGGCACTATGCATTGGGGCAAGTAGAGTTCTCCTGGCATCCGCCAAACCCAGATTCGTCTGTCGGACTGCCAGATGGTGAAGCGTGATTCATCACTCCAGAGAACGCGTTTCCACTGCTCCAGAGTCCAATGGCGGCGAGCTTTACACCACTCCAGCCGACGCTTGGCATTGCGCATGGTGATCTTAGGCTTGTGTGTGGATGCTCGGCCATGGAAACCCATTTCAAACAGTTATTGTGCTGACGTTGCTTCCAGAGGCAGTTTGGAACTCGGTAGTGAGTGTTGCAACCGAAGACAGACGATTTTTATGCGCTACGCGTTTCAGCAGTCCCGTTCTGTGAGCTTGTGTGGCCTACCACTTCACGGCTGAGCCGTTGTTGCTCCTAGACGTTTCCACTTCACAATAACATCACTTACAGTTGACTGTGGCAGATCTAGCAGGACAGAAATTTGACGAACTGACTTCTTGGAAAGGTGGCATCCTATGATGGTGCCACGTTGAAAGTCACTGAGCTCTTCAGTAAGGCGATTCTACTGCCAATACTTTTGCACATATAGTGTTTATTATAATTCAACACTACCTTAGGGGTGATTATATAGATCCTGGACCAATCTTTGGGTCAGGATCTACACTACCAGTCCAAAGTCTGGACACACCTACTCATTCAAGAGTTTTTCTTTATTTTGACTATTTTCTACATTGTAGAATAATAGTGAAGACATCAAATCTATGAAATAACACACATGGAATCATGTAGTAACCAAAAAAGTGTTAAACAAATCAAAATATATTTGAGATTCTTAAAATAGCCACCCTTTGCCTTGATGACAGCTTTGCACACTCTTGGCATTCTCTCAACCAGCTTCACCTGGAATGCTTTTCCAACAGTCTTGAAGGAGTTCCCACATATGCTGAGCACTTGTTGGCTGCTTTTCCTTCACTCTGCAGTCCGACTCATCCCAAACCATCTCAATTGGGTTGAGGTCAGGGGATTGTGGAGGCCAGGTCATCTGATGCAGCACTCCATCACTCTCCTTCTTGGTCAAATAGCCCTTACACAGCCTGGAGGTGTGTTGGGTCATTGTCCTGTTGAAAAACAAATGACAGTCCCACTAAGCCCAAACCAGATGGGATGGCGTATCGCTGCAGAATGCTGTGGTAGCCATGCTGGTTAAGTGTGCCTTGAATTCTAAATCAAATCACAGACAGTTTCACCAGCAAAGCACCCCCACACCATAACACCTCCTCCTCCATGCTTTACGGTGGGAGCTACACATGCAGAGATCATCCGTTCACCCACACCGCGTCTCACAAAGACACGGCGGTTTGAACCAAAAATCTCAAATTTGGAGTCCAGACCAAAGGACAGATTTCCACCGGTCTAATGTCCATTGCTCGTGTTTCTTGGCCCAAGCAGGTCTCTTCTTCTTATTGGTGTCCTTTAGTAGTGGTTTCTTTGCAGCAATTCGACATTGAAGGCCTGATTCACACAGTCTCCTCTGAACAGTTGATGTTGAGATGTGTCTGTTACTTGAACTCTGTGAAGCATTTATTTGGGCTGCAATTTCTGAGGCTGGTAACTCTAATGAGCTTGACCTCTGCAGCAGAGGTAACTCTGGGTCTTCCATTCCTGTGGCAGTCCTCATGAGAGCCAGTTGTATCATACCTCTTGATGGTTTTTGCAACTGCACTTGAAGAAACTTTAAAAGTTCTTGAAATGTTCAGTATTGACTGACCTTCATGTCTTAAAGTAATGATGGACTGTAATTTCTCTTTGCTTATTTGAGCTTTTCTTGCCATAATATGGACTTGGTCTTTTACCAAATAGGGCTATCTTCTGTATACCCCACTACCTTGTCACAACACAATTGATTGGCTCAAACGCATTAAGAAGGAAATAAATTCCACAACTTAACTTTAAGAAGGTAAACCTGCTAATTGAAATGCATTCCAGGTGACTACCTCATGAAGCTGGTTGAGAGAATGCCAAGAGTGTGCAAAGCTGTCATCAAGGCAAAGAATCTCAAATATAAAATATATTTTGATTTGTTTAACACTTTTTTGGTTACTACATGATTCCATATGTGTTATTTCATAGTTTTGAAGTCTTCACTATTATTCTACAATGTATAAAATAGTTTTAAAAAATAAGAAAAACCCTTGAATGAGTAGGTGTGTCCAAACTTTTGACTGGTACTGTATATAACCCAAACCAACCTTTGGTCCAGGATCTATATTGTAACCCAACCCCACTTTTAGTCAAGGATCTACATGACTCAATCCCGCCTTTGGTCCAGGATCTATATAACCCAACCCAACCTTTGGTCCAGGATCTATATAACCCAACCCTAGGTCCAGGATCTATATAACCCAACACTAGGTCCAGGATCTATATAACCCAACCCTAGGTCCAGGATCTATATAACCCAACCCTAGGTCCAGGATCTATATAACCCAACCCTAGGTCCAGGATCTATATAACCCAACCCTACCTTTGGTCCAGGATCTATATAACCCAACACTAGGTCCAGGATCTATATAACCCAACACTAGGTCCAGGATCTATATAACCCAACCCTAGGTCCAGGATCTATATAACCCAACACTAGGTCCAGGATCTATATAACCCAACCCTAGGTTCAGGATCTATATAACCCAACCCTACCTTTGGTCCAGGATCTATATAACCCAACCCTAGGTCCAGGATCTATATAACCCAACCCTAGGTCCAGGATCTATATAACCCAACCCTAGGTCCAGGATCTATATAACCCAACCCTAGGTCCAGGATCTATATAACCCAACCCTACCTTTGGTCCAGGATCTATATAACCCAACCCTAGGTCCAGGATCTATATAACCCAACACTAGGTCCAGGATCTATAACCCAACCCTAGGTCTAGGATCTATATAACCCAGCCCTAGGTCCAGGATCTATATAACCCAACCCTAGGTCCAGGATCTATATAACCCAACCCTACCTTTGGTCCAGGATCTATATAGCCCAACCCTACCTTTGGTCCAGGATCTATGTAACCCAACACTAGGTCCAGGATCTATATAACCCAACCCTAGGTCCAGGATCTATATAACCCAACACTAGGTCCAGGATCTATACAACCCAACCCTAGGTCCAGGATCTATATAACCCAACCCTACCTTTGGTCCAGGATCTATATAACCCAACGCTACCTTTGGTCCAGGATCTATGTAACCCAACACTAGGTCCAGGATCTATATAACCCAACCCTACCTTTGGTCCAGGATCTATATAACCCAACACTAGGTCCAGGATCTATATAACCCAACCCTAGGTCCAGGATCTATATAACCCAACCCTAGGTCCAGGATCTATATAACCCAACCCTAGGTCCAGGATCTATATAACCCAACCCTAGGTCCAGGATCTATATAACCCAACCCTAGGTCCAGGATCTATATAACCCAACCCTAGGTCCAGGATCTATATAACCCAACCCTAGGTCCAGGATCTATATAACCCAACCCTAGGTCCAGGATCTATATAACCCAACCCTACCTTTGGTCCAGGATCTATATAACCCAACCCTAGGTCCAGGATCTATATAACCCAACACTAGGTCCAGGATCTATAACCCAACCCTAGGTCTAGGATCTATATAACCCAGCCCTAGGTCCAGGATCTATATAACCCAACCCTAGGTCCAGGATCTATATAACCCAACCCTACCTTTGGTCCAGGATCTATATAACCCAACCCTACCTTTGGTCCAGGATCTATGTAACCCAACACTAGGTCCAGGATCTATATAACCCAACCCTAGGTCCAGGATCTATATAACCCAACACTAGGTCCAGGATCTATACAACCCAACCCTAGGTCCAGGATCTATATAACCCAACCCTACCTTTGGTCCAGGATCTATATAACCCAACGCTACCTTTGGTCCAGGATCTATGTAACCCAACACTAGGTCCAGGATCTATATAACCCAACCCTAGGTCCAGGATCTATATAACCCAACCCTACCTTTGGTCCAGGATCTATATAACCCAACCCTACCTTTGGTCCAGGATCTATATAACCCAACCCTAGGTCCAGGATCTATATAACCCAACCCTAGGTCCAGGATCTATATAACCCAACCCTAGGTCCAGGATCTATATAACCCAACCCTAGGTCCAGGATCTATATAACCCAACACTAGGTCCAGGATCTATATAACCCAACCCTAGGTCCAGGATCTATATAACCCAACCCTAGGTCCAGGATCTATATAACCCAACCCTAGGTCCAGGATCTATATAACCCAACCTTTGGTCCAGGATCTATATAACCCAACCCTAGGTCCAGGATCTATATAACCCAACACTAGGTCCAGGATCTATATAACCCAACCCTAGGTCCAGGATCTATATAACCCAACCCTAGGTCCAGGATCTATATAACCCAACCTTTGGTCCAGGATCTCCATGAGGTCCAGTCTGTCCAGGATCGCCAGTCTCTCCAGCAGCTCCCTGTAACACAGAGATGCCATACTGAGTACTAGCTGCATAAAGTATTCAAGTTCCTTTTTTCTTTTTTTTATATACCCACATGGCAGTCATAGTCACTGAAATACATAGGTATAGACTACCATCAATAAATAAACAATTTCCAAAATGTAGATGTATTTATTTAACCTTTATTTAGATAAGAAGACTGTCGCAGTATGCTCAAAATGTAGACATGGCAACAGCCAAACAATAAGATCAGAACAGGAGGATATCTTAGAATAGAGTAGAGTAGTAGTAGTAGTAGTAGTAGTAGTAGTAGTAGTAGTAGTAGCAGTAGTAGTAGTAGTAGTAGTAGTAGTAGTAGCAGTAGCAGTAGTAGTAGTAGTGGTAGTAGTAGTAGTGGTAGTAGTAGCAGTAGTAGTAGTAGTAGTAGTAGTAGCAGTAGTAGTAGTAGTGGTAGTAGTAGTAGTAGTAGCAGTAGTAGTAGTAACAGTAGTAGTAGTAACAGTAGCAGTAGTAGTAGTGGTAGTAGTAGTGGTAACAGTAGCAGTAGTAGTAGTGGTAGTAGTAGTGGTAGTAGTAGTAGTAGTAGTAGTAGTAGCAGTAGCAGTAGTAGTAGCAGTAGTAGTAGTAACAGTAGTAGTAGTAAGAGTAGTAGTAGTAGTAGTAGTAGCAGTAGTAGTAGTAGTGGTAGTAGTAGTAGTAACAGTAGTAGTAGTAAGAGTAGTAGTAGTAGTAGTAGCAATATTAGTAGTAGTAGAGTAGTATAAGCAGTATCAGAGTAGCAGTAACGATAGTAGAGTAGTGGTCGTAGAGTAGCATTCGTCATAGTAGCAACATACCATCGGTCCATCTGGTCCATTATCTCCATGATGTCCTCTTGGACCTGGCAGCCCTGGACCTCCCTAAACAAACAGAGGGAGGGGACACGCACACGCACACGCACACAGAGAGAAGAGGCCAGGAAAAGGGCAACCAGTGAAGATCAAACACCATTGTAAATTCAACCCATATGTTATGATGTCTTTTCATGGTGTTGTGGGAACAATTATCCAGGCTCTGTCGTAGCCGGCCGCGACCGGGAGACCCATGGGGCGGCGCACAATTGGCCCTGCGTCGTCCAGGGTAGGGGAGGGAATGGCCGGCAGGGATGTAGCTCAGTTGGTAGAGCATGGCGTTTGCAACGCCAGGGTTGTGGGTTCGATTCCCACGGGGGGTATAAAAGAAAATGTATGCACTCACTAACTGTAAGTCGCTCTGGATAAGAACGTCTGCTAAATGACTAAAATGTAAATGTAAACAAGGTTACATTTACTAGATAAGTGACTCTTGGTGCCGCAGAGTCTGAATAACAAGGATTCCAGTATATCGAGGGAGATGACTGGGGTTTATCTTAGAATGATTGACAGATAGAATATACTGACTTGGGGTACAAGGTAATACCATCAAAGGAGGGAGTGCCCACTGATGGTTAACAGATGTTGTTGAAGAAACGTGTAACATGAAGTATATAAACTGAGAGGTTTTCTTTGTCTAGGAGTTCGGATGACAAGAGGCAAAGCATGTGCCATTTGTTAGACGAACCCGGTACTGTATCTATTCAATATTTTGTATTAACTCCCCTTGTAATTGTTTAAGTATATTCTTGCATCCTGAATTACTTGACACCAGAGAAACTCATCATAACACCATATTTATGTTTATTTATTTTTCCTTTCGTATCTTAACTATTTGCACAGCGTTACAACACTGTATATAGACATAATATGACATTTGAAATGTCTTTATTATTTTGGAACTTCTGAGCAGAGAGAGACAGAGACAGAGACAGAGACACAGAGAGAGACAGAGAGACAGAGAGACAGACAGAGAGAGAGAGAGAGAGAGAGAGAGAGAGAGGTACCCAAACTTGCTTCAGCCCAGTTTAAACAAAAAAGTGGAATCAGGCGCTGAGGTCTTGAAAATCCCCAAAATAGCTTCTCATTAGCTCTGGAATGGCTTCATCTCAAAACTCATCATTACTCATTTTGACATGCATTTGGAATCACTGACTACAGTACAAATATGAACAATTTAGAATGATTAATAACATCCTTAAAATATCAATGTTTTGTAATATGTGTGGGTTGAAAGATATTGGTATTTCAGCCAGAATGATTTGTCAGTGCACCAAGAATTCCAATGTTCTATGAAAGAAGGAGTGTACTGTATCTTAGTGAGAAACCCCCTATGTTGTCTGTCTATGTTTCCATGGGAGTTACGTACTGTATCTTAGTGAGAAACCCCCTGTGTTGTCTATGTTTCCATGGGAGTTACGTACTGTATCTTAGTGAGAAACCCCCTGTGTTGTCTGTCTATGTTTCCATGGGAGTTACGTACTGTATCTTAGTGAGAAACCCCCTGTGTTGTCTATGTTTCCATGGGAGTTACGTACTGTATCTTAGTGAGAAACCTCCTGTGTTGTCTGTCTATGTTTCCATGGGAGTTACGTACTGTATCTTAGTGAGAAACCCCCTGTGTTGTCTGTCTATGTTTCCATGGGAGTTACGTACTGTATCTTAGTGAGAAACCCCCTGTGTTGTCTGTCTATGTTTCCATGGGAGTTACGTACTGTATCTTAGTGAGAAACCCCCTATGTTGTCTGTCTATGTTTCCATGGGAGTTACGTACTGTATCTTAGTGAGAAACCCCCTGTGTTGTCTGTCTATGTTTCCATGGGAGTTACGTACTGTATCTTAGTGAGAAACCCCCTGTGTTGTCTGTCTATGTTTCCATGGGAGTTACGTACTGTATCTTAGTGAGAAACCCCCTGTGTTGTCTGTCTATGTTTCCATGGGAGTTACGTACTGTATCTTAGTGAGAAACCCCCTATGTTGTCTGTCTATGTTTCCATGGGAGTTACGTACTGTATCTTAGTGAGAACCCCCCTGTGTTGTCTGTCTATGTTTCCATGGGAGTTACGTACTGTATCTTAGTGAGAAACCCCCTGTGTTGTCTGTCTATGTTTCCATGGGAGTTACGTACTGTATCTTAGTGAGAAACCCCTGTGTTGTCTATGTTTCCATGGGAGTTACGTACTGTATCTTAGTGAGAAACCCCTGTGTTGTCTGTCTATGTTTCCATGGGAGTTACGTACTGTATCTTAGTGAGAAACCCCCTGTGTTGTCTGTCTATGTTTCCATGGGAGTTACGTACTGTATCTTAGTGAGAAACCCCCTGTGTTGTCTGTCTATGTTTCCATGGGAGTTACGTACTGTATCTTAGTGAGAAACCCCCTATGTTGTCTGTCTATGTTTCCATGGGAGTTACGTACTGTATCTTAGTGAGAACCCCCCTGTGTTGTCTGTCTATGTTTCCATGGGAGTTACGTACTGTATCTTAGTGAGAAATCCCCTGTGTTGTCTGTCTATGTTTCCATGGGAGTTACGTACTGTATCTTAGTGAGAAACCCCCTGTGTTGTCTGTCTATGTTTCCATGGGAGTTACGTACTGTATCTTAGTGAGAAACCCCCTGTGTTGTCTGTCTATGTTTCCATGGGAGTTACGTACTGTATCTTAGTGAGAAACCCCCTGTGTTGTCTATGTTTCCATGGGAGTTACGTACTGTATCTTGGTGAGAAACCCCCTGTGTTGTCTGTCTATGTTTCCATGGGAGTTACGTACTGTATCTTAGTGAGAAACCCCTGTGTTGTCTATGTTTCCATGGGAGTTACGTACTGTATCTTAGTGAGAAACCCCCTATGTTGTCTGTCTATGTTTCCATGGGAGTTACGTACTGTATCTTAGTGAGAAACCCCCTGTGTTGTCTGTCTATGTTTCCATGGGAGTTACGTACTGTATCTTAGTGAGAAACCCCTATGTTGTCTGTCTATGTTTCCATGGGAGTTACGTACTGTATCTTAGTGAGAAACCCCCTGTGTTGTCTGTCTATGTTTCCATGGGAGTTACGTACTGTATCTTAGTGAGAAACCCCCTGTGTTGTCTATGTTTCCATGGGAGTTACGTACTGTATCTTGGTGAGAAACCCCCTGTGTTGTCTGTCTATGTTTCCATGGGAGTTACGTACTGTATCTTAGTGAGAAACCCCCTGTGTTGTCTGTCTATGTTTCCATGGGAGTTACGTACTGTATCTTAGTGAGAAACCCCCTGTGTTGTCTGTCTATGTTTCCATGGGAGTTACGTACTGTATCTTAGTGAGAAACCCCCTGTGTTGTCTGTCTATGTTTCCATGGGAGTTACGTACTGTATCTTAGTGAGAAACCCCTGTGTTGTCTGTCTATGTTTCCATGGGAGTTACGTACTGTATCTTAGTGAGAAACCCCCTGTGTTGTCTGTCTATGTTTCCATGGGAGTTACGTACTGTATCTTAGTGAGAAACCCCCTGTGTTGTCTGTCTATGTTTCCATGGGAGTTACGTACTGTATCTTAGTGAGAAACCCCCTGTGTTGTCTATGTTTCCATGGGAGTTACGTACTGTATCTTGGTGAGAAACCCCCTGTGTTGTCTGTCTATGTTTCCATGGGAGTTACGTACTGTATCTTAGTGAGAAACCCCCTGTGTTGTCTATGTTTCCATGGGAGTTACGTACTGTATCTTAGTGAGAAACCCCCTATGTTGTCTGTCTATGTTTCCATGGGAGTTACGTACTGTATCTTAGTGAGAAACCCCCTGTGTTGTCTATGTTTCCATGGGAGTTACGTACTGTATCTTAGTGAGAAACCCCCTGTGTTGTCTGTCTATGTTTCCATGGGAGTTACTGCTGAATCATGTACCCAGAATGCAACATTCTCTTCTCCGTTTCTCTGACCTTAGATCCTTTGAGGCCGATATCCCCATGAGGACCTGGCTTCCCTTGTAGACCAGGTTCACCCTGGGAATGACAGAATACATTAGGCTTAGTTTGAACTCAATATTCATGGTCAAATATTTACACAAACAGACATCATATTTTCAGTCAGCCATTGTTTTTGTTATGGGCAGTTTGCCTGGAATCTGTCTGAACGCAGCAGGAACTGAAACAGACTTCAACTGTATTTTATCTATTGGTATTACAGAATGTACACTCTTAGAAATTAAGGTTCCAAAAAGGTTATTCGACTGTTCCCGTCGGAGAACCCTTTTAAGAACCCTTTTGGTTTCCATGTACAACATTTAGAAGCCTCTGCGGAAAGGGTTCTACATCTTCAAAGGGTTCTCCCACGAGGATCTAGGTGGGAAAAGACATTTCTAAGAGTGTAGCATAACATTTCCTATATAGTATGCCCTGTGAATGCATGGTAGAAGCCTGGGGTTGTGAACGGTGACAGACCTCTCCTCCTTTAGGTCCAGCTCGTCCATGAAGTCCCTTAGGTCCAGGGTCTCCTGGTCGCCCCTAACGACAGACATGTAGACAATATTTATTGTTTAACAAAAGCCATCCCTTTGCATTTAATATTTAACTTATCATTTCAGAATGTATCACTTAGCCAAGTCAGCGTACAGCTTGGCCTTTTGGTCCCGGTCCACCGTTGAGTCCCTGAAAGAATCAGGAATAGGAATTAGGAATCAGTTAGTTTAGATTGAAGAACTACTGAACTACTGAACTACTGAACTACAACACTACTGAACTACTGAACTACTGAACTACTGAACTACAACACTACTGAACTACTGAACTACTGAACTACAACACTACTGATCTACTGAACTACTGAACTACAACACTACTGAACTACAACACTACTGAACTACTGAACTACAACACTACAACACTACTGAACTACTGAACTACAATACTACTGAACTACTGAACTACTGAACTACAGCACTACTGAACTACTGAACTACTGAACTACTGAACTACAGCACTACTGAACTACAACACTACTGAACTACTGAACTACTGAACTACAACACTACAACACTACTGAACTACAACACTACAACACTACTGAACTACAGCACTACTGAACTACTGAAATACAACACTACTGAACTACAACACTACTGAACTACAACACTACTGAACTACAACACTACTGAACTACAACACTACTGAACTACAACACTACAACACTACTGAACTACAGCACTACTGAACTACAACACTACTGAACTACAACACTACTGAACTACAACACTACTGAACTACTGAACTACAACACTACTGAACTACAACACTACTGAACTACAACACTACTGAACTACAACACTACTGAACTACAACACTACTGAACTACTGAACTACAGCACTACTGAACTACAACACTACTGAACTACAACACTACTGAACTACAACACTACTGAACTACTGAACTACTAAACTACAGCACTACTGAACTACAGCACTACTGAACTACAACACTACTGAACTACAACACTACTGAACTACTGAACTACAGCACTACTGAACTACAACACTACTGAACTACAACACTACTGAACTACAACACTACTGAACAACTGAACTACAACACTACTGAACTACAACACTACTGAACTACTGAACTACAGCACTACAACACTACTGAACTACAACACTACTGAACTACAACACTACTGAACTACAACACTACTGAACTACTGAACTACAACACTACTGAACTACAACACTACTGAACTACAACACTACTGAACTAAAACACTACTGAACTACTGAACTACAGCACTACTGAACTACAACACTACTGAACTACAACACTACTGAACTACAACACTACTGAACTACAACACTACTGAACTACAACACTACTGAACTACAACACTACAACACTACTGAACTACAACACTACAACACTACTGAACTACAACACTACTGAACTACAACACTACAACACTACTGAACTACAACACTACTGAACTACAACACTACAACACTACTGAACTACAACACTACTGAACTACAACACTACAACACTACTGAACTACAACACTACTGAACTACAACACTACAACACTACTGAACTACAACACTACAACACTACTGAACTACAACACTACTGAACTACAACACTACAACACTACTGAACTACAACACTACTGAACTACAGCACTACTGAACTACAACACTACTGAACTACAACACTACTGAACTACAACACTACTGAATTACAACACTACAACACTACAACACTACTGAACTACAACACTACAACACTACTGAACTACAACACTACTGAACTACAACACTACAACACTACTGAACTACAACACTATTGAACTACAACACTACAACACTACTGAACTACAACACTACTGAACTACAACACTACAACACTACTGAACTACAACACTACTGAACTACAACACTACAACACTACTGAACTACAACACTACTGAACTACAACACTACAACACTACAACACTACTGAACTACAGCACTACTGAACTACTGAACTACAACACTACTGAACTACAACACTACTGAACTACTGAACTACAGCACTACTGAACTACAACACTACTGAACTACAACACTACTGAACTACAACACTACTGAACTACAACACTACTGAACTACAACACTACTGAACTACTGAACTACAACACTACTGAACTACAACACTACTGAACTACAACACTACTGAACTACAACACTACTGAACTACTGAACTACAGCACTACTGAACTACAACACTACTGAACTACAACACTACTGAACTACAACACTACTGAACTACTGAACTACAGCACTACTGAACTACAACACTACTGAACTACAACACTACTGAACTACAACACTACTGAACTACAACACTACAACACTACTGAACTACTGAACTACAGCACTACTGAACTACAACACTACTGAACTACAACACTACAACACTACTGAACTACAACACTACTGAACTACAACACTACAACACTACTGAACTACAGCACTACTGAACTACAACACTACAACACTACTGAACTACAACACTACTGAACTACAACACTACAACACTACTGAACTACAACACTACAACACTACTGAACTACAACACTACTGAACTACAACACTACAACACTACTGAACTACAACACTACTGAACTACAGCACTACTGAACTACAACACTACTGAACTACAACACTACAACACTACTGAACTACAACACTACTGAACTACAACACTACAACACTACTGAACTACAACACTACTGAACTACAACACTACAACACTACTGAACTACAACACTACTGAACTACAACACTACAACACTACTGAACTACAACACTACTGAACTACAACACTACAACACTACTGAACTACAACACTACTGAACTACAACACTACAACACTACTGAACTACAGCACTACTGAACTACTGAACTACAACACTACTGAACTACAACACTACAACACTACAACACTACTGAACTACAACACTACTGAACTACAACACTACAACACTACTGAACTACAGCACTACAACACTACAACACTACACTTCTAATGATAAGGATAGCCAGGTCTATGTAAGTCACTTCTAATGATAAGGATAGCCAGGTCTATGTAAGTCTCTTCTAATGATAAGGATAGCCAGGTCTATGTAAGTCACTTCTAATGATAAGGATAGCCAGGTCTATGTAAGTCACTTCTAATGATAAGGATAGCCAGGTCTATGTAAGTCACTTCTAATGATAAGGATAGCCAGGTCTATGTAAGTCACTTCTAATGATAAGGATAGCCAGGTCTATGTAAGTCACTTCTAATGATAAGGATAGCCAGGTCTATGTAAGTCTCTTCTAATGATAAGGATAGCCAGGTCTATGTAAGTCACTTCTAATGATAAGGATAGCCAGGTCTATGTAAGTCACTTCTAATGATAAGGATAGCCAGGTCTATGTAAGTCACTTCTAATGATAAGGATAGCCAGGTCTATGTAAGTAACTTCTAATGATAAGGATTGCCAGGTCTATGTAAGTCACTTCTAATGATAAGGATAGCCAGGTCTATGTAAGTCACTTCTAATGATAAGGATAGCCAGGTCTATGTAAGTCACTTCTAATGATAAGGATAGCCAGGTCTATGTAAGTCACTTCTAATGATAAGGATAGCCAGGTCTATGTAAGTCACTTCTAATGATAAGGATAGCCAGGTCTATGTAAGTCACTCACTGGTTTTCCTTTTATTCCCGGTGAGCCTGGAATTCCAGGGCTTCCTGGATAACTCTGCAAGGAAGAAGAACGATTAGAGGATGTATCAATGTGATAACAACTGACTCTTCATGTCATCTTCAGAGAGAGAATCCTCCTTGAGTTGTGTTGTGATGTCGTTAGATGGCGTACCTCACATCTGCATGTATTGTATTGTTGTTACTGTTAGGTCCAGGTGAGAGTGTATTATGATGCCATTACTGTACCGGTAGTCCAGCTTCTCCAGGAGGTCCAGCGGGACCTGGTTTGCCATTATGACCAGGGTCTCCCTGGGATCATCAACATTCACACATTAAACACAGTGGTCTATAAAAAACTGTACATAAACAAAGTTTAGTAAACGCAGTTGTCTTTAAAACACTACATAAACTAAGTCTGGAGTTTCTGTGGTACAGGAGGTCTTGTAGTAGCCTTGACGGACTGAGGGTTCTCTCAGGTACCTTCTCTCCGTGGTCACCGGGCGGTCCTATATCACCAGCACCTCCCGGATAACCATCTGGGCCCTTTCAAAAACATCAGTAGTAAGAGGCCATTCCTTGTTATCACATCAACATTTTACTGCATTCATTATTTTGTGTGTGTGTGTGTGTGTGTGTGTGTACTGTATACGTAACGTACTGTAGGATAACGTTTCACTTACCCTTTCACCCGGATCTCCTTTACAACCATAAGTTCCGATCCGACCAATTTTACCCTGAGAATGACCACAGAAAAGATTCCTATTAGTATCAAATTAAATTAAAACAAATCCATTTTTTTTTTAGCAGATGTTATTGCGGGTGTAGCGAAATGCTTGTATCCACATGAGTCAACCCTCCCGTATAGACCCAATGGGCCTGGACCCGAGTGACAGGTTGGTGGTCATCTTCTCAGGGTTCCCCTTGGCGCCTGCTACAGTTCAAGGGGATGTGTGCCAGCACCTCGTACCTTCTGCCCATCTGTCCCATCCCTGCCGTGTTCTCCTGACACTCCCTGGTGATTGAGACGTCATTCAGAGTGTTAAAATAGGAAAGTATAGCATATCCGGTAAGAAATAGAAGTGAAGGCGTACACACTCAGAACGTTTATGTCAGAATCAATAGTGTAGTTTACCTTGGTTCCACCTGATCCAAATTCACCCTGGGGAAAGATCAAATCCGTGTCTCATTTAAAAATGTTGATTAAAAAAATGATAAGATTTACACATGATAATTACTAGAATAATGTTGAGTTATTCTTACCTTTTCACCTTTCAGACCAATCGCACCCTAAACAGAAGCAAACAAAGACAGGTTGAAAAAAATAGTCCGGATCCACTATAAGGTGAATATCTGTATTGGTTAGGGAGGAAAGCCAAACACACACCAACCTTGTGACCTGCGGGACCAATCGGACCTTCAATACCAGAGTCCCCCTGAACACAAATAATAAAAACATTATCATCTACATTCTTTGGAAGAAAATATGTTTGTTTTTTTAAATATGGAAATATATATAAATGTGTAGGTTCCCTTGTCAGTGTTTCTGTAGTCAGAACACCTACCTGTTTTCCTTTGGTTCCTTTAGCGCCTGAAAGCCCAACTCCTCCTTTCACTCCCTAAAATAAACAGATACATTACAATAAACATAAACAAACTCTTCATAAAACAAACATGAATAAACACATTTCATTCTTGCAAAAATCTCAGATGTTTTACTTAATTAAGGAAGCTCACCTTTGGTCCTGGGTTTCCCTTCGGACCTGGGGGACCTGGAAGCTCCAGACACTGGAGTTTGGAACACTGGAGAATTCATGGAGAAAAACATTGTGAAGTAAACAGCGTTACACACAAGGAAAATGAAGCTATATCCGTTGGATAGAAATGTTCAGAAGCATCAGGTTACAGACTCTTAGTTACCTGCAGATAGGCTTGATATTTCTGTAGAGAAGTGCAAACAAAAATACTTGAAGATGTTTGTTTTGGAAAAACTGGTATCAAAAATAGAATACTAAATGAAATATCTAGGGCTGTCAGCGTTATTCAGTTAACTCTAGTTCACTTTTTGTAATTTTAGTGCACATTTTTAATTGCACATTTTTAAATAAAGTGTGATTTCTCAATTTTCCTACTTTAGACAAAATCAAGATGTCAATATTTTTGTAATGTTTTTTTGTATGAAAAATCTTAAAATACAGCACACTTTGACCAAAATTCGGAATTTGCGATTAATAGCAAATCGTTTGACAGCCCTAGATATATGATCATAGAAAATGTTTCAGACATGAATATTCAAAGCTGGATAAAACACTACATATAATCACCATAGCTTTGATAATGTTGTTGATGGATGATGTGACTATTTTCCCAGTGGAGGAGTCACATGGTGGACTGTGACAGGCTTTAAGGTCTGGGTTGAGCAGGCACAGTGAAACAGAGGCAGACAACAAAAGGACAGTTTTCAACATTACATTTTTTAAGGCATGTTTTCCATTATTTAGTTCCAAACACATTCCAGTCCCCATTTTCGTTCAATTGCTTTGCTTCTATAAATATAATTTATCTTACTTTTGAACTGTAACTACTATGCTAGTTTAAATCAGACAAACAAACAAACCAAGAAAATAAAAAGGGATACAGGAAGTGATGCAGCCCAGGAGGCAGGCGTCCATTTTCTCAAAATCTCCATAGCTCAAACAACTCCATTATCCACGTGATCTCAACAAACAAAGCAGTCACATCCTAAAAACCCTGGGATCCAGCATGCCTCTAGACTGCATTCACTTCCTGTGGGCAGCTGTCCACAACCCAAAAAAAAAAAAAAAACTGGGGGTTTAAATACACAGAGTTAGGATGACATGATCTGTCAATTAACCAATTAAATGACGTGTTAGGTTAAACATGCAAATGAGTCCCACCTGTGACATTGACAGCCATGTAGTCGGAGCGGTAGACCCCTGCAGGAGAGCTAGCGATCAGCCCCATCCCTGCTTCCTCCACCACCTTGGAAGCAGCTACTGAGAACAAGCTGATGCGCTGTGATTGGTCAAATCAAATCAACTATTTCAAGAGCATTTCCAATCAATACATTTACAGTAAAACAACAAGCGAAAAGAATAAAATGGATGAATAAAGTAATATAAAACAAGATGAATAAACAGTAACATCACTGACCTGTACAGCAACATCACTGACCTGTACAGCAACATCACTGACCTGTACAGCAACATCACTGACCTGTACAGCAACATCACTGACCTGTACAGCAACATCACTGACCTGTACAGCAACATCACTGACCTGTACAGCAACATCACTGACCTGTACAGCAACATCACTGACCTATACAGTAACATCACTGATTAAAGGCTAAAAATATGGATTTGCAAACTTGATTTAAAGACCTGTACTGTGTCTGCCCCTCGATTTAAAGACCTGTACTGCGTCTGCCCCTCGATTTAAAGACCTGTACTGCGTCTGCCCCTCGATTTAAAGACCTGCATTGCGTCTGCCCCTCGATTTAAAGACCTGTACTGCGTCTGCCCCTCGATTTAAAGACCTGCATTGCGTCTGCCCTTCGATTTAAAGACCTGTACTGCGTCTGCCCCTCGATTTAAAGACCTGCATTGCGTCTGCCCCTCGATTTAAAGACCTGTACTGCGTCTGCCCCTCGATTTAAAGACCTGTACTGCGTCTGCCCCTCGATTTAAAGACCTGTACTGTGTCTGCCCCTCGATTTAAAGACCTGTACTGTGTCTGCCCCTCGATTTAAAGACCTGTACTGTGTCTGCCCCTCGATTTAAAGACCTGTACTGTGTCTGCCCCTCGTACCTGGTCTCTAGCCCGTTCTGCAGACACCTTGACCCCCCCACAGGGGGCACCAGTCACATGGCCGTCAGTGACCACCACAGCGAAGCGGACAGAGTTGTGTCCCCGGAGATCGTGGCGCTGCATCTCCTCGGTCATCTTGTCCAGGGCACAGTCAGTGTAGGTACCTGAAATCAAATCAATGTTCATTTGTCATATGCACAGGATACACACTACTGTACAGAACATTGACATGCTGACTGGAAGGTTCTCAACACACTACTGTTCAGAACATTGACATGCTGACTGGAAGGTTCTCAACACACTACTGTTCAGAACATTGACATGCTGACTGGAAGGTTCTCAACACACTACTGTTCAGAACATTGACATGCTGACTGGAAGGTTCTCAACACACTACTGTTCAGAACATTGACATGCTGACTGGAAGTATGCTAGATCCATAAAGAAGAAGTATGCTAATGTGGGTTGGCGGTCTTACCTTTGCCCAGGTAAGACTTTAACCAGTCGATAGCATCCATATTCTTGACAAATTTATCTCTGCTGGTGATCTCACTGAAGAGCTCCTGTGTCTGGGAGAAGTGGAGTCCCCCCATAAACCAGCTGATCTTCACCTGTCTGTTGTACACCTCCTCCCGGAGCCTCAGGGCAAACTCCCTGGTCCACTCTGCCACCCTCTTCACCAGGCTTCCTGGAGGGGGCTGCTGCAGGGCGATGCTCTCAGAGGAGTCCATCACGAAGTATAGGTCAATGGGACACTCAATCACTTCTACAGGAAGATAGAGGACATCATATTATCTGTGTCCCAAATGGCACCCTATTCCCTACATAGTGCACTGCTTTTGAAGCACAGGTCAATGGGACACTCAATCACTTCTACAGGAAGACAGAGGACATCTACTTCCTGTATATAGCCATGTTATTACCTGATCCACCCAAATCATTTGGGTTCCTGGATCCTTTCACAGTATTATAAGGCTGCGTTGAGACAATGACTTATCAATGACCCAAGCCCAGCTCATTTAATCCCTACCACTGTGACGCTGAGTTGGCATAATGCTTCAGCAAATGTACATGATCCCAGGGGCGTGTATATAAATAACCTAATTTATGTCCCTCTTACTGCCTTGAATGTCTCTGCTGATCCTACAGCTATTGCATGCAGTAATCATATGCCTATGAACCAGAGTAATACTGTTATCACTGAGGTGGTGTGCCCTAGTTGGAAGTCCACTGTGTGCAGCTTACCCTGCACTAATAAAAAATAATCAAGTGTCACGAATTCAGCCGAGGCTGCCCCTCCTCCTTGCTCGGGCAGGCTTCGGCGTTCGTCGTCACCGGAGTACTAGCTGCCACCGATCCATGTGTCTATGTTCTACTTGTTTTGTCTGTTTTGGTCTCACCTGTTTCCCATCATGTAGTTATGTCTTCCCTATTTAACCCGCTGGCTCACACTGTGTGTTGTGCGTGTTTGTCCGTGTTTTGGTTGTCGTATGTGAGCGGGTGTTTTCCTCCCTGCGTGGAGGTATGCTCATTAAGATACCTACGAGTAAAGTACGTTTTTCGATTAGCTCTGTGTCCTGCGCCTGATTTTGTCCTACCGCATTACACTGATGCCTTGACACTCTGCTAAGCTTCCCAGTGTAGCAAGAAAAATAATCAAGCATCCCAGAACAGTGTTAAAAATAGCCCACGTTAACATATGTAGTTTAAGAAACAAGGTTCATGAAATCAATCATTTGCTTGTAACAGATGACATTCATATTCTGACGATCTCTGAAACTCACTTAGATAATACCTTTGATGATACAGTGGTAGCAATACAAGGTTATAAGATCTACAGAAAATACAGAAATGCCAACGGTGGAGGTGTGGCTGTTTATATTCAGAACCACATTCCTGTAAAGCTTAGAGAGGATCTCGTGTTAAATACTGTTGAAGTAATATGGCTACAGGTTCATCCGCCTCACCTAAAGCCCATTCTGGTGGGAAGCTGCTATAGACCACCAAGTGCTAACAGTCAGTATCTGGATAACAGTTGTGAAATACTTGATAATGTATTTGATATCAATTGAGAGGTATACTTTCTGGGTGATTTAAATATTGACTGGCTTCATCAGGCTGCCCACTCAAGAGAAAGCTTCAAACTGTAACCAGTGCCTGCAACCTGGTTCAGGTTATCAGTCAACCTACCAGGGTAGTTACAAACAGTACAGGAATTAAATCATCAATAATAATAATATGCCGTTTAGCAGACGCTTTTATCCAAAGCGACTTACAGTCATGCGTGGTATAATTTTTTTTTGTGTATGGGTGGTCCTGGGGATCGAACCCACTACCCTGGCGTTACAAGCGCCATGCTCTACCAGCTGAGCTACAGAGGACCACAATGTATTGATCATATCCCTACTAATGCTGCAGAGATTTGTTGGAAAGCAGTATCCAAATCCATCGGATGTAGTGATCACAATATAGTAGCCATATCTAGGAAAACCAAAGTTCCAAAGGCTGGGCCTAATATAGTGTATAAGAGGTCATACAATACGTTCTGTAGTGATTCCTATGTTGTTGATGTAAATAATATTTGTTGGTCTGTGGTGTGTAATGAGGAGCAACCAGATGCTGCAATTGACACATTTATGAAATTGCTTATCCCAGTTACTAATAAGCATGTAACCATTAAGAAAATGACTGTAAAAACTGTTAAATCCCTGTGGATTGATGAGGAACTGAAAATTGTATGGCTAAGAGGGATGAGGCAAAAGAGATGGCAAATAGGTCTGCCTGCACAACCGATTGGCAAACATACTGCATAAGCTGTTTAGGCCCCTTACTTTATTCAATCTTTACTAACGACATGCCACTGGCTTTGAGTAAAGCCAGAGTGTCTATGTATGCGGATGACTCAACACTATACACGTCAGCTACTACAGCAACTGAAATGACTGCCACACTTAACAAAGAACTGCAGTTAGTTTCAGAATGGGTGGCAAGGAATAAGTTAGTCCTAAATATTTCCAAAACTAAAGTATTGTATTTGGGACAAATCATTCACTAAACCCTATCCTCAACTAAATCTTGTAATGAATAATGTGGAAATTGAGCAAGTTCAGGAGATTAAACTGCTTGGAGTAACCCTGGATTGTAAACTGTCATGGTCAAAACATATTGATAGAACAGTAGCTAGTCTGTCCATAATAAAGCGCTGCGCTACCTTCTTAACAGCACTATCAACAAGGCAGGTCCTACAGGCCCTAGTTTTGTCGCACCTGGACTACTGTTCAGTCGTGTGGTTAGGTGCCACAAAGAGGGACCTCGGAAAATTACAATTGGCTCAGAACAGGGCAGCACGGCTGGCCCTTGGATGTACACAGAGAGCTAAAATTAATACTATGCATATCAAACTCTCATGGCTCAAAGTGGAGGAGAGATTGACTTCATCATTACTTGTTTTTGTGAGACATGTTGAATGTACCAAGCTGTCTGTTTGAACTACTGGCACACAGCTCGGACACCCATGCATACCCCACAAGACATGCCACCAGAGGTCTCTTCACAGTCCCCAAGTCAAGAACAGACTATGGGAGGCGCACAGAACTACACTGCTCAAAAAAATAAAGGGAACACTTAAACAACACAATGTAACTCCAAGTCAATCACACTTCTGTGAAATCAAACTGTCCACTTAGGAAGCAACACTGATTGACAATAAATGTCACATGCTGTTGTGCAAATGGAATATACAACAGGTGGAAATTATAGGCAATTAGCAAGACACCCCCAATAAAGGACTGGTTTTGCAGGTGGTGACCACAGACCACTTCTCAGTTCCTATGCTTCCTGGCTGATGTTTTGGTCACTTTTGAATGCTGGCGGTGCTTTCACTCTAGTGGTAGCATGAGACGGAGTCTACAACCCACACAAGTGGCTCAGGTAGTGCAGCTCATCCAGGATGGCACATCAATGCGAGCTGTGGCAAGAAGGTTTGCTGTGTCTGTCAGCGTAGTGTCCAGAGCATGGAGGCGCTACCAGGAGACAGGCCAGTACATCATGAGACGTGGAGGAGGCCGTAGGAGGGCAACAACCCAGCAGCAGGACTGCTACCTCCGCCTTTGTGCAAGGAGGAGCAGGAGGAGCACTGCCAGAGCCCTGCAAAATGACCTCCAGCAGGCCACAAATGTGCATGTGTCTCCTCAAACGGTCAGAAACAGACTCCATGAGGTGGTATGAGGGCCCGACGTCCACAGGTGGGGGTTGTGCTTACAGCCCAACACCGTGCAGGACGTTTGGCATTTGCCAGAGAACACCAAGATTGGCAAATTCGCCACTGGCGCCCTGTGCTCTTCACAGATGAAAGCAGGTTCACACTGAGCACATGTGACAGACGTGACAGAGTCTGGAGACGCTGTGGAGAACGTTCTGCTGCCTGCAACATCTTCCAGCATGACCGGTTTGGCGGTGGGTCAGTCATGGTGTGGGGTGGCATTTCTTTGGGGGGCCGCACAGCCCTCCATGTGCTCGCCAGAGGTAGCCTGACTGCCATTAGGTACCGAGCTGAG
Source organism: Coregonus clupeaformis (assembly GCF_020615455.1). Lineage (NCBI taxonomy): Eukaryota > Metazoa > Chordata > Actinopteri > Salmoniformes > Salmonidae > Coregonus > Coregonus clupeaformis. Next base: position 106,777 of record NW_025533888.1, on the reverse strand, counting down.
ATCCTCAGACCCCTTGTGAGACCATATGCTGGTGCGGTTGGCCCTGGGTTCCTCCTAATGCAAGACAATGCTAGACCTCATGTGGCTGGAGTGTGTCAGCAGTTCCTGCAAGAGGAAGGCATTGATGCTATGGACCGCCCGTTCCCCAGACCTGAATCCAATTGAGCACATCTGGGACATCATGTCTCGCTCCATCCACCAACGCCACGTTGCACCACAGACTGTCCAGGAGTTGGCGGATGCTTTAGTCCAGGTCTGGGAGGAGATCCCTCAGGAGACCATCCGCCACCTCATCAGGGGCATGCCCAGGCGTTGTAGGGAGGTCATACAGGCACGTGGAGGCCACACACACTACTGAGCCTCATTTTGACTTGTTTTAAGGACATTACATCAAAGTGGGATCAGCCTGTAGTGTGGTTTTCCACTTTAATTTTGAGGGTGACTCCAAATCCAGACGTCCATGGGTTGATACATTTGATCTCCATTGATAATTTTTGTGTGATTTTGTTGTCAGCACATTCAACTATGTAAAGAAACAAGTATTTAATAAGATTATTTCATTCATTCAGATCTAGGATGTGTTATTTTAGTGTTCCCTTTATTTTTTTGAGCAGTGTACATAGAGCCATGACAACATGGAACTCTATTCCACATCAAGTAACTGATGCAAGCAGTAGAATCAGATTTAAAAAACAGATACAAATACGCCTTATGTAACAGCGGGGACTTGAAGCAACAAAAACATAGACACGCATACAAACACACTATAACATATGTTGTGTTATAGATATGTGGTAGTGGAGTAGAGGCCTGAGGGCACACACTTAATTTGTTGTGAAATCTGTTATGAATGTAATGTAATGTTGGCAGCAGCTAATGGGGATACTTCCTGTATATAGCCACGTTATTACCTGGTACTTCCTGTATATAGCCATGTTATTACCTGGTACTCCCTGTATATAGCCACATTATTACCTGGTACTTCCTTTATAAAGCCATGTTATTACCTGGTACTTCCTGTATATAGCGACATTATTACCTGGTACTTCCTTTATAAAGCCATGTTATTACCTGGTACTCCCTGTATATAGCCACATTATTACCTGGTACTTCCTTTATAAAGCCATGTTATTACCTGGTACTTCCTGTATATAGCGACATTATTACCTGGTACTTCCTTTATAAAGCCATGTTATTACCTGGTACTCCCTGTATATAGCCATTATTACCTGGTACTTCCTTTATAAAGCCATGTTATTACCTGGTACTTCCTGTATATAGCGACATTATTACCTGGTACTTCCTGTATATAGCCATGTTATTACCTGGTACTTCCTGTATATAGCGACGTTATTACCTGGTACTTCCTGTATATAGCCATGTTATTACCTGGTACTTCCTGTATATAGCCATGTTATTACCTGGTACCACTGCACATCGACTCAGTGCTGGTACTTCCTGTATATAAAGACGTTATTACCTGGTACTTCCTGTATATAAAGACGTTATTACCTGGTACTTCCTTTATAAAGCCATGTTATTACCTGGTACTCCCTGTATATAGCCACATTATTACCTGGTACTTCCTTTATAAAGCCATGTTATTACCTGGTACTTCCTGTATATAGCAACGTTATTACCTGGTACTTCCTGTATATAAAGACGTTATTACCTGGTACTTCCTGTATAAAGCCATGTTATTACCTGGTACTTCCTGTATATAAAGACGTTATTACCTGGTACTTCCTGTATATAAAGACGTTATTACCTGGTACTTCCTTTATAAAGCCATGTTATTACCTGGTACTCCCTGTATATAGCCACATTATTACCTGGTACTTCCTTTATAAAGCCATGTTATTACCTGGTACTTCCTGTATATAGCAACGTTAATACCTGGTACTTCCTGTATATAGCAACGTTATTACCTGGTACTTCCTGTATATAAAGACGTTATTACCTGGTACTTCCTGTATAAAGCCATGTTATTACCTGGTACTTCCTGTATATAGCAACATTATTACCTGGTACTTCCTGTATATAGCCATGTTATTACCTGATGCTTCCAGTATATAGCCATGTTATTACCTGGTACTTCCTGTATATAGCCACAATATTACCTGGTACTTCCTTTATAAAGCCATGTTATTACCTGGTACTTCCTGTATATAGCCACGTTATTACCTGGTACTTCCTGTATATAGCCATGTTACTACCTGGTACTTCCTATATATAGCCATGTTATTACCTGGTACTCCCTGTATATAGCCAAGTTATTTCCTGGTACTTTCTGTATATAGCCACGGTATTACCTGGTACTTCCTTTATAAAGCCATGTTATTACCTCGTACTCCCTGTATATAGCCATGTTATTACCTGGTACTTCCTGTATATGGCCATGTTATTACCTGGTACTTCCTGTATATAGCCACGTTATTACCTGGTACTTCCTGTATATAGCCATGTTACTACCTGGTACTTCCTATATATAGCCATGTTATTACCTGGTACTCCCTGTATATAGCCATGTTATTACCTGGTACTTCCTGTATATAGCCATGTTATTACCTGGTACTCCCTGTATATAGCCACGTTATTACCTGTTACTTCCTGTATATAGCCACGTTATTACCTGGTACTTCCTGTATATAGCAAAGTTATTACCTGGTGCTTCCTGTATATAGCCATGTTATTACCTGGTGCTTCCAGTATATAGCCATGTTATTACCTGGTACCTCCTGTATATAGCCATGTTATTACCTGGTACTTCCTGTATATAGCCACGTTATTACCTGGTACTTCCAGTATATAGCCATGTTATTACCTGGTACTTCCTGTATATAGCCATGTTATTACCTGGTACTTCCTGTATATAGCCATGTTATTTCCTGGTACTTCCTGTATATAGCCATGTTATTACCTGGTGCTTCCAGTATATAGCCACGTTATTACCTGGTACTTCCTGTATATAGCAATGTTATTACCTGGTACTCCCTGTATATAGCCATGTTATTACCTGATACTTCCTGTATATAGCCATGTTATTACCTGGTGCTTCCAGTATATAGCCATGTTATTACCTGGTACTTCCTGTATATAGCCATGTTATTACCTGGTACTTCCTGTATATAGCCATGTTACTACCTGGTACTTCCTTTAAAAAGCCATGTTATTACCTCGTACTCCCTGTATATAGCCATGATAATACCTGGTACTTCCTGTATATAGCCATGTTGTTACCTGGTACTTCCTGTATATAGCCATGTTATTACCTGGTACTCCCTGTATATAGCCATGTTATTACCTGGTACTCCCTGTATATAGCCATGTTATTACCTGGTACTTCCTGTATATAGCCATGTTATTACCTGGTGCTTCCAGTATATAGCCATGTTATTACCTGGTACTTCCTGTATATAGCCATGTTATTACCTGGTACTTCCTGTATATAGCCACGTTATTACCTGGTACTTCCTGTATATAGCCACGTTATTACCTGTTACTTCCTGTATATAGCCACGTTATTACCTGGTACTTCCTGTATATAGCAACGTTATTACCTGGTACTTCCTGTATATAGCAACGTTATTACCTGGTGCTTCCTGTATATAGCCATGTTATTACCTGGTGCTTCCAGTATATAGCCATGTTATTTCCTGGTACTTCCTGTATATAGCCATGTTATTACCTGGTACTTCCTGTATATAGCCACGTTATTACCTGGTACTTCCTGTATATAGCGACGTTATTACCTGGTACTTCCTGTATATAGCAACGTTATTACCTGGTACTTCCTGTATATAGCAACGTTAATACCTGGTACTTCCTGTATATAGCAACGTTATTACCTGGTACTTCCTGTATATAGCCATGTTATTACCTGGTGCTTCCAGTATATAGCCATGTTATTACCTGGTACTTCCTGTATATAGCCATGTTATTACCTGGTACTTCCTGTATATAGCGACGTTATTACCTGGTACTTCCTATATATAGCAACGTTATTACCTGGTACTTCCTGTATATAGCCATGTTTTTACCTGGTACTTCCTGTATATATCCATGTTATTACCTGGTACGTCCTGTATATAGCCATGTTATTACCTGGTACTTCCTGTATATAGCCATGTTATTACCTGGTACTTCCTGTATATAGCCATGTTATTACCTGGTACTTCCTGTATATATCCATGTTATTACCTGGTACTCCCTGTATATAACCATGTTATTACCTGGTACTTCCTGTATATAGCCATGTTATTTCCTGGTACTCCCTGTATATAGCCATGTCATTACCTGGTACTCCCTGTAAATAGCCATGTTATTACCTGGTACTTCCTGTATATAGCCACGTTATTACCTGGTACTCCCTGTATATAGCCATGTTATTACCTGGTACTTCCTGTATATAGCCACGTTATTACCTGGTACTTCCTGTATATAGCCATGTTATTACCTGGTACTCCCTGTATACAGCCATGTTATTACCTGGTACTTCCTGTATATAGCCACGTTATTACCTGGTACTTCCTGTATATTGCCACGTTATTACCTGGAACTCCCTGTATACAGCCATGTTATTACCTGGTACTTCCTGTATATAGCCATGTTATTACCTGGTACTTCCTGTATATAGCGACGTTATTACCTGGTACTTCCTATATATAGCAACGTTATTACCTGGTACTTCCTGTATATAGCCATGTTTTTACCTGGTACTTCCTGTATATATCCATGTTATTACCTGGTACGTCCTGTATATAGCCATGTTATTACCTGGTACTTCCTGTATATAGCCATGTTATTACCTGGTACTTCCTGTATATAGCCATGTTATTACCTGGTACTTCCTGTATATATCCATGTTATTACCTGGTACTCCCTGTTTATAACCATGTTATTACCTGGTACTTCCTGTATATAGCCATGTTATTTCCTGGTACTCCCTGTATATAGCCATGTCATTACCTGGTACTCCCTGTAAATAGCCATGTTATTACCTGGTACTTCCTGTATATAGCCACGTTATTACCTGGTACTCCCTGTATATAGCCATGTTATTACCTGGTACTTCCTGTATATAGCCACGTTATTACCTGGTACTTCCTGTATATAGCCATGTTATTACCTGGTACTCCCTGTATACAGCCATGTTATTACCTGGTACTTCCTGTATATAGCCACGTTATTACCTGGTACTTCCTGTATATTGCCACGTTATTACCTGGAACTCCCTGTATATATCCATGTTATTACCTGGTACTTCCTGTTTGCATTTCACTGTTAGTCTACACCTGTTGTCTATGAAGCATGTGACAAATAGAATTGTATTTGATTGTGTTTGATCATAGTGACACAAGCTTATTCACACTGAAATACACTGTCAGATTCCTGCATGCTTATCTTCTACACTGGAAATCTTATCAACTTATCAAAAATGTATAAAAATGCGTTTTGTATCATATGATGCATCAAGGAAGATTTTTGCTCTATTGAAAGTGCTTTATCTTGAAAACTTGCCTGCTGACATGCACAATTGTTTGGGATTGTAGTAACAGTGGATTAATGCACAATATACTAAAATATAGTTTTTTAGTGTAGTTTGTCTTTAAGAGACATTGATTTAATGTATCTTATGAGAAGTAATTATTTCTTCAAAGTTTAAGATAGGATAGTTCATAGACAGGGCTTTAAAGTACTTACGATCACAGGGGGATGGAGGTTTGGGTGTAGAGTGGTTATCTACGTGTGTCCAATTGTATGTGATAACGACGGTTTCTGTGTGTGTGTGAGTGTGGGGTCCTGGTCCTTCGTGAAGTTTGGGATCTTCATGTGGGTCTATTCTTCCAGGTTGTTGTGAAAGGGTTGCTGCGAGGCAGCACAGAAACAGAAACACATGTTTCATGGTTCCTCCAGCCCCGGAGAAAGCCCTGGAGCCCCAGAGAAAGCCCTGGAACACTGGAGAAAGCCCTGGAGCCCTGGAGAAAGCCCTGTAGCACTGGAGAAAGCCCTGGAGCGCTGGAGAAAGCCCTGGAGCCCCAGAGAAAGCCCTGGAGCGCTGGAGAAAGCCCTGGAGCCCTGGAGAAAGCCCTGGAGCGCTGGAGAAAGCCCTGGAGCCCCGGAGAAAGCCCTGGAGCACTGGAGAAAGCCCTGGAGCACTGGAGAAAGCCCTGGAGCACTGGAGAAAGCCCTGGAGCACTGGAGAAAGCCCTGGAGCCCTGGAGAAAGAGATAATAGACAGCAACGTCAGTAATATTATGACATGTTGTTCATCTTACAGTAATATTATGACACACGCGTTTCCTTGAGTCCATATTGCACTTCTAACCTCTTTTAAACATTGTGTGTTTGTAATCTATTTCTTCTGCATCCGTAGATACCAACCATCCGTAGATACCAACCATCCGTAGATACCAACCATCCGTAGATACCAACCATCCGTAGATACCAACCATCTGTCTGATTAACAGGGGCTGAGCTAGAGACAAGGGTTCCAGCGTCGGGGCTTCTCACAGCGCCTGCGGAAAGTATTCAGACCCCTTCCCCTTTTTCCACATTTTGTTGCGTTACAGCCTTACTTTAAAATGGATTAAATGAATTGTTTCCATCATCAGTCCACACACAATACCCCATAATGACAAAGTGAAAACAGGTTATTAGAAATGTTTGCAAATTCATAAAAAAATCAAAAACAGAAATACCTTATTTACGTAAGTATTCAGACCCTTTGCTATGAGACTCGAAATTGAGCTCAGGTGCATCCTGTTTCCATTGGTCATCCTTGAGATGTTTTTACAACTTGATTGGAGTCCACCTGTGGTAAGTTCAGTTGATTGGGCATGATTTGGAAAGGCACACACCTGTTTATATAAGATCCCACAGTTGACAGTGCATGTCAGAGCAAAAACCAAGCCATGAGGTCGAAGGAATTGTCTGTAGAGCGCCGAGACAGGATTGTGTCGAGGCACAGATCTGGGGAAGGGTACCAAAACATTCTTAAATGGAAGAAGTTTGGAACCACCAAGACTCTCCTAGAGTTGGCCGCCCGGTCAAACTGAGCAATCGGGGGAGAAGGGCCTTGGTCAGGGAGGTGACCAAGAACCCGATGGTCACTCTGACAGAGCTACAGAGTTCCTCTGTTTCAAACAGAAATGTGCATCCTGTAGCACTAACTCCAAAAAGTTTTGGGACACTGTAAAGTCCATGGAGAATAAGAGCACCTCCTCCCAACTGCCCACTGCACTGAGGCTAGGAAACACTGTCACTACTGATAAATCTACAATAATCGAGAATTTCAACAAGCATTTTGTTACGGCTGGACATGCTTTCCACCTGGCTACCCCTACCCCGGCCACCAGCTCTGCACCCTCCGCTGCAACTTGCCCATGCCCCCCCCCCGCTTCTCCTTCACACAAATTCAGATAGCTGATGTTCTGAAAGAGCTGCAAAATCTGGACCGCTACAAATCAGCTGGGCTAGACAATCTAGACCCTTTCTTTCTAAAATTAGCCGCCGAAATTGTCGCAACCCCTATTACTAGCCTGTTCAACCTCTCTTTCGTATCGTCTGAGATCCCCAGAGATTGGAAAGCTGCCACGGTCATCCCCCTCTTCAAAGGGGGTGACACTCTAGATCCAAACTGTTACAGACCTATATCCATCCTGCCCTGCCTTTCGAAAGTATTTGAAAGCAAAGTTAACAAACAGATCACCGACCATTTCGAATCCCACCGTACCTTCTCCTCTATGCAATCTGGTTTCCGAGCTGGTCATGGGTGCACCTCAGTCACGCTCAAGGTCCTAAACAATATTATAACCGCGATTGATAATAGACAGTACTGTGCAGCCGTCTTCATCGACCTGGCCAAGGCATCAACTCCGTCAATCACCGCATTCTTATTGGCAGACTAAATAGCCTTGGTTTCTCAAATGACTGCCTCGCCTGGTTCACCTACTACTTCTCAGATAGAGTTCAATATGTCAAATCGGAGGGCCTGTTGTCTGGACCTCTGGCAGTCTCTATGGGGGTGCCACAGGGTTCAATTCTCGGGCCGACTCTATTCTCTGTGTATATCAATGATGTCTCTGGTCTGATCAAACCAAGATTGAACTCTTTGGCCTGAATGCCAGGCGTCACATCTGGAGGAAACCTGGCACCATCCCTACAGTGAAGCATGGTCGTGGCAGCATCATGCTGTGGGGATGTTTTTCAGCGGCAGGGACTGGGAGACTAGTCAGGATCGAGGGAAAGATTAACAGAGCAAAGTACAGAGAGATCCTTGATGAAAACCTGCTCCAGAGCACTCAGGACCTCAGACTGGGGCGAAGGTTCACCTTTCAACAGGACAACGACCCTAAGCACACAGCCAAGACAACGCAGGAGTGGCTTCGGGACAAGTCTCTGAATGTCCTTGAGTGGCCCAGCCAGAGCCCGGACTTGAACCCGATCTAACATCTCTGGAGAGACCTGAAAATAGCTGTGCAGCGATGCTCCCCATCCAACCTGACTGAGCTTGAGAGGATCTGCAGAGAAGAATGGGAGAAACTCCCCAAATACAGGTGTGCCAAGCTTGTAGCGTCATACCCAAGAAGACTCAAGGCTGTAATCGCTGCCCAAAGGTGCTTCAACAAAGTACTGAGTAAAGGGTCTGAATACTTATGTAAATGTGATACATATTTTTTTATACATTTGCTAACATTTCTTAAAACCTGTTTTTGCTTTGTCATTATGGGGTATTGTGTATAGATTGATGAGGATTAAAAAAAAATCCATTTTAGAATAAGACTGTAACGTAACAAAATGTGGAAAAAGTCAAGGGCTCTGAATACTTTCTGAATGCGCTGTATGTAGAGACAGAACGGTTTGAGCTACAAACTATTATGACCCATCTATGAAAAGCTGAGACTCTCACAAAAACGTACATGTCATTTTTGCTCTATGCTGCTCACAAGCCACAGTAGAGTTGTTAGAAGGTAATGGTTCTTCTACATAGAAGATCATAGGAAATCCCAGGACATAGTGACGATAATACTGTAATAAGCTCACATGGTTGTTGTCTCCAAACTCCACACAGTTGTCACTGACTATTTGGATATTAATTTCCCCCTCAGCAAACAATTTCTGTACTTACAACATTCTTATAAATTCATTATCAGGTTTTTGTTTGGCGGACCTTGTTTTTATTATTGACATTTGTCAATAAAACTCATGAATGTAACTGTTTCAAATTATTTTGTGTTCTACTTGTAGCCCTGGTTGTCCTGGAAAGAGCACAGTAAAACACTTCATTGTGAGGCTAAATATGAGGGCTGGACATGCAGATTAATGACAGTAGTGAAAAAAACGCTGATTTTCTCAGGCCTATTGTTAATGTTGTAGTAATGTTATGGCCCAGATGTTGTTAATGTTGTAGTAATGTTATGATCCAGATGTTGTTAATGTTGTAGTAATGTTATGGCCCAGATGTTGTTAATGTTGTAGTAATGTTATGGCCCAGATGTTGTTAATGTTGTAGTAATGTTATGATCCAGATGTTGTTAATGTTGTAGTAATGTTATGGCCCAGATGTTGTTAATGTTGTAGTAATGTTATGGCCCAGATGTTGTTAATGTTGTAGTAATGTTATGGCCCAGATGTTGTTAATGTTGTAGTAATGTTATGGCCCAGATGTTGTTAATGTTGTAGTAATGTTATGATCCAGATGTTGTTAATGTTGTAGTAATGTTATGATCCAGATGTTGTTAATGTTGTAGTAATGTTATGGCCCAGATGTTGTTAATGTTGTAGTAATGTTATGGCCCAGATGTTGTTAATGTTGTAGTAATGTTATGATCCAGATGTTGTTAATGTTGTAGTAATGTTATGGCCCAGATGTTGTAATGTTGTAGTAATGTTATGGCCCAGATGTTGTTAATGTTGTAGTAATGTTATGATCCAGATGTTGTTAATGTTGTAGTAATGTTATGGCCCAGATGTTGTTAATGTTGTAGTAATGTCATGATCCAGATGTTGTTAATGTTGTAGTAATGTTATGGACCAGATGTTGTTAATGTTGTAGTAATGTTATGGCCCAGATGTTGTTAATGTTGTAGTAATGTTATGGCCCAGATGTTGTTAATGTTGTAGTAATGTTATGGCCCAGATGTTGTTAATGTTGTAGTAATGTTATGGCCCAGATGTTGTTAATGTTGTAGTAATGTTATGACCCAGATGTTGTTAATGTTGTAGTAATGTTATGGCCCAGATGTTGTTAATGTTGTAGTAATGTTATGATCCAGATGTTGTTAATGTTGTAGTAATGTTATGACCCAGCCGTGAGATGTTATCAATGTTACAGATGACCAAATATCAACAAACTATCAGCTGTAACTCTGTTGATATGCAACAGCTTACTAGGGTTAGGGTAGGGTTAAGATAAGGGTTAAGATAAGGATTAGGGTTAAGATAAGGGTTAAGATTGGGGTTAGTGGATAGTTAGTTGAAATGTTGAAATCTATGGACAATCTTCAAAGCATCTGTTTGGGACTATCCAAATAATGGGTTACAGAGATGGCAGGATGTTATTTAAGTCAGCTCTCTGCTCTCTGAGCTGCCTCCAGAGAGCTAAACAGGAAGGCGCTATGGTTTTGTCCCAAATGTCACCCTATTCCCTACACAGCGCACTACTTTAGACCAGGACCCTTAGTGCACTACTTTAGACCAGAGCCCATAGTGCACTACTTTAGACCAGAGCCCTTAGTGCACTACTTTAGACCAGGACCCTTAGTGCACTACTTTAGACCAGGGCCCTTAGTGCACTACTTTAGACCAGAGCCCATAATGCACTACTTTAGACCAGAGCCCTTAGTGCACTACTTTAGACCAGAGCCCATAGTGCACTACTTTAGACCAGAGAGCCCTTAGTGCACTACTTTAGACCAGAGCCCTTAGTGCACTACTTTAGACCAGAGCCCTTAGTGCACTACTTTAGACCAGAGCCCATAGTGCACTACTTTAGACCAGAGAGCCCTTAGTGCACTACTTTAGACCAGAGCCCTTAGTGCACTACTTTAGACCAGAGCCCTTAGTGCACTACTTTAGACCAGAGCCCTTAGTGCACTACTTTAGACCAGAGCCCATAGTGCACTACTTTAGACCAGAGCCCTTAGTGCACTACTTTAGACCAGAGCCCTTAGTGCACTACTTTAGACCAGAGCCCTTAGTGCACTACTTTAGACCAGAGCCCATAGTGCACTACTTTAGACCAGAGCCCATAATGCACTACTTTAGACCAGGGCCCTTAGTGCACTACTTTAGACCAGAGCCCTTAGTGCACTACTTTAGACCAGAGCCCTTAGTGCACTACTTTAGACCAGAGCCCATAGTGCACTACTTTAGACCAGAGCCCATAGTGCACTACTTTAGACCAGAGCCCTTAGTGCACTACTTTAGACCAGAGCCCATAGTGCACTACTTTAGACCAGAGCCCTTAGTGCACTACTTTAGACCAGAGCCCATAATGCACTACTTTAGACCAGGGCCCTTAGTGCACTACTTTAGACCAGAGCCCATAGTTTCAGACATAAGGAAGTGGATGGCTGAAAACTTTTTACTTTTAAACTCGGACAAAACAGAGATGCTTGTTCTAGGTCCCAAGAAACAAAGAGATCTTCTGTTAAATCTGACAATTCATCTTGATGGTTGTAAAGTCGTCTCAAATAAAACTGTGAAGGACCTCGGCGTTACTCTTGACCCTGATCTCTCTTTTGACGAACATATCAAGACTGTTTCAAGGACAGCTTTTTTCCATCTACGTAACATTGCAAAAATCAGAAATTTTCTGTCCAAAAATGATGCAGAAAAATTAATCCATGCATTTGTTACTTCTAGGTTAGACTACTGCAATGCTCTATTTTCCGGCTACCGGATAAAGCACTAAATAAACTTCAGTTAGTGCTAAATACGGCTGCTAGAATCCTGACTAGAACCAAGAAATTTGATCATATTACTCCAGTGCTAGCTTCCCTACACTGGCTTCCTGTTAAGGCAAGGGCTGATTTCAAGGTTTTACTGTTAACCTATAAAGCGTTACATGGGCTTGCTCCTACCTATCTTTCCGAGTTGGTCCTGCCGTACATACCAATACGTACGCTACGGTCACAAGACGCAGGCCTCCTAATTGTCCCTAGAATTTCTAAGCAAACAGCGGGAGGCAGGGCTTTCTCCTATAGATCTCCATTTTTATGGAACAGTCTGCCTACCCATGTGAGAGACGCAGACTCGGTCTCAACCTTTAAGTCTTTACTGAAGACTTATCTCTTCAGTAGGTCATATGATTGAGTGTAGTCTGGCCCAGGAGTGTGAAGGTGAACGGAAAGGCTCTGGAGCAACGAACAGCCCTTGCTGTCTCTGCCGGGCCGGTTCCCCTCTCCACTGGGGTTCTCTGCCTCTAACCCTGTTGCAGGGGCTGAGTCACTGGCTTGCTGGTGCTCTTTCATGCCGTCCCTGGGAGGGGTGCGTCACTTGAGTGGGTTGAGTTACTGACGTGATCTTCCTGTCTGGGTTGGCGCCCCCCCTTGGTTTGTGCTGTGGTGGAGACCTCTGTGGGCTATACTCTGCCTTGTCTCAGGATTGTAAGTTGGTGGTTGAGGATATCCCTCTAGTGGTGCGGGGGCTGTGCTTTGGCAGAGTGGGTGGGGTTATATCCTTCCTGTTTGGCCCTGTCCGGGGTTTCTTCGGATGGGGCCACAGTGTCTCCGGACCGCTCCTGTCTCAGCCTCCAGTATTTATGCTGCAGTAGTTTATGTGTCGGGGGGCTGGGGTTAGTTGGTTATACCTGGAGTACTTCTCCTGTCTTATCCAGTGTCCTGTGTGAATTTAAGTATGCTCTCTCTAATTCTCTCGTTCTCTCTTTCTCTCTGAGAACCTGAGCCCTAGGACCATACGTCAGGACTACCGGGCATGATGACACCTTGCTGTCCCCAGTCCGCCTGGCCTTGCTGCTATTCCAGTTTCAACTGTTCTGCCTGCGGTTACGAAACCCCTACCTGTCCCAGACCTGCTGTTTTCAACTCTTAATGATCGGCTATGAAAAGCCAACTGAGAGACCTGAGCCCTAGGACCATACGTCGGGACTACCGGCCGTGGTGACTCCTTGCTGTCCCCAGTCCGCCTGGCCTTGCTGCTATTCCAGTTTCAACTGTTCTGCCTGCGGTTATGGAACCCCCTACCTGTCCCAGACCTGCTGTTTTCAACTCTTAATGATCGGCTATGAAAAGCCAACTGAGATTTATTCCTGATTATTATTTGACCATGCTTGTCACTTATGAACATTTTTGAACATCTTGGCATGGTTCTGTTATAATCTTCACCCGGCACAGCCAGAAGAGGACTGGCCACCCCTCATAGCCTGGTTCCTCTCTAGGTTTCTTCCTAGGTTTTCGCCTTTCTAGGGAGTTTTTCCTAGCCACCGTGCTTCTACACCTGCATTACTAGCTGTTTGGGGTTTTAGGCTGGGTTTCTGTACAGCACTTCGAGATATTAGCTGATGTAAGAAGGGCTATATAAAATAAAATTGATTGATTGATTGATTGACTACTTTAGACCAGAGCCCATAATGCACTACTTTAGACCAGAGCCCTTAGTGCACTACTTTAGACCAGAGCCCATAGTGCACTACTTTAGACCAGAGCCCATAGTGCACTACTTTAGACCAGAGCCCATAATGCACTACTTTAGACCAGAGCCCATAGTGCACTACTTTAGACCAGAGCCCATAGTGCACTACTTTAGACCAGAGCCCATAGTGCACTACTTTAGACCAGAGCCCATAGTGCACTACTTTAGACCAGAGCCCTTAGTGCATTACTTTAGACCAGAGCCCATAGTGCACTACTTTAGACCAGAGCCCATAATGCACTACTTTAGACCAGAGCCCTTAGTGCACTACTTTAGACCAGAGCCCATAATGCACTACTTTAGACCAGGGCCCTTAGTGCACTACTTTAGACCAGAGCCCTTAGTGCACTACTTTAGACCAGAGCCCTTAGTGCACTACTTTAGACCAGAGCCCATAGTGCACTACTTTAGACCAGAGCCCATAGTGCACTACTTTAGACCAGAGCCCATAATGCACTACTTTAGACCAGAGCCCTTAGTGCACTACTTTAGACCAGAGCCCATAATGCACTACTTTAGACCAGGGCCCTTAGTGCACTACTTTAGACCAGAGCCCTTAGTGCACTACTTTAGACCAGAGCCCTTAGTGCACTACTTTAGACCAGAGCCCATAGTGCACTACTTTAGACCAGAGCCCATAGTGCACTACTTTAGACCAGAGCCCTTAGTGCACTACTTTAGACCAGAGCCCATAGTGCACTACTTTAGACCAGAGCCCTTAGTGCACTACTTTAGACCAGAGCCCATAATGCACTACTTTAGACCAGGGCCCTTAGTGCACTACTTTAGACCAGAGCCCATAATGCACTACTTTAGACCAGGGCCCTTAGTGCACTACTTTAGACCAGAGCCCTTAGTGCACTACTTTAGACCAGAGCCCATAATGCACTACTTTAGACCAGAGCCCATAGGGCACTACTTTAGACCAGAGCCCATAGTGCACTACTTTAGACCAGAGCCCATAATGCACTACTTTAGACCAGAGCCCATAGTGCACTACTTTAGACCAGAGCCCTTAGTGCACTACTTTAGACCAGAGCCCTTAGTGCACTACTTTAGACCAGAGCCCTTAGTGCACTACTTTAGACCAGAGCCCATAGGGCACTACTTTAGACCAGAGCCCATAGTGCACTACTTTAGACCAGAGCCCATAGTGCACTACTTTAGACCAGAGCCCTTAGTGCACTACTTTAGACCAGAGCCCATAGGGCACTACTTTAGACCAGAGCCCATAGTGCACTACTTTAGACCAGAGCCCATAGTGCACTACTTTAGACCAGGACCCTTAGTGCACTACTTTAGACCAGAGCCCTTAGTGCACTACTTTAGACCAGAGCCCATAGTGCACTACTTTAGACCAGAGCCCTTAGTGCACTACTTTAGACCAGAGCCCTTAGTGCACTACTTTAGACCAGAGCCCTTAGTGCACTACTTTAGACCAGAGCCCTTAGTGCACTACTTTAGACCAGAGCCCTTAGTGCACTACTTTAGACCAGAGCCCTTAGTGCACTACTTTAGACCAGAGCCCTTAGTGCACTACTTTAGACCAGAGCCCATAGTGCACTACTTTAGACCAGAGCCCTTAGTGCACTACTTTAGACCAGAGCCCTTAGTGCACTACTTTAGACCAGAGCCCTTAGTGCACTACTTTAGACCAGAGCCCTTAGTGCACTACTTTAGACCAGAGCCCATAGTGCACTACTTTAGACCAGAGCCCATAGTGCACTACTTTAGACCAGAGCCCTTAGTGCACTGACTTTAGACCAGAGCCCATAGTGCACTACTTTAGACCAGAGCCCATAGTGCACTACTTTAGACCAGAGCCCTTAGTGCACTACTTTAGACCAGAGCCCATAGGGCACTACTTTAGACCAGAGCCCATAGTGCACTACTTTAGACCAGAGCCCATAGTGCACTACTTTAGACCAGGACCCTTAGTGCACTACTTTAGACCAGAGCCCTTAGTGCACTACTTTAGACCAGAGCCCATAGTGCACTACTTTAGACCAGAGCCCTTAGTGCACTACTTTAGACCAGAGCCCTTAGTGCACTACTTTAGACCAGAGCCCTTAGTGCACTACTTTAGACCAGAGCCCTTAGTGCACTACTTTAGACCAGAGCCCATAGTGCACTACTTTAGACCAGAGCCCATAGTGCACTACTTTAGACCAGAGCCCATAGTGCACTACTTTAGACCAGAGCCCTTAGTGCACTACTTTAGACCAGAGCCCTTAGTGCACTACTTTAGACCAGAGAGCCCTTAGTGCACTACTTTAGACCAGGGCCCTTAGTGCACTACTTTAGACCAGAGCCCATAGTGCACTACTTTAGACCAGAGCCCTTAGTGCACTACTTTAGACCAGAGCCCTTAGTGCACTACTTTAGACCAGAGCCCATAGGGCACTACTTTAGACCAGAGCCCTTAGTGCACTACTTTAGACCAGAGCCCTTGGTGCACTACTTTAGACCAGAGCCCTTAGTGCACTACTTTAGACCAGAGCCCTTAGTGCACTACATTAGACCAGAGCCCTTAGTGCACTACTTTAGACCAGAGCCCATAGTGCACTACTTTAGACCAGAGCCCATAGTGCACTACTTTAGACCAGAGCCCTTAGTGCACTACTTTAGACCAGAGCCCTTAGTGCACTACTTTAGACCAGAGCCCTTAGTGCACTACTTTAGACCAGAGCCCTTAGTGCACTACTTTAGACCAGAGCCCTTAGTGCACTACTTTAGACCAGAGCCCTTAGTGCACTACTTTAGACCAGAGCCCATAATGCACTACTTTAGACCAGGGCCCTTAGTGCACTACTTTAGACCAGAGCCCTTAGTGCACTACTTTAGACCAGAGCCCTTAGTGCACTACTTTAGACCAGAGCCCATAGTGCACTACTTTAGACCAGAGCCCATAGTGCACTACTTTAGACCAGAGCCCATAATGCACTACTTTAGACCAGAGCCCTTAGTGCACTACTTTAGACCAGAGCCCATAATGCACTACTTTAGACCAGGGCCCTTAGTGCACTACTTTAGACCAGAGCCCTTAGTGCACTACTTTAGACCAGAGCCCTTAGTGCACTACTTTAGACCAGAGCCCATAGTGCACTACTTTAGACCAGAGCCCATAGTGCACTACTTTAGACCAGAGCCCTTAGTGCACTACTTTAGACCAGAGCCCATAGTGCACTACTTTAGACCAGAGCCCTTAGTGCACTACTTTAGACCAGAGCCCATAATGCACTACTTTAGACCAGGGCCCTTAGTGCACTACTTTAGACCAGAGCCCATAATGCACTACTTTAGACCAGGGCCCTTAGTGCACTACTTTAGACCAGAGCCCTTAGTGCACTACTTTAGACCAGAGCCCATAATGCACTACTTTAGACCAGAGCCCATAGGGCACTACTTTAGACCAGAGCCCATAGTGCACTACTTTAGACCAGAGCCCATAATGCACTACTTTAGACCAGAGCCCATAGTGCACTACTTTAGACCAGAGCCCTTAGTGCACTACTTTAGACCAGAGCCCTTAGTGCACTACTTTAGACCAGAGCCCTTAGTGCACTACTTTAGACCAGAGCCCATAGGGCACTACTTTAGACCAGAGCCCATAGTGCACTACTTTAGACCAGAGCCCATAGTGCACTACTTTAGACCAGAGCCCTTAGTGCACTACTTTAGACCAGAGCCCATAGGGCACTACTTTAGACCAGAGCCCATAGTGCACTACTTTAGACCAGAGCCCATAGTGCACTACTTTAGACCAGGACCCTTAGTGCACTACTTTAGACCAGAGCCCTTAGTGCACTACTTTAGACCAGAGCCCATAGTGCACTACTTTAGACCAGAGCCCTTAGTGCACTACTTTAGACCAGAGCCCTTAGTGCACTACTTTAGACCAGAGCCCTTAGTGCACTACTTTAGACCAGAGCCCTTAGTGCACTACTTTAGACCAGAGCCCTTAGTGCACTACTTTAGACCAGAGCCCTTAGTGCACTACTTTAGACCAGAGCCCTTAGTGCACTACTTTAGACCAGAGCCCATAGTGCACTACTTTAGACCAGAGCCCTTAGTGCACTACTTTAGACCAGAGCCCTTAGTGCACTACTTTAGACCAGAGCCCTTAGTGCACTACTTTAGACCAGAGCCCTTAGTGCACTACTTTAGACCAGAGCCCATAGTGCACTACTTTAGACCAGAGCCCATAGTGCACTACTTTAGACCAGAGCCCTTAGTGCACTACTTTAGACCAGAGCCCATAGTGCACTACTTTAGACCAGAGCCCATAGTGCACTACTTTAGACCAGAGCCCTTAGTGCACTACTTTAGACCAGAGCCCATAGGGCACTACTTTAGACCAGAGCCCATAGTGCACTACTTTAGACCAGAGCCCATAGTGCACTACTTTAGACCAGGACCCTTAGTGCACTACTTTAGACCAGAGCCCTTAGTGCACTACTTTAGACCAGAGCCCATAGTGCACTACTTTAGACCAGAGCCCTTAGTGCACTACTTTAGACCAGAGCCCTTAGTGCACTACTTTAGACCAGAGCCCTTAGTGCACTACTTTAGACCAGAGCCCTTAGTGCACTACTTTGGACCAGAGCCCATAGTGCACTACTTTGGACCAGAGCCCATAGTGCACTACTTTAGACCAGAGCCCATAGTGCACTACTTTAGACCAGGAGCCCTTAGTGCACTACTTTAGACCAGAGCCCTTAGAGCACTACTTTAGACCAGAGAGCCCTTAGTGCACTACTTTAGACCAGGGCCCTTAGTGCACTACTTTAGACCAGAGCCCATAGTGCACTACTTTAGACCAGAGCCCTTAGTGCACTACTTTAGACCAGAGCCCATAGGGCACTACTTTAGACCAGAGCCCTTAGTGCACTACTTTAGACCAGAGCCCTTAGTGCACTACTTTAGACCAGAGCCCTTAGTGCACTACTTTAGACCAGAGCCCTTAGTGCACTACTTTAGACCAGAGCCCTTAGTGCACTACTTTAGACCAGAGCCCTTAGTGCACTACTTTAGACCAGAGCCCATAGTGCACTACTTTAGACCAGAGCCCATAGTGCACTACTTTAGACCAGAGCCCTTAGTGCACTACTTTAGACCAGAGCCCTTAGTGCACTACTTTAGACCAGAGCCCTTAGTGCACTACTTTAGACCAGAGCCCTTAGTGCACTACTTTAGACCAGAGCCCTTAGTGCACTACTTTAGACCAGAGCCCTTAGTGCACTACTTTAGACCAGAGAGCCCTTAGTGCACTACTTTAGACCAGAGCCCTTAGTGCACTACTTTAGACCAGAGCCCTTAGTGCACTACTTTAGACCAGAGCCCTTAGTGCACTACTTTAGACCAGAGCCCTTAGTGCACTACTTTAGACCAGAGCCCATAGTGCACTACTTTGGACCAGAGCCCTTAGTGCACTACTTTAGACCAGAGCCCTTAGTGCACTACTTTAGACCAGAGCCCTTAGTGCACTACTTTAGACCAGAGCCCTTAGTGCACTACTTTAGACCAGAGCCCTTAGTGCACTACTTTAGACCAGAGCCCTTAGTGCACTACTTTAGACCAGAGCCCTTAGTGCACTACTTTAGACCAGAGCCCATAGTGCACTACTTTAGACCAGAGCCCTTAGTGCACTACTTTAGACCAGAGCCCTTAGTGCACTACTTTAGACCAGAGCCCTTAGTGCACTACTTTAGACCAGAGCCCTTAGTGCACTACTTTAGACCAGAGCCCTTAGTGCACTACTTTAGACCAGAGCCCTTAGTGCACTACTTTAGACCAGAGCCCATAGGGCACTACTTTAGACCAGAGCCCTTAGTGCACTACTTTAGACCAGAGCCCTTAGTGCACTACTTTAGACCAGAGCCCTTAGTGCACTACTTTAGACCAGAGCCCATAGTGCACTACTTTAGACCAGAGCCCATAGTGCACTACTTTAGACCAGAGCCCTTAGTGCACTACTTTAGACCAGAGCCCATAGGGCACTACTTTAGACCAGAGCCCTTAGTGCACTACTTTAGACCAGAGCCCTTAGTCACTACTTTGAGACCAGAGCCCATAATGCACTACTTTAGACCAGAGCCCTTAGTGCACTACTTTAGACCAGAGCCCTTAGTGCACTACTTTAGACCAGAGCCCTTAGTGCACTACTTTAGACCAGAGCCCAAAGGGCACTACTTTAGACCAGAGCCCAAAGGGCACTACTTTAGACCAGAGCCCTTAGTGCACTACTTTAGACCAGAGCCCATAGTGCACTACTTTAGACCAGAGCCCATAGTGCACTACTTTAGACCAGAGCCCATAGTGCACTACTTTAGACCAGAGCCCATAATGCACTACTTTAGACCAGAGCCCTTAGTGCACTACTTTAGACCAGAGCCCTTAGTGCACTACTTTAGACCAGAGCCCTTAGTGCACTACTTTAGACCAGAGCCCAAAGGGCACTACTTTAGACCAGAGCCCAAAGGGCACTACTTTAGACCAGAGCCCAAAGGGCACTACTTTAGACCAGAGCCCAAAGGGCTCTAGGGAACAGGGTGCCTTTTTGGACGCATTAATAGACCCTCCAGTTTAGACCAATGATGTGTTTCTATGCTGTACATGTTTTAGACTGTACACTAGTAGTATACTATCTGGTCAAAAGTAGTGCACTATATAGGAAATAGGGTGACATTTGGGACACATCTATGAGTGGGTGTCGGAAACGAGATTTCTCCAAACAAATAACCACCCTTAAAGCTAACGATTCTGTACCTTAAATCTTTATAACTGTACAATTGTTATGACATATTTAGAGACTTGTTGTGTCGCCTAAGAACAAATATTCAATACTTTTGATTCTGCAGTAGCCTCTGTTTAAAAAACGGAGCCCTAACTGAGATATACACTACCTTGAGTAGTAGGTTAGTTACTTATGTCACTCTAGTATCACATTATTGTTGATTGATCAATTCATTCAGTATACCTGGGAAATCAACTTTAAGTTGTATGACCAATAAGTGAGCCTAAGTGCATGCCAATGAATGGCTGTAGTTAATCAATTAATTGAACGTGCGCTACATCAAAATCAAAGTCCACAACATGTTATTTATGCTAGGCCCTTTTATCCTACGCGACTTACAGTCTTGTGTGCAGACATGTTTGTATGGATGGCCTCAATGTTTAGTTTAAATCAACCTGCAGTACTTTCCGTATACACAGCACTACTACAGATAAGTCACACTGGAAAAGACTTGCTAAATGCGACGGCAGCAACAGTAGCAGAAGTGTAAGAGCCTGCAACACATTCACAAAACTTGATCATGAAAATCCATAAAACTTTAAAAATACACTTACCCCAATTAATTGTCAAAAGCACACCTAAGACAAACCAGAGGACAACCTAGCCCAAATAATCCTACTGTATCTGCAAACACACACACACACACAGACACACAGAGCTTAAAGGGGGTCAATCTGGGGTCAGATATCTTCCATCTGGGTGTTCTGACGGGTCTGGGCTGTGGCCCACCGTCTAGGAGGCGGAGGATGTGATGAACATAGCTGAGAGGAGTTCATGACCTGGGCTGGGGTGAAGTCTGTGCTGTCCTCGTGGTCAGGGTAACCCAGCAAACTGGGAACATTCCCAGAACATTAGCTAAGATTCCCATTAAGGTCTAGTCAGGGTTTTATCTGACATTAGGATGATAACATCCCAAAAACATTCAAATAATGATTTTTAATAACAAATGTTTTTTCTCCCAATAAAAATAAATAAATAAATATCTTTGGAATGTTCTCTTAAAGTTCACAAAAATGTTCCCAGCAAACCAAAATTGGTTCTGTGAAAGTTCCCAGAACATCCACATTTTCCAAATAAGTCTGTTTTTATGACGTTCATAGCATATTTATTTTAGGTTCAGAATAATATACCAGTGATGTCCACACAATATACTGTACATTTTACATTGACTTGGAGGTCCTCAGAACATTTAGAAAATTGTATATTTAAGTTTTACCTAATATTGGCACAACATTCTCAGCGTGCAAGTTTCTAGTTCCTTAAAGCATTAGATAGAAGATTGGAAGACATCCCCATTACATTTCTCTACAGATTTAATTTGCACTTGAGAGCTGTATTGTAGGCCCACTACAAGGTGATGTAGACGCACAGCATTTCATTTCATTCATAGGACATTTGAACAGCATTTCATCACACAAAACACAACCATATTTTTTTTCTTTATCTCATATGTTGACAATCTGCACGTGGGGTTTGAATGTTTGGTTCCCAAGCCAAGTGTTTATCCTCCCACTGCGTCATCTCTCAGTATGGTCGCCATGGCAGTATGGTCAATCAGGAACTCCATACCTTCCCTTTTATAGCCTTCTTAGACATAACTAACCCAGGGAAATACTGGTAACTGGGTTAGCCCTAGTTCAAACAGCGCTCTATCGCTGCACCGAACTAAAAAAAATACATAACTTTCTCTTTGGAAGAGCAGGGATACTATGGAGTTATATAGTTCTGCAGCCTCTGCCGCTCTTTTGGCGGATGAAGCACACATCTGTATCTTGCAGCATGCCAGTTCTTCCTCTGTAGGAAGGAATGGTAATTAATGTTAATATATGTGAATTGCATGCAAATAAAGGTTGCTTCTCTACCACACTCTCAACGGAAGCACAACCATGGCCTTGGATTCGCAGGTGTAGGACTTCTGTGAGAGGTCGCTGTCATGCTTGAATTCGACCCAAACCAATGAGGAAGTCTGCTGCAGTGTTGAGCGGTTGAGGGAGAGTGTGCAAAGCTGTCATCAAGGCAAAGGGTGGCTACTTTGAAGAATCTCAAATATAAAATATATTTTGATTTGTTTAACTTTTTTTTTGGTTACTACATGATTCCATATGTGTTATTTCATAGTTTTGATGTCTTCACTATTATTCTACAATGTAGAAAATAGTAAAAATAAAGAAAAACCCTTGAATGAGTAGGTGTGTCCAAACTTTGGACTTGTAGTGTAGGTGTCTTTCCTCATGCTAAACAAGGTCCTTCCATCTTAAACATTTCTGAATACATTTGTAAAACTTCTCATGAACCAAATTCTGTATGTAGGCCCATGGTAGAAAAGCTAAGAGATTGGTTAGGAGATGGCGGAGTTATTGATAAATCAGGAAATCTGAGTTTACATGTCCATTTAAATCCTTAATAAATCCACTCCACAATGGCTTATCAACTTGAAACTTTTTAGGGTCATCAAAGCCATGACATTTACATTTACATTTTAGTCATTTAGCAGACGCTCTTATCCAGAGCGACTTACAGGAGCAATTAGGGTTAAGTGCCTTGCTCAAGGGCACATTTACGTCATTTAGCAGACGCTCTTATCCAGAGCGACTTACAAATTGGTGCATTCACCCTATAGCCAGTGGGATAACCACTTTACAATTATTTATTTTTTTATTTTTTTTTGGGGGGGGTAGAAGGATTACTTTATCCTATCCCAGGTATTCCTTAAAGAGGTGGGGTTTCAAATGTCTCCGGAAGGTGGTGAGTGACTCCGCTGTCCTGGCGTCGTGAGGGAGCTTGTTCCACCATTGGGGTGCCAGAGCAGCGAACAGTTTTGACTGGGCTGAGCGGGAACTATGCTTCCGCAGAGGAAGGGAGCCAGCAGGCCAGAGGTGGATGAACGCAATGCCCTCGTTTGGGTGTAGGGACTGATCAAAGCCTGAAGGTACGGAGGTGCCGTTCCCCTCACTGCTCCATAGGCAAGCACCATGGTCTTGTAACGGATGCGAGCTTCAACTGGAAGCCAGTGAAGTGTGCGGAGGAGGGGGGTGACGTGAGAGAACTTGGGAAGGTTGAACACCAGATGGGCTGCGGCATTCTGGATGAGTTGTAGGGGTTTAATGGCACAGGCAGGGAGCCCAGCCAACAGCGAATTGCAGTAATCCAGACGGGAGATGACAAGTGCCTGGATTAGGACCTGTGCCGCTTCCTGTGTAAGGCAGGGTCGTACTCTCCGAATGTTGTAGAGCATGAACCTGCAGGATCGGGTCACCGCCTTGATGTTAGCGGAGAACGACAGGGTGTTGTCCAGGGTCATGCCAAGGCTCTTCACACTCTGGGAGGAGGACACAACGGAGTTGTCAACCGTGATGGCGAGATCATGGAACGGGCGGTCCTTCCCCGGGAGGAAGAGCAGCTCCGTCTTGCCAGGGTTCAGCTTGAGGTGGTGATCCGTCATCCATACTGATATGTCTGCCAGACATGCAGAGATGCGATTCGCCACCTGGTTATCAGAAGGGGGAAAGGAGAAGATTAGTTGTGTATCGTCAGTGTAGCAAAGATAGGAGAGGCCATGTGAGGATATGACAGAGCCAAGTGACTTGGTGTATAGGGAGAAAAGGAGAGGGCCTAGAACTGAGCCCTGGGGGACACCAGTGGTGAGAGCACGTGGTGCGGAGACAGCTTCTCGCCACGCCACTTGGTAGGAGCGACCGGTCAGGTAGGACGCAATCCAGGAGTGAGCCGCGCCGGAGATGCCCAGCTCGGAGAGGGTGGAGAGGAGGATCTGATGGTTCACAGTATCAAAGGCAGCAGACAGGTCTAGAAGGACAAGAGCAGAGGAGAGAGAGTTAGCTTTAGCAGTGCAGAGAGCCTCCGTGACACAGAGAAGAGCAGTCTCAGTTGAATGACCAGTCCTGAAACCTGACTGGTTTGGATCAAGAAGGTCATTCTGAGAGAGATAGCAAGAGAGTTGGCTAAAGACGGCACGCTCAATAGTTTTGGAAAGAAAAGAAAGAAGGGATACTGGTCTGTAGTTGTTGACATCAGTGGGATCGAGTGTTGGTTTTTTGAGAAGGGGTGCAACTCTCGCTCTCTTGAAGACGGAAGGGACATAGCCAGCGGTCAAGGATGAGTTGATCAGCGAGGGTGAGGTAGGGGAGAAGGTCACCGGAGATGGTCTGGAGAAGAGAGGAGGGGATGGGGTCAAGCGGGCAGGTTGTTGGGCGGCCTGCAGTCACTAGTCGCAAGATTTTATCTGGAGAGAGAGGGGAGAAAGAAGTCAAAGCATAGGGTAGGGCAGTGTGAGCAGGACCAGCAGTGTCATTAGACTTAACAAACGAGGATCGGATGTCGTCAACCTTCTTTTCAAAGTGGTTGACAAAGTCATCCACAGAGAGGGAGGAGGGGGGATTCAGCAGTGAGGAGAATGTGGCAAAGAGCTTCCTAGGGTTAGAGGCAGATGCTTGGAATTTAGAGTGGTAGAAAGTGGCCTTAGCAGCAGAAACAGATGAAGAAAATGTAGAGAGGAGGGAGTGAAAAGATGCCAGGTCGGCAGGGAGTTTAGTTTTCTTCCATTTCCGCTCAGCTGCCCGGAGCTCTGTTCTGTGAGCTCGCAATGAGTCATCAAGCCACGGAGCTGGAGGGGAGGACCGAGCCGGCCGGGAGGATAGGGGACACAGGGAGTCAAAGGATGCAGAAAGGGAGGAGAGGAGGGTTGAGGAGGCAGAATCAGGAGATTGGAGGGAGAAGGATTGAGCAGAGGGAAGAGATGATAGGATGGAAGAGGAGAGAGTAGTGGGAGAGAGAGAGCGAAGGTTGCGGCGGCGCGTTACCATCTGTGTAGGGGCAGAGTGAGTAGTGTTGGAGGAGAGCGAGAGAGAAAAGGATACAAAGTAGTGGTCGGAGACATGGAGGGGAGTTGCAGTGAGATTAGTAGAAGAGCAACATCTAGTAAAGATGAAGTCAAGCGTATTGCCTGCCTTGTGAGTAGGGGGGGGCGGTGAGAGGGTGAGGTCAAAAGAGGAGAGGAGTGGAAAGAAGGAGGCAGAGAGAAATGAGTCAAATGTAGACGTAGGGAGGTTGAAATCCCCCAAAACTGTGAGGGGTGAGCCATCCTCAGGAAAGGAACTTATCAAGGCGTCAAGCTCATTGATGAACTCTCCAAGGGAACCTGGAGGGCGATAGATGACAAGGATATTAAGCTTAAATGGGCTAGTGACTGTGACAGCGTGGAATTCAAATGAGGAGATAGACAGATGGGTTAGGGGAAAAATTGAGAATGACCACTTGGGAGAGATGAGGATTCCTGTGCCACCACCCCTCTGACCAGATGCTCTCGGGGTATGCGAGAACACATGGTCAGACGAGGAGAGAGCAGTAGGAGTAGCAGTGTTTTCAGTGGTAATCCATGTTTCCGTCAGCGCCAGGAAGTCGAGGGACTGGAGGGTAGCATAGGCTGGGATGAAGTCAGCCTTGTTGGCAGCAGAACGGCAGTTCCAGAGGCTGCCTGAGACCTGGAACTCCAGGTGTGTGGTGCGTGCAGGGACCACCAGGTTAGAGAGGCAGCAGCCACGCGGTGTGAGGCGTTTGTGTAGCCTGTGCGGAGAGGAGAGAACAGGGATAGGCAGAGGCATAGTTGACAGGCTGTAGCAGATGGCTACAATAATGCAGAGGAGATCGGAATGAAATGAACTAAACATCTGGGAAAGGAGAGAGCAGGGCCTCCCTCACCAAAAAAATATAACTCTCCCAACTTCCACCTCAGAAACTATAATTGTTTCACTGAACCACCCGAATAAAACTCTCCCAACTTCCACTTTAGAAATTAGAATTGTTGTAAACTACAGCGGTTCAATGTTTCAAGGAATGGACTCAACTTACTTTATTCAGCTAGCTAACTATGACGCCATAGCTAACTAGCATGCTAGCATCCAATAACACACAGTTTAGCACCAATACTTGGTTACAACAAACTACCAATAGTGTGTTAACACACTAAACAGATAATTCGTGTCCGTGTCTAGTTCTTTCATAACGCAGCAATAATTAAACGTTGGCTAGCTAGCACAAAGATATTGTATTTAGCTACTACAGTACAGCTAGCTGGTAGTGTTGGCTAGCTAGCAATGGCTGCTGTGTTGACTTTGTTTGGAAAACGGCGTCGCTGCGAACGAATGTAGCTGGCTAAAAGGATATTGTATTTAGTAGCTACCGTTGCTAATAGCTACTCGCCAGCTAGTTCAGGAGGTGAGTTAGCTAGCTAGCTTCGTGCTACACCCGGCACCGCCGAATACAAAAGTAACCTACAATAACTACATACAACAACTACCCACAACAGCCCACGATGCCTACCTATAATACCTAATAATATACAGCCCACGATGCCTACCTATAATACCTAACTACAATCTAAATACATAGTTTAAGCCTTACTCGACAAAGCCCAAGCTATGTATAAAGCCAAACTTAGCTGTCTGGGTGGCAGACTGCAATCAGTAGCTGTAATTAAGTACAGCAGCTACCAACCACCTAACGTTAATGCCTCGGATAATGAGGTTAGAAACACAGTTGAATGGTAGGCAGCTAGCTGGCTCAATCACAGGTACTCTTAAGCGTGAAATAACATTGGAAACAACTAACCACAGTTGCTAAAAGTTACCAGTAGCTACCCGCTAGCTAGCTAGCTTTGTTGGTCCAAGTAGTGGGTTAGCTAGCCTCGTGTCGCCGGGGTCCGCCCGAATACAATACTTACCTACAATGATTACCTACAATAACCTACAATAACTACCTAAGTAAGCTACCTATAATACCTAACTACAATACCTACCTACAATCTAAATACATGGTTTAAGCTTTACTCAACACCATATAAGAAGCCAAGCTTACCTCCTGCTAGAGAAAACACAACCTCTCCCGACCACCGTCAATATACCGTCGACCATGACCATGGTAAACAATGTTGCTGTTGCTAACTCAGTCGTTATTTCTAATCATTTTGGTGAATTCACATCAATTGCTAGCTAGCCGGAAAAAAATATCACAACCTTTGAAGAACAGACAAAATGTGTTCTTGGAACATTCTTGCAACATCAGGCGAATGTTTTATACAAACATTCTATGAACCTCAGCATGACTGGACCGTTTGTGTTATGAGAACATTGCTGCAACCTAACGAATGTTATGGGAACTTTCACAGAACCAATTGTGGTTTGCTGGGAAGTCAACAACACTGCAGCATCCTGTTACAGAGGTATACTTCAGACACAGCTTCATATCAACATCCTGTTACAGAGGTATACTTCAGACACAGCTTCATATCAGCATCCTGTTACAGAGGTATACTTCAGACTGGCCTTTATATCAACATCCTGTTACAGAGGTATACTTCAGACACAGCTTCATATCAGCATCCTGTTACAGAGGTATACTTCAGACACAGCTTCATATCAACATCCTGTTACAGAGGTATACTTCAGACAGCTTCATATCAACATCCTGTTACAGAGGTATACTTCAGACACAGCTTCATATCAACATCCTGTTACAGAGGTATACTTCAGACACAGCTTTATATCAACATCCTGTTACAGAGGTATACTTCAGACAGCTTCATATCAACATCCTGTTACAGAGGTATACTTCAGACACAGCTTCATATCAACATCCTGTTACAGAGGTATACTTCAGACACAGCTTCATATCAACATCCCTGTTACAGAGGTATACTTCAGACAGCTTCATATCAACATCCTGTTACAGAGGTATACTTCAGACACAGCTTCATATCAACATCCTGTTACAGAGGTATACTTCAGACACAGCTTCATATCAACATCCTGTTACAGAGGTATACTTCAGACAGCTTCATATCAACATCCTGTTACAGAGGTATACTTCAGACACAGCTTCATATCAACATCCTGTTACAGAGGTATACTTCAGACACAGCTTCATATCAACATCCTGTTACAGAGGTATACTTCAGACAGCTTCATATCAACATCCTGTTACAGAGGTATACTTCAGACTGGCCTTTATATCAACATCCTGTTACAGAGGTATACTTCAGACACAGCTTCATATCAACATCCTGTTACAGAGGTATACTTCAGACAGCTTCATATCAACATCCTGTTACAGAGGTATACTTCAGACACAGCTTCATATCAACATCCTGTTACAGAGGTATACTTCAGACACAGCTTCATATCAACATCCTGTTACAGAGGTATACTTCAGACACAGCTTCATATCAACATCCTGTTACAGAGGTATACTTCAGACACAGCTTCATATCAACATCCTGTTACAGAGGTATACTTCAGACAGCTTCATATCAACATCCTGTTACAGAGGTATACTTCAGACACAGCTTCATATCAACATCCTGTTACAGAGGTATACTTCAGACACAGCTTCATATCAACATCCTGTTACAGAGGTATACTTCAGACTGGCCTTTATATCAACATCCTGTTACAGAGGTATACTTCAGACACAGCTTCATATCAACATCCTGTTACAGAGGTATACTTCAGACACAGCTTCATATCAACATCCTGTTACAGAGGTATACTTCAGACACAGCTTCATATCAACATCCTGTTACAGAGGTATACTTCAGACACGCTTCATATCAACATCCTGTTACAGAGGTATACTTCAGACACAGCTTCATATCAACATCCTGTTACAGAGGTATACTTCAGACACAGCTTCATATCAACATCCTGTTACAGAGGTATACTTCAGACAGCTTCATATCAACATCCTGTTACAGAGGTATACTTCAGACACAGCTTCATATCAACATCCTGTTACAGAGGTATACTTCAGACACAGCTTCATATCAACATCCTGTTACAGAGGTATACTTCAGACAGCTTCATATCAACATCCTGTTACAGAGGTATACTTCAGACACAGCTTCATATCAACATCCTGTTACAGAGGTATACTTCAGACAGCTTCATATCAACATCCTGTTACAGAGGTATACTTCAGACACAGCTTCATATCAACATCCTGTTACAGAGGTATACTTCAGACACAGCTTCATATCAACATCCTGTTACAGAGGTATACTTCAGACAGCTTCATATCAACATCCTGTTACAGAGGTATACTTCAGACACTGCTTCATATCAACATCCTGTTACAGAGGTATACTTCAGACTGGCCTTTATATATGGCTCTGCCTGTTGTCGTGTAAAATACATTATTTAACCCTGTAAGGCAGCCAGAGGTTTACGTGTAAGTCCGTCTGTTAACTCTTACAGTGTAATTAGTTTGAACATAAAAGACAGTAAAAAGGAAACAAAGCTGATGGGAGAATATGGTGGCTTTGTTCCATATAACACATTATCAAGAGAATTCTTCCTGCAGCAGGTGGTGGGAGTAAACACTTAGTATGTTTTCTAAACAGCACCCTATTCCCTATGGGCCCTGGTCTAAAGTAGTGCACTACATAGGGAATAGGGTACCATTTGGGAGTAAACACTTACAGTAAGTCTTAGGATACTTGGCCGGTTAGTATAAACTCAGCAGGATTCTGTGGAAGTTCAGCCTCACAGCTCTCTGGTTTTACCCTCACATGGAAGACTCCCAGTCAGGTCCCAAATGTCTGAATTTACCCTTACATGGAAGCAGTGAGACAGACTCCCAGTCAGGTCCCAAAAGGCCCAGTGTTACAGACTGCTATATAGGTCTGTTAATACAGGACTAGTAAAGGCCCAGTGTTACAGACTGCTATATAGGTCCACTAATACAGGACTAGTAAAGGACCAGTGTTACAGACTGCTATATAGGTCCACTAATACAGGACTAGTAAAGGACCAGTGTTACAGACTGCTATATAGGTCCACTAATACAGGACTAGTAAAGGCCCAGTGTTACAGACTGCTATATAGGTCCACTAATACAGGACTAGTAAAGGACCAGTGTTACAGACTGCTATATAGGTCCACTAATACAGGACTAGTAAAGGACCAGTGTTACAGACTGCTATATAGGTCCACTAATACAGGACTAGTAAAGGCCCAGTGTTACAGACTGCTATATAGGTCTGTTAATACAGGACTAGTAAAGGCCCAGTGTTACAGACTGCTATATAGGTCTGTTAATACAGGACTAGTAAAGGACCAGTGTTACAGACTGCTATATAGGTCCACTAATACAGGACTAGTAAAGGCCCAGTGTTACAGACTGCTATATAGGTCCTCTAATACAGGACTAGTAAAGGCCCAGTGTTACAGACTGCTATATAGGTCTGTTAATACAGGACTAGTAAAGGCCCAGTGTTACAGACTGCTATATAGGTCTGTTAATACAGGACTAGTAAAGGACCAGTGTTACAGACTGCTATATAGGTCCACTAATACAGGACTAGTAAAGGACCAGTGTTACAGACTGCTATATAGGTCCACTAATACAGGACTAGTAAAGGCCCAGTGTTACAGACTGCTATATAGGTCCACTAATACAGGACTAGTAAAGGCCCAGTGTTACAGACTGCTATATAGGTCTGTTAATACAGGACTAGTAAAGGCCCAGTGTTACAGACTGCTATATAGGTCCACTAATACAGGACTAGTAAAGGCCCAGTGTTACAGACTGCTATATAGGTCCACTAATACAGGACTAGTAAAGGCCCAGTGTTACAGACTGCTATATAGGTCCACTAATACAGGACTAGTAAAGGACCAGTGTTACAGACTGCTATATAGGTCTGTTAATACAGGACTAGTAAAGGACCAGTGTTACAGACTGCTATATAGGTCCACTAATACAGGACTAGTAAAGGCCCAGTGTTACAGACTGCTATATAGGTCTGTTAATACAGGACTAGTAAAGGACCAGTGTTACAGACTGCTATATAGGTCCACTAATACAGGACTAGTAAAGGACCAGTGTTACAGACTGCTATATAGGTCTGTTAATACAGGACTAGTAAAGGACCAGTGTTACAGACTGCTATATAGGTCCACTAATACAGGACTAGTAAAGGACCAGTGTTACAGACTGCTATATAGGTCCACTAATACAGGACTAGTAAAGGCCCAGTGTTACAGACTGCTATATAGGTCTGTTAATACAGGACTAGTAAAGGACCAGTGTTACAGACTGCTATATAGGTCTGTTAATACAGGACTAGTAAAGGACCAGTGTTACAGACTGCTATATAGGTCCACTAATACAGGACTAGTAAAGGCCCAGTGTTACAGACTGCTATATAGGTCCACTAATACAGGACTAGTAAAGGACCAGTGTTACAGACTGCTATATAGGTCCACTAATACAGGACTAGTAAAGGACCAGTGTTACAGACTGCTATATAGGTCTGTTAATACAGGACTAGTAAAGGACCAGTGTTACAGACTGCTATATAGGTCTGTTAATACAGGACTAGTAAAGGACCAGTGTTACAGACTGCTATATAGGTCTGTTAATACAGGACTAGTAAAGGACCAGTGTTACAGACTGCTATATAGGTCTGTTAATACAGGACTAGTAAAGGCCCAGTGTTACAGACTGCTATATAGGTCTGTTAATACAGGACTAGTAAAGGCCCAGTGTTACAGACTGCTATATAGGTCTGTTAATACAGGACTAGTAAAGGACCAGTGTTACAGACTGCTATATAGGTCTGTTAATACAGGACTAGTAAAGGACCAGTGTTACAGACTGCTATATAGGTCCACTAATACAGGACTAGTAAAGGACCAGTGTTACAGACTGCTATATAGGTCCACTAATACAGGACTAGTAAAGGCCCAGTGTTACAGACTGCTATATAGGTCTGTTAATACAGGACTAGTAAAGGACCAGTGTTACAGACTGCTATATAGGTCTGTTAATACAGGACTAGTAAAGGACCAGTGTTACAGACTGCTATATAGGTCTGTTAATACAGGACTAGTAAAGGACCAGTGTTACAGACTGCTATATAGGTCTGTTAATACAGGACTAGTAAAGGACCAGTGTTACAGACTGCTATATAGGTCTGTTAATACAGGACTAGTAAAGGACCAGTGTTACAGACTGCTATATAGGTCTGTTAATACAGGACTAGTAAAGGCCCAGTGTTACAGACTGCTATATAGGTCCACTAATACAGGACTAGTAAAGGACCAGTGTTACAGACTGCTATATAGGTCTGTTAATACAGGACTAGTAAAGGCCCAGTGTTACAGACTGCTATATAGGTCCACTAATACAGGACTAGTAAAGGCCCAGTGTTACAGACTGCTATATAGGTCCACTAATACAGGACTAGTAAAGGCCCAGTGTTACAGACTGCTATATAGGTCCACTAATACAGGACTAGTAAAGGACCAGTGTTACAGACTGCTATATAGGTCCACTAATACAGGACTAGTAAAGGCCCAATGTTACAGACTGCTATATAGGTCCACTAATACAGGACTAGTAAAGGCCCAGTGTTACAGACTGCTATATAGGTCCACTAATACAGGACTAGTAAAGGACCAGTGTTACAGACTGCTATATAGGTCCTCTAATACAGGACTAGTAAAGGACCAGTGTTACAGACTGCTATATAGGTCTGTTAATACAGGACTAGTAAAGGACCAGTGTTACAGACTGCTATATAGGTCCTCTAATACAGGACTAGTAAAGGACCAGTGTTACAGACTGCTATATAGGTCTGTTAATACAGGACTAGTAAAGGCCCAGTGTTACAGACTGCTATATAGGTCCACTAATACAGGACTAGTAAAGGCCCAGTGTTACAGACTGCTATATAGGTCCACTAATACAGGACTAGTAAAGGACCAGTGTTACAGACTGCTATATAGGTCTGTTAATACAGGACTAGTAAAGGCCCAGTGTTACAGACTGCTATATAGGTCCACTAATACAGGACTAGTAAAGGCCCAGTGTTACAGACTGCTATATAGGTCCACTAATACAGGACTAGTAAAGGACCAGTGTTACAGACTGCTATATAGGTCCACTAATAC
This sequence comes from Coregonus clupeaformis, assembly GCF_020615455.1. Taxonomy (NCBI): domain Eukaryota; kingdom Metazoa; phylum Chordata; class Actinopteri; order Salmoniformes; family Salmonidae; genus Coregonus; species Coregonus clupeaformis. The sequence goes on along the minus strand of NW_025533888.1, from coordinate 73,360 downwards.
AGGACTAGTAAAGGACCAGTGTTACAGACTGCTATATAGGTCTGTTAATACAGGACTAGTAAAGGCCCAGTGTTACAGACTGCTATATAGGTCCACTAATACAGGACTAGTAAAGGCCCAGTGTTACAGACTGCTATATAGGTCTGTTAATACAGGACTAGTAAAGGACCAGTGTTACAGACTGCTATATAGGTCTGTTAATACAGGACTAGTAAAGGCCCAGTGTTACAGACTGCTATATAGGTCCACTAATACAGGACTAGTAAAGGACCAGTGTTACAGACTGCTATATAGGTCTGTTAATACAGGACTAGTAAAGGCCCAGTGTTACAGACTGCTATATAGGTCCTCTAATACAGGACTAGTAAAGGACCAGTGTTACAGACTGCTATATAGGTCTGTTAATACAGGACTAGTAAAGGACCAGTGTTACAGACTGCTATATAGGTCCTCTAATACAGGACTAGTAAAGGACCAGTGTTACAGACTGCTATATAGGTCCACTAATACAGGACTAGTAAAGGCCCAGTGTTACAGACTGCTATATAGGTCTGTTAATACAGGACTAGTAAAGGCCCAGTGTTACAGACTGCTATATAGGTCCACTAATACAGGACTAGTAAAGGCCCAGTGTTACAGACTGCTATATAGGTCCACTAATACAGGACTAGTAAAGGACCAGTGTTACAGACTGCTATATAGGTCCACTAATACAGGACTAGTAAAGGCCCAGTGTTACAGACTGCTATATAGGTCCACTAATACAGGACTAGTAAAGGCCCAGTGTTACAGACTGCTATATAGGTCTGTTAATACAGGACTAGTAAAGGCCCAGTGTTACAGACTGCTATATAGGTCCACTAATACAGGACTAGTAAAGGACCAGTGTTACAGACTGCTATATAGGTCCTCTAATACAGGACTAGTAAAGGACCAGTGTTACAGACTGCTATATAGGTCTGTTAATACAGGACTAGTAAAGGACCAGTGTTACAGACTGCTATATAGGTCCTCTAATACAGGACTAGTAAAGGACCAGTGTTACAGACTGCTATATAGGTCTGTTAATACAGGACTAGTAAAGGCCCAGTGTTACAGACTGCTATATAGGTCCACTAATACAGGACTAGTAAAGGCCCAGTGTTACAGACTGCTATATAGGTCTGTTAATACAGGACTAGTAAAGGACCAGTGTTACAGACTGCTATATAGGTCCACTAATACAGGACTAGTAAAGGACCAGTGTTACAGACTGCTATATAGGTCTGTTAATACAGGACTAGTAAAGGCCCAGTGTTACAGACTGCTATATAGGTCTGTTAATACAGGACTAGTAAAGGCCCAGTGTTACAGACTGCTATATAGGTCCACTAATACAGGACTAGTAAAGGCCCAGTGTTACAGACTGCTATATAGGTCTGTTAATACAGGACTAGTAAAGGCCCAGTGTTACAGACTGCTATATAGGTCCACTAATACAGGACTAGTAAAGGCCCAGTGTTACAGACTGCTATATAGGTCTGTTAATACAGGACTAGTAAAGGCCCAGTGTTACAGACTGCTATATAGGTCTGTTAATACAGGACTAGTAAAGGACCAGTGTTACAGACTGCTATATAGGTCCACTAATACAGGACTAGTAAAGGACCAGTGTTACAGACTGCTATATAGGTCCACTAATACAGGACTAGTAAAGGACCAGTGTTACAGACTGCTATATAGGTCCACTAATACAGGACTAGTAAAGGCCCAGTGTTACAGACTGCTATATAGGTCCACTAATACAGGACTAGTAAAGGACCAGTGTTACAGACTGCTATATAGGTCCACTAATACAGGACTAGTAAAGGCCCAGTGTTACAGACTGCTATATAGGTCCACTAATACAGGACTAGTAAAGGACCAGTGTTACAGACTGCTATATAGGTCCACTAATACAGGACTAGTAAAGGACCAGTGTTACAGACTGCTATATAGGTCCACTAATACAGGACTAGTAAAGGACCAGTGTTACAGACTGCTATATAGGTCTGTTAATACAGGACTAGTAAAGGCCCAGTGTTACAGACTGCTATATAGGTCCACTAATACAGGACTAGTAAAGGCCCAGTGTTACAGACTGCTATATAGGTCTGTTAATACAGGACTAGTAAAGGCCCAGTGTTACAGACTGCTATATAGGTCCACTAATACAGGACTAGTAAAGGACCAGTGTTACAGACTGCTATATAGGTCTGTTAATACAGGACTAGTAAAGGCCCAGTGTTACAGACTGCTATATAGGTCTGTTAATACAGGACTAGTAAAGGCCCAGTGTTACAGACTGCTATATAGGTCTGTTAATACAGGACTAGTAAAGGACCAGTGTTACAGACTGCTATATAGGTCCACTAATACAGGACTAGTAAAGGCCCAGTGTTACAGACTGCTATATAGGTCCACTAATACAGGACTAGTAAAGACCCAGTGTTACAGACTGCTATATAGGTCCACTAATACAGGACTAGTAAAGGACCAGTGTTACAGACTGCTATATGGTCTGTTAATACAGGACTAGTAAAGGCCCAGTGTTACAGACTGCTATATAGGTCTGTTAATACAGGACTAGTAAAGGCCCAGTGTTACAGACTGCTATATAGGTCTGTTAATACAGGACTAGTAAAGGCCCAGTGTTACAGACTGCTATATAGGTCTGTTAATACAGGACTAGTAAAGGCCCAGTGTTACAGACTGCTATATAGGTCCACTAATACAGGACTAGTAAAGGCCCAGTGTTACAGACTGCTATATAGGTCTGTTAATACAGGACTAGTAAAGGCCCAGTGTTACAGACTGCTATATAGGTCTGTTAATACAGGACTAGTAAAGGACCAGTGTTACAGACTGCTATATAGGTCTGTTAATACAGGACTAGTAAAGGACCAGTGTTACAGACTGCTATATAGGTCCACTAATACAGGACTAGTAAAGGCCCAGTGTTACAGACTGCTATATAGGTCCACTAATACAGGACTAGTAAAGGCCCAGTGTTACAGACTGCTATATAGGTCCACTAATACAGGACTAGTAAAGGCCCAGTGTTACAGACTGCTATATAGGTCCACTAATACAGGACTAGTAAAGGCCCAGTGTTACAGACTGCTATATAGGTCTGTTAATACAGGACTAGTAAAGGACCAGTGTTACAGACTGCTATATAGGTCTGTTAATACAGGACTAGTAAAGGCCCAGTGTTACAGACTGCTATATAGGTCCACTAATACAGGACTAGTAAAGGCCCAGTGTTACAGACTGCTATATAGGTCCACTAATACAGGACTAGTAAAGGACCAGTGTTACAGACTGCTATATAGGTCTGTTAATACAGGACTAGTAAAGGCCCAGTGTTACAGACTGCTATATAGGTCTGTTAATACAGGACTAGTAAAGGACCAGTGTTACAGACTGCTATATAGGTCTGTTAATACAGGACTAGTAAAGGACCAGTGTTACAGACTGCTATATAGGTCTGTTAATACAGGACTAGTAAAGGACCAGTGTTACAGACTGCTATATAGGTCCACTAATACAGGACTAGTAAAGGCCCAGTGTTACAGACTGCTATATAGGTCTGTTAATACAGGACTAGTAAAGGCCCAGTGTTACAGACTGCTATATAGGTCTGTTAATACAGGACTAGTAAAGGCCCAGTGTTACAGACTGCTATATAGGTCCACTAATACAGGACTAGTAAAGGCCCAGTGTTACAGACTGCTATATAGGTCTGTTAATACAGGACTAGTAAAGGCCCAGTGTTACAGACTGCTATATAGGTCCACTAATACAGGACTAGTAAAGGACCAGTGTTACAGACTGCTATATAGGTCTGTTAATACAGGACTAGTAAAGGACCAGGGTTACAGACTGCTATATAGGTCCACTAATACAGGACTAGTAAAGGCCCAGTGTTACAGACTGCTATATAGGTCCACTAATACAGGACTAGTAAAGGCCCAGTGTTACAGACTGCTATATAGGTCCACTAATACAGGACTAGTAAAGGACCAGTGTTACAGACTGCTATATAGGTCTGTTAATACAGGACTAGTAAAGGACCAGTGTTACAGACTGCTATATAGGTCCACTAATACAGGACTAGTAAAGGCCCAGTGTTACAGACTGCTATATAGGTCTGTTAATACAGGACTAGTAAAGGCCCAGTGTTACGGACTGCTATATAGGTCCACTAATACAGGACTAGTAAAGGACCAGTGTTACAGACTGCTATATAGGTCTGTTAATACAGGACTAGTAAAGGACCAGTGTTACAGACTGCTATAAAGGTCTGTTAATACAGGACTAGTAAAGGCCCAGTGTTACAGACTGCTATATAGGTCCACTAATACAGGACTAGTAAAGGCCCAGTGTTACAGACTGCTATATAGGTCTGTTAATACAGGACTAGTAAAGGACCAGTGTTACAGACTGCTATATAGGTCCACTAATACAGGACTAGTAAAGGACCAGTGTTACAGACTGCTATATAGGTCCACTAATACAGGACTAGTAAAGGACCAGTGTTACAGACTGCTATATAGGTCCACTAATACAGGACTAGTAAAGGCCCAGTGTTACAGACTGCTATATAGGTCCACTAATACAGGACTAGTAAAGGCCCAGTGTTACAGACTGCTATATAGGTCCACTAATACAGGACTAGTAAAGGACCAGTGTTACAGACTGCTATATAGGTCTGTTAATACAGGACTAGTAAAGGCCCAGTGTTACAGACTGCTATATAGGTCTGTTAATACAGGACTAGTAAAGGCCCAGTGTTACAGACTGCTATATAGGTCTGTTAATACAGGACTAGTAAAGGCCCAGTGTTACAGACTGCTATATACAGTGGGGAAAAAAAGTATTTAGTCAGCCACCAATTGTGCAAGTTCTCCCACTTAAAAAGATGAGAGAGGCCTGTCATTTTCATCATAGGTACACGTCAACTATGACAGACAAATTGAGAATTTTTTTTCCAGAAAATCACATTGTAGGATTTTTAATGAATTTATTTGCAAATTATGGTGGAAAATAAGTATTTGGTCACCTACAAACAAGCAAGATTTCTGGCTCTCACAGACCTGTAACTTCTTATTTAAGAGGCTCCTCTGTCCTCCACTCGTTACCTGCATTAATGGCACCTGTTTGAACTTGTTATCAGTATAAAATACACCTGTCCACAACCTCAAACAGTCACACTCCAAACTCCACTATGGCCAAGACCAAAGAGCTGTCAAAGGACACCAGAAACAAAATTGTAGACCTGCACCAGGCTGGGAAGACTGAATCTGCAATAGGTAAGCAGCTTGGTTTGAAGAAATCAACTGTGAGAGCAATTATTAGGAAATGGAAGACAAACAAGACCACTGATAATCTCCCTCGATCTGGGGCTCCACGCAAGATCTCACCCCGTGGGGTCAAAATTATCACAAGAACGGTGAGCAAAAATCCCAGAACCACACAGGGGGACCTTGTGAATGACCTGCAGAGAGCTGGGACCAAAGTAACAAAGCCTACCATCAGTAACACACTACGCCGCCAGGGACTCAAATCCTGCAGTGCTAGACATGTCCCCCTGCTTAAGCCAGTACATGTCCAGGCCCGTCTGAAGTTTGCTAGAGTGCATTTGGATGATCCAGAAGAGGATTGGGAGAATGTCATATGGTCAGATGAAACCAAAATAGAACTTTTGGTAAAAACTCAACTCGTCGTGTTTGGAGGACAAAGAATGCTGAGTTGCATCCAAAGAACACCATACCTACTGTGAAGCATGGGAGTGGAAACATCATGCTTTGGGGCTGTTTTTTCTGCAAAGGGACCAGGACGACTGATCCGTGTAAAGGAAAGAATGAATGGGACCATATATCGTGAGATTTTGAGTGAAAACCTCCTTCCATCAGCAAGGGCATTGAAGATGAAACGTGGCTGGGTCTTTCAGCATGACAATGATCCCAAACACACCGCCCGGGCAACGAAGGAGTGGCTTTAGAAGAAGCATTTCAAGGTCCTGGAGTGGCCTAGCCAGTCTCCAGATCTCAACCCCATAGAAAATCTTTGGCGGGAGTTGAAAGTCTGTGTTGCCCAGCGACATCCCCAAAACATCACTGCTCTAGAGGAGATCTGCATGGAGGAATGGGCCAAAATACCAGCAACAGTGTGTGAAAACCTTGTGAAGACTTACAGAAATCGTTTGACCTGTGTCATTGCCAACAAAGGGTATATAACAAAGTATTGAGAAACTTTTGTTATTGACCAATTACTTATTTTCCACCATAATTTGCAAATAAATTCATTAAAAATCCTACAATGTGATTTTCTTGATTTTTTTTTCTCATTTTGTCTGTCATAGTTGACGTGTACCTATGATGAAAATTACAGGCCTCTCTCATCTTTTTAAGTGGGAGAACTTGCACAATTGGTGACTGACTAAATACTTTTTTTCCCCACTGTAGGTCCACTAATACAGGACTAGTAAAGGCCCAGTGTTACAGACTGCTATATAGGTCCACTAATACAGGACTAGTAAAGGACCAGTGTTACAGACTGCTATATAGGTCTGTTAATACAGGACTAGTAAAGGACCAGTGTTACAGACTGCTATATAGGTCTGCTAATACAGGACTAGTAAAGGCCCAGTGTTACAGACTGCTATATAGGTCTGTTAATACAGGACTAGTAAAGGACCAGTGTTACAGACTGCTATATAGGTCCACTAATACAGGACTAGTAAAGGCCCAGTGTTACAGACTGCTATATAGGTCTGTTAATACAGGACTAGTAAAGGACCAGTGTTACAGACTGCTATATAGGTCTGTTAATACAGGACTAGTAAAGGCCCAGTGTTACAGACTGCTATATAGGTCCACTAATACAGGACTAGTAAAGGCCCAGTGTTACAGACTGCTATATAGGTCCACTAATACAGGACTAGTAAAGGACCAGTGTTACAGACTGCTATATAGGTCCACTAATACAGGACTAGTAAAGGACCAGTGTTACAGACTGCTATATAGGTCCACTAATACAGGACTAGTAAAGGACCAGTGTTACAGACTGCTATATAGGTCTGTTAATACAGGACTAGTAAAGGCCCAGTGTTACAGACTGCTATATAGGTCTGTTAATACAGGACTAGTAAAGGACCAGTGTTACAGACTGCTATATAGGTCTGTTAATACAGGACTAGTAAAGGCCCAGTGTTACAGACTGCTATATAGGTCCACTAATACAGGACTAGTAAAGGACCAGTGTTACAGACTGCTATATAGGTCCACTAATACAGGACTAGTAAAGGCCCAGTGTTACAGACTGCTATATAGGTCCACTAATACAGGACTAGTAAAGGCCCAGTGTTACAGACTGCTATATAGGTCCACTAATACAGGACTAGTAAAGGCCCAGTGTTACAGACTGCTATATAGGTCCACTAATACAGGACTAGTAAAGGACCAGTGTTACAGACTGCTATATAGGTCTGTTAATACAGGACTAGTAAAGGACCAGTGTTACAGACTGCTATATAGGTCCGTTAATACAGGACTAGTAAAGGACCAGTGTTACAGACTGCTATATAGGTCTGTTAATACAGGACTAGTAAAGGACCAGTGTTACAGACTGCTATATAGGTCCACTAATACAGGACTAGTAAAGGCCCAGTGTTACAGACTGCTATATAGGTCTGTTAATACAGGACTAGTAAAGGCCCAGTGTTACAGACTGCTATATAGGTCCTCTAATACAGGACTAGTAAAGGACCAGTGTTACAGACTGCTATATAGGTCCACTAATACAGGACTAGTAAAGGCCCAGTGTTACAGACTGCTATATAGGTCCACTAATACAGGACTAGTAAAGGCCCAGTGTTACAGACTGCTATATAGGTCTGTTAATACAGGACTAGTAAAGGACCAGTGTTACAGACTGCTATATAGGTCTGTTAATACAGGACTAGTAAAGGACCAGTGTTACAGACTGCTATATAGGTCCACTAATACAGGACTAGTAAAGGACCAGTGTTACAGACTGCTATATAGGTCTGCTAATACAGGACTAGTAAAGGCCCAGTGTTACAGACTGCTATATAGGTCCTCTAATACAGGACTAGTAAAGGACCAGTGTTACAGACTGCTATATAGGTCCACTAATACAGGACTAGTAAAGGCCCAGTGTTACAGACTGCTATATAGGTCCACTAATACAGGACTAGTAAAGGCCCAGTGTTACAGACTGCTATATAGGTCTGTTAATACAGGACTAGTAAAGGACCAGTGTTACAGACTGCTATATAGGTCCACTAATACAGGACTAGTAAAGGCCCAGTGTTACAGACTGCTATATAGGTCTGTTAATACAGGACTAGTAAAGGCCCAGTGTTACAGACTGCTATATAGGTCTGTTAATACAGGACTAGTAAAGGACCAGTGTTACAGACTGCTATATAGGTCTGTTAATACAGGACTAGTAAAGGCCCAGTGTTACAGACTGCTATATAGGTCCACTAATACAGGACTAGTAAAGGACCAGTGTTACAGACTGCTATATAGGTCCACTAATACAGGACTAGTAAAGGCCCAGTGTTACAGACTGCTATATAGGTCTGTTAATACAGGACTAGTAAAGGCCCAGTGTTACAGACTGCTATATAGGTCCACTAATACAGGACTAGTAAAGGCCCAGTGTTACAGACTGCTATATAGGTCCACTAATACAGGACTAGTAAAGGACCAGTGTTACAGACTGCTATATAGGTCCACTAATACAGGACTAGTAAAGGCCCAGTGTTACAGACTGCTATATAGGTCCGCTAATACAGGACTAGTAAAGGCCCAGTGTTACAGACTGCTATATAGGTCTGTTAATACAGGACTAGTAAAGGACCAGTGTTACAGACTGCTATATAGGTCCGCTAATACAGGACTAGTAAAGGCCCAGTGTTACAGACTGCTATATAGGTCCACTAATACAGGACTAGTAAAGGCCCAGTGTTACAGACTGCTATATAGGTCTGTTAATACAGGACTAGTAAAGGCCCAGTGTTACAGACTGCTATATAGGTCCACTAATACAGGACTAGTAAAGGCCCAGTGTTACAGACTGCTATATAGGTCTGTTAATACAGGACTAGTAAAGGCCCAGTGTTACAGACTGCTATATAGGTCCACTAATACAGGACTAGTAAAGGCCCAGTGTTACAGACTGCTATATAGGTCCGCTAATACAGGACTAGTAAAGGACCAGTGTTACAGACTGCTATATAGGTCCACTAATACAGGACTAGTAAAGGACCAGTGTTACAGACTGCTATATAGGTCTGCTAATACAGGACTAGTAAAGGACCAGTGTTACAGACTGCTATATAGGTCCACTAATACAGGACTAGTAAAGGACCAGTGTTACAGACTGCTATATAGGTCCACTAATACAGGACTAGTAAAGGACCAGTGTTACAGACTGCTATATAGGTCCACTAATACAGGACTAGTAAAGGCCCAGTGTTACAGACTGCTATATAGGTCCACTAATACAGGACTAGTAAAGGCCCAGTGTTACAGACTGCTATATAGGTCTGTTAATACAGGACTAGTAAAGGCCCAGTGTTACAGACTGCTATATAGGTCCGCTAATACAGGACTAGTAAAGGCCCAGTGTTACAGACTGCTATATAGGTCCACTAATACAGGACTAGTAAAGGACCAGTGTTACAGACTGCTATATAGGTCCACTAATACAGGACTAGTAAAGGACCAGTGTTACAGACTGCTATATAGGTCCACTAATACAGGACTAGTAAAGGACCAGTGTTACAGACTGCTATATAGGTCTGTTAATACAGGACTAGTAAAGGCCCAGTGTTACAGACTGCTATATAGGTCTGCTAATACAGGACTAGTAAAGGACCCAGTGTTACAGACTGCTATATAGGTCCGTTAATACAGGACTAGTAAAGGACCAGTGTTACAGACTGCTATATAGGTCCACTAATACAGGACTAGTAAAGGCCCAGTGTTACAGACTGCTATATAGGTCTGTTAATACAGGACTAGTAAAGGCCCAGTGTTACAGACTGCTATATAGGTCCACTAATACAGGACTAGTAAAGGCCCAGTGTTACAGACTGCTATATAGGTCTGTTAATACAGGACTAGTAAAGGCCCAGTGTTACAGACTGCTATATAGGTCCACTAATACAGGACTAGTAAAGGACCCAGTGTTACAGACTGCTATATAGGTCCACTAATACAGGACTAGTAAAGGCCAGTGTTACAGACTGCTATATAGGTCTGTTAATACAGGACTAGTAAAGGCCCAGTGTTACAGACTGCTATATAGGTCCACTAATACAGGACTAGTAAAGGGACCAGTGTTACAGACTGCTATATAGGTCTGTTAATACAGGACTAGTAAAGGACCAGTGTTACAGACTGCTATATAGGTCTGTTAATACAGGACTAGTAAAGGCCCAGTGTTACAGACTGCTATATAGGTCCGTTAATACAGGACTAGTAAAGGACCAGTGTTACAGACTGCTATATAGGTCTGTTAATACAGGACTAGTAAAGGCCCAGTGTTACAGACTGCTATATAGGTCTGTTAATACAGGACTAGTAAAGGCCCAGTGTTACAGACTGCTATATAGGTCTGTTAATACAGGACTAGTAAAGGCCCAGTGTTACAGACTGCTATATAGGTCCACTAATACAGGACTAGTAAAGGCCCAGTGTTACAGACTGCTATATAGGTCTGTTAATACAGGACTAGTAAAGGACCAGTGTTACAGACTGCTATATAGGTCCACTAATACAGGACTAGTAAAGGACCAGTGTTACAGACTGCTATATAGGTCTGTTAATACAGGACTAGTAAAGGACCAGTGTTACAGACTGCTATATAGGTCCACTAATACAGGACTAGTAAAGGCCCAGTGTTACAGACTGCTATATAGGTCCACTAATACAGGACTAGTAAAGGACCAGTGTTACAGACTGCTATATAGGTCCACTAATACAGGACTAGTAAAGGCCCAGTGTTACAGACTGCTATATAGGTCCACTAATACAGGACTAGTAAAGGCCCAGTGTTACAGACTGCTATATAGGTCTGTTAATACAGGACTAGTAAAGGACCAGTGTTACAGACTGCTATATAGGTCTGTTAATACAGGACTAGTAAAGGCCCAGTGTTACAGACTGCTATATAGGTCCACTAATACAGGACTAGTAAAGGCCCAGTGTTACAGACTGCTATATAGGTCTGTTAATACAGGACTAGTAAAGGACCAGTGTTACAGACTGCTATATAGGTCCACTAATACAGGACTAGTAAAGGCCCAGTGTTACAGACTGCTATATAGGTCCGCTAATACAGGACTAGTAAAGGACCAGTGTTACAGACTGCTATATAGGTCCGCTAATACAGGACTAGTAAAGGCCCAGTGTTACAGACTGCTATATAGGTCCACTAATACAGGACTAGTAAAGGACCAGTGTTACAGACTGCTATATAGGTCCACTAATACAGGACTAGTAAAGGACCAGTGTTACAGACTGCTATATAGGTCCACTAATACAGGACTAGTAAAGGCCCAGTGTTACAGACTGCTATATAGGTCCACTAATACAGGACTAGTAAAGGCCCAGTGTTACAGACTGCTATATAGGTCTGTTAATACAGGACTAGTAAAGGACCAGTGTTACAGACTGCTATATAGGTCCACTAATACAGGACTAGTAAAGGCCCAGTGTTACAGACTGCTATATAGGTCCACTAATACAGGACTAGTAAAGGACCCAGTGTTACAGACTGCTATATAGGTCCACTAATACAGGACTAGTAAAGGCCCAGTGTTACAGACTGCTATATAGGTCTGTTAATACAGGACTAGTAAAGGACCAGTGTTACAGACTGCTATATAGGTCTGTTAATACAGGACTAGTAAAGGCCCAGTGTTACAGACTGCTATATAGGTCCACTAATACAGGACTAGTAAAGGCCCAGTGTTACAGACTGCTATATAGGTCCGCTAATACAGGACTAGTAAAGGACCAGTGTTACAGACTGCTATATAGGTCCGCTAATACAGGACTAGTAAAGGCCCAGTGTTACAGACTGCTATATAGGTCTGTTAATACAGGACTAGTAAAGGCCCAGTGTTACAGACTGCTATATAGGTCCACTAATACAGGACTAGTAAAGGCCCAGTGTTACAGACTGCTATATAGGTCCACTAATACAGGACTAGTAAAGGCCCAGTGTTACAGACTGCTATATAGGTCCACTAATACAGGACTAGTAAAGGACCAGTGTTACAGACTGCTATATAGGTCCACTAATACAGGACTAGTAAAGGCCCAGTGTTACAGACTGCTATATAGGTCCACTAATACAGGACTAGTAAAGGACCAGTGTTACAGACTGCTATATAGGTCCACTAATACAGGACTAGTAAAGGCCCAGTGTTACAGACTGCTATATAGGTCTGTTAATACAGGACTAGTAAAGGCCCAGTGTTACAGACTGCTATATAGGTCCACTAATACAGGACTAGTAAAGGCCCAGTGTTACAGACTGCTATATAGGTCTGCTAATACAGGACTAGTAAAGGCCCAGTGTTACAGACTGCTATATAGGTCCACTAATACAGGACTAGTAAAGGCCCAGTGTTACAGACTGCTATATAGGTCTGTTAATACAGGACTAGTAAAGGACCAGTGTTACAGACTGCTATATAGGTCCACTAATACAGGACTAGTAAAGGCCCAGTGTTACAGACTGCTATATAGGTCCACTAATACAGGACTAGTAAAGGCCCAGTGTTACAGACTGCTATATAGGTCTGTTAATACAGGACTAGTAAAGGCCCAGTGTTACAGACTGCTATATAGGTCTGTTAATACAGGACTAGTAAAGGCCCAGTGTTACAGACTGCTATATAGGTCTGTTAATACAGGACTAGTAAAGGACCAGTGTTACAGACTGCTATATAGGTCCACTAATACAGGACTAGTAAAGGACCAGTGTTACAGACTGCTATATAGGTCCACTAATACAGGACTAGTAAAGGCCCAGTGTTACAGACTGCTATATAGGTCTGTTAATACAGGACTAGTAAAGGCCCAGTGTTACAGACTGCTATATAGGTCTGCTAATACAGGACTAGTAAAGGCCCAGTGTTACAGACTGCTATATAGGTCTGTTAATACAGGACTAGTAAAGGCCCAGTGTTACAGACTGCTATATAGGTCCACTAATACAGGACTAGTAAAGGCCCAGTGTTACAGACTGCTATATAGGTCCACTAATACAGGACTAGTAAAGGACCAGTGTTACAGACTGCTATATAGGTCTGTTAATACAGGACTAGTAAAGGCCCAGTGTTACAGACTGCTATATAGGTCCGTTAATACAGGACTAGTAAAGGCCCAGTGTTACAGACTGCTATATAGGTCCACTAATACAGGACTAGTAAAGGACCAGTGTTACAGACTGCTATATAGGTCCACTAATACAGGACTAGTAAAGGACCAGTGTTACAGACTGCTATATAGGTCTGTTAATACAGGACTAGTAAAGGCCCAGTGTTACAGACTGCTATATAGGTCTGTTAATACAGGACTAGTAAAGGCCCAGTGTTACAGACTGCTATATAGGTCCACTAATACAGGACTAGTAAAGGACCAGTGTTACAGACTGCTATATAGGTCCACTAATACAGGACTAGTAAAGGACCAGTGTTACAGACTGCTATATAGGTCCACTAATACAGGACTAGTAAAGGCCCAGTGTTACAGACTGCTATATAGGTCTGTTAATACAGGACTAGTAAAGGACCAGTGTTACAGACTGCTATATAGGTCTGTTAATACAGGACTAGTAAAGGCCCAGTGTTACAGACTGCTATATAGGTCCACTAATACAGGACTAGTAAAGGCCCAGTGTTACAGACTGCTATATAGGTCTGTTAATACAGGACTAGTAAAGGACCAGTGTTACAGACTGCTATATAGGTCCACTAATACAGGACTAGTAAAGGACCAGTGTTACAGACTGCTATATAGGTCCACTAATACAGGACTAGTAAAGGACCAGTGTTACAGACTGCTATATAGGTCCGCTAATACAGGACTAGTAAAGGCCCAGTGTTACAGACTGCTATATAGGTCCACTAATACAGGACTAGTAAAGGACCAGTGTTACAGACTGCTATATAGGTCCACTAATACAGGACTAGTAAAGGACCAGTGTTACAGACTGCTATATAGGTCCACTAATACAGGACTAGTAAAGGCCCAGTGTTACAGACTGCTATATAGGTCCACTAATACAGGACTAGTAAAGGCCCAGTGTTACAGACTGCTATATAGGTCTGTTAATACAGGACTAGTAAAGGCCCAGTGTTACAGACTGCTATATAGGTCCACTAATACAGGACTAGTAAAGGCCCAGTGTTACAGACTGCTATATAGGTCCACTAATACAGGACTAGTAAAGGACCAGTGTTACAGACTGCTATATAGGTCCACTAATACAGGACTAGTAAAGGCCCAGTGTTACAGACTGCTATATAGGTCTGTTAATACAGGACTAGTAAAGGCCCAGTGTTACAGACTGCTATATAGGTCTGTTAATACAGGACTAGTAAAGGACCAGTGTTACAGACTGCTATATAGGTCCACTAATACAGGACTAGTAAAGGCCCAGTGTTACAGACTGCTATATAGGTCCACTAATACAGGACTAGTAAAGGCCCAGTGTTACAGACTGCTATATAGGTCCACTAATACAGGACTAGTAAAGGCCCAGTGTTACAGACTGCTATATAGGTCTGTTAATACAGGACTAGTAAAGGACCAGTGTTACAGACTGCTATATAGGTCCACTAATACAGGACTAGTAAAGGCCCAGTGTTACAGACTGCTATATAGGTCTGTTAATACAGGACTAGTAAAGGCCCAGTGTTACAGACTGCTATATAGGTCCACTAATACAGGACTAGTAAAGGCCCAGTGTTACAGACTGCTATATAGGTCTGTTAATACAGGACTAGTAAAGGCCCAGTGTTACAGACTGCTATATAGGTCCACTAATACAGGACTAGTAAAGGGCCCAGTGTTACAGACTGCTATATAGGTCTGTTAATACAGGACTAGTAAAGGCCCAGTGTTACAGACTGCTATATAGGTCCACTAATACAGGACTAGTAAAGGACCAGTGTTACAGACTGCTATATAGGTCCACTAATACAGGACTAGTAAAGGCCCAGTGTTACAGACTGCTATATAGGTCTGTTAATACAGGACTAGTAAAGGACCAGTGTTACAGACTGCTATATAGGTCCACTAATACAGGACTAGTAAAGGCCCAGTGTTACAGACTGCTATATAGGTCCACTAATACAGGACTAGTAAAGGCCCAGTGTTACAGACTGCTATATAGGTCCACTAATACAGGACTAGTAAAGGACCCAGTGTTACAGACTGCTATATAGGTCCACTAATACAGGACTAGTAAAGGCCCAGTGTTACAGACTGCTATATAGGTCCACTAATACAGGACTAGTAAAGGCCCAGTGTTACAGACTGCTATATAGGTCCACTAATACAGGACTAGTAAAGGCCCAGTGTTACAGACTGCTATATAGGTCCGCTAATACAGGACTAGTAAAGGCCCAGTGTTACAGACTGCTATATAGGTCCACTAATACAGGACTAGTAAAGGCCCAGTGTTACAGACTGCTATATAGGTCTGTTAATACAGGACTAGTAAAGGACCAGTGTTACAGACTGCTATATAGGTCCACTAATACAGGACTAGTAAAGGCCCAGTGTTACAGACTGCTATATAGGTCTGTTAATACAGGACTAGTAAAGGCCCAGTGTTACAGACTGCTATATAGGTCCACTAATACAGGACTAGTAAAGGCCCAGTGTTACAGACTGCTATATAGGTCCACTAATACAGGACTAGTAAAGGCCCAGTGTTACAGACTGCTATATAGGTCTGTTAATACAGGACTAGTAAAGGCCCAGTGTTACAGACTGCTATATAGGTCTGTTAATACAGGACTAGTAAAGGCCCAGTGTTACAGACTGCTATATAGGTCCGCTAATACAGGACTAGTAAAGGCCCAGTGTTACAGACTGCTATATAGGTCCACTAATACAGGACTAGTAAAGGCCAGTGTTACAGACTGCTATATAGGTCCACTAATACAGGACTAGTAAAGGCCCAGTGTTACAGACTGCTATATAGGTCTGCTAATACAGGACTAGTAAAGGCCCAGTGTTACAGACTGCTATATAGGTCTGCTAATACAGGACTAGTAAAGGCCCAGTGTTACAGACTGCTATATAGGTCCGCTAATACAGGACTAGTAAAGGACCAGTGTTACAGACTGCTATATAGGTCCACTAATACAGGACTAGTAAAGGCCCAGTGTTACAGACTGCTATATAGGTCCACTAATACAGGACTAGTAAAGGACCAGTGTTACAGACTGCTATATAGGTCTGTTAATACAGGACTAGTAAAGGCCCAGTGTTACAGACTGCTATATAGGTCTGTTAATACAGGACTAGTAAAGGACCAGTGTTACAGACTGCTATATAGGTCCACTAATACAGGACTAGTAAAGGCCCAGTGTTACAGACTGCTATATAGGTCCACTAATACAGGACTAGTAAAGGCCCAGTGTTACAGACTGCTATATAGGTCTGCTAATACAGGACTAGTAAAGGCCCAGTGTTACAGACTGCTATATAGGTCTGTTAATACAGGACTAGTAAAGGACCAGTGTTACAGACTGCTATATAGGTCCACTAATACAGGACTAGTAAAGGACCAGTGTTACAGACTGCTATATAGGTCCGCTAATACAGGACTAGTAAAGGCCCAGTGTTACAGACTGCTATATAGGTCCGCTAATACAGGACTAGTAAAGGACCAGTGTTACAGACTGCTATATAGGTCTGCTAATACAGGACTAGTAAAGGCCCAGTGTTACAGACTGCTATATAGGTCTGTTAATACAGGACTAGTAAAGGACCAGTGTTACAGACTGCTATATAGGTCCACTAATACAGGACTAGTAAAGGCCCAGTGTTACAGACTGCTATATAGGTCTGTTAATACAGGACTAGTAAAGGCCCAGTGTTACAGACTGCTATATAGGTCCACTAATACAGGACTAGTAAAGGCCCAGTGTTACAGACTGCTATATAGGTCCACTAATACAGGACTAGTAAAGGCCCAGTGTTACAGACTGCTATATAGGTCCGTCTAATACAGGACTAGTAAAGGACCAGTGTTACAGACTGCTATATAGGTCCACTAATACAGGACTAGTAAAGGCCCAGTGTTACAGACTGCTATATAGGTCCACTAATACAGGACTAGTAAAGGCCCAGTGTTACAGACTGCTATATAGGTCCACTAATACAGGACTAGTAAAGGCCCAGTGTTACAGACTGCTATATAGGTCCACTAATACAGGACTAGTAAAGGCCCAGTGTTACAGACTGCTATATAGGTCTGTTAATACAGGACTAGTAAAGGCCCAGTGTTACAGACTGCTATATAGGTCCACTAATACAGGACTAGTAAAGGCCCAGTGTTACAGACTGCTATATAGGTCCACTAATACAGGACTAGTAAAGGCCCAGTGTTACAGACTGCTATATAGGTCCGCTAATACAGGACTAGTAAAGGCCCAGTGTTACAGACTGCTATATAGGTCCGCTAATACAGGACTAGTAAAGGACCAGTGTTACAGACTGCTATATAGGTCTGTTAATACAGGACTAGTAAAGGCCCAGTGTTACAGACTGCTATATAGGTCTGCTAATACAGGACTAGTAAAGGACCAGTGTTACAGACTGCTATATAGGTCCACTAATACAGGACTAGTAAAGGACCAGTGTTACAGACTGCTATATAGGTCCACTAATACAGGACTAGTAAAGGACCAGTGTTACAGACTGCTATATAGGTCTGTTAATACAGGACTAGTAAAGGCCCAGTGTTACAGACTGCTATATAGGTCCACTAATACAGGACTAGTAAAGGACCCAGTGTTACAGACTGCTATATAGGTCTGTTAATACAGGACTAGTAAAGGCCCAGTGTTACAGACTGCTATATAGGTCCACTAATACAGGACTAGTAAAGGACCAGTGTTACAGACTGCTATATAGGTCTGTTAATACAGGACTAGTAAAGGCCCAGTGTTACAGACTGCTATATAGGTCCACTAATACAGGACTAGTAAAGGACCAGTGTTACAGACTGCTATATAGGTCTGTTAATACAGGACTAGTAAAGGCCCAGTGTTACAGACTGCTATATAGGTCCACTAATACAGGACTAGTAAAGGACCAGTGTTACAGACTGCTATATAGGTCCGCTAATACAGGACTAGTAAAGGCCCAGTGTTACAGACTGCTATATAGGTCTGTTAATACAGGACTAGTAAAGGCCCAGTGTTACAGACTGCTATATAGGTCTGTTAATACAGGACTAGTAAAGGACCAGTGTTACAGACTGCTATATAGGTCCACTAATACAGGACTAGTAAAGGACCCAGTGTTACAGACTGCTATATAGGTCTGTTAATACAGGACTAGTAAAGGCCCAGTGTTACAGACTGCTATATAGGTCTGTTAATACAGGACTAGTAAAGGCCCAGTGTTACAGACTGCTATATAGGTCTGTTAATACAGGACTAGTAAAGGCCCAGTGTTACAGACTGCTATATAGGTCTGCTAATACAGGACTAGTAAAGGCCCAGTGTTACAGACTGCTATATAGGTCCACTAATACAGGACTAGTAAAGGCCCAGTGTTACAGACTGCTATATAGGTCCACTAATACAGGACTAGTAAAGGCCCAGTGTTACAGACTGCTATATAGGTCTGTTAATACAGGACTAGTAAAGGCCCAGTGTTACAGACTGCTATATAGGTCCGCTAATACAGGACTAGTAAAGGCCAGTGTTACAGACTGCTATATAGGTCCACTAATACAGGACTAGTAAAGGCCCAGTGTTACAGACTGCTATATAGGTCCACTAATACAGGACTAGTAAAGGCCCAGTGTTACAGACTGCTATATAGGTCCGTTAATACAGGACTAGTAAAGGACCAGTGTTACAGACTGCTATATAGGTCCGCTAATACAGGACTAGTAAAGGCCCAGTGTTACAGACTGCTATATAGGTCCACTAATACAGGACTAGTAAAGGCCCAGTGTTACAGACTGCTATATAGGTCCGCTAATACAGGACTAGTAAAGGACCAGTGTTACAGACTGCTATATAGGTCCGCTAATACAGGACTAGTAAAGGCCCAGTGTTACAGACTGCTATATAGGTCTGTTAATACAGGACTAGTAAAGGACCAGTGTTACAGACTGCTATATAGGTCTGTTAATACAGGACTAGTAAAGGACCAGTGTTACAGACTGCTATATAGGTCCACTAATACAGGACTAGTAAAGGACCCAGTGTTACAGACTGCTATATAGGTCTGTTAATACAGGACTAGTAAAGGCCCAGTGTTACAGACTGCTATATAGGTCCACTAATACAGGACTAGTAAAGGACCAGTGTTACAGACTGCTATATAGGTCCACTAATACAGGACTAGTAAAGGCCCAGTGTTACAGACTGCTATATAGGTCCACTAATACAGGACTAGTAAAGGACCAGTGTTACAGACTGCTATATAGGTCTGTTAATACAGGACTAGTAAAGGACCCAGTGTTACAGACTGCTATATAGGTCCACTAATACAGGACTAGTAAAGGACCAGTGTTACAGACTGCTATATAGGTCTGTTAATACAGGACTAGTAAAGGCCCAGTGTTACAGACTGCTATATAGGTCTGTTAATACAGGACTAGTAAAGGACCAGTGTTACAGACTGCTATATAGGTCTGTTAATACAGGACTAGTAAAGGACCAGTGTTACAGACTGCTATATAGGTCCACTAATACAGGACTAGTAAAGGACCAGTGTTACAGACTGCTATATAGGTCCACTAATACAGGACTAGTAAAGGCCCAGTGTTACAGACTGCTATATAGGTCTGTTAATACAGGACTAGTAAAGGCCCAGTGTTACAGACTGCTATATAGGTCTGTTAATACAGGACTAGTAAAGGCCCAGTGTTACAGACTGCTATATAGGTCCACTAATACAGGACTAGTAAAGGACCAGTGTTACAGACTGCTATATAGGTCCGCTAATACAGGACTAGTAAAGGACCAGTGTTACAGACTGCTATATAGGTCCGCTAATACAGGACTAGTAAAGGCCAGTGTTACAGACTGCTATATAGGTCCGCTAATACAGGACTAGTAAAGGACCCAGTGTTACAGACTGCTATATAGGTCCGCTAATACAGGACTAGTAAAGGCCCAGTGTTACAGACTGCTATATAGGTCCACTAATACAGGACTAGTAAAGGCCCAGTGTTACAGACTGCTATATAGGTCTGCTAATACAGGACTAGTAAAGGCCCAGTGTTACAGACTGCTATATAGGTCCACTAATACAGGACTAGTAAAGGACCAGTGTTACAGACTGCTATATAGGTCCACTAATACAGGACTAGTAAAGGCCCAGTGTTACAGACTGCTATATAGGTCCGCTAATACAGGACTAGTAAAGGCCCAGTGTTACAGACTGCTATATAGGTCTGTTAATACAGGACTAGTAAAGGCCCAGTGTTACAGACTGCTATATAGGTCCGTTAATACAGGACTAGTAAAGGCCCAGTGTTACAGACTGCTATATAGGTCCACTAATACAGGACTAGTAAAGGCCCAGTGTTACAGACTGCTATATAGGTCCACTAATACAGGACTAGTAAAGGACCAGTGTTACAGACTGCTATATAGGTCCGCTAATACAGGACTAGTAAAGGCCCAGTGTTACAGACTGCTATATAGGTCCACTAATACAGGACTAGTAAAGGCCCAGTGTTACAGACTGCTATATAGGTCCACTAATACAGGACTAGTAAAGGCCCAGTGTTACAGACTGCTATATAGGTCCGCTAATACAGGACTAGTAAAGGCCCAGTGTTACAGACTGCTATATAGGTCCACTAATACAGGACTAGTAAAGGCCCAGTGTTACAGACTGCTATATAGGTCCACTAATACAGGACTAGTAAAGGCCCAGTGTTACAGACTGCTATATAGGTCCACTAATACAGGACTAGTAAAGGCCCAGTGTTACAGACTGCTATATAGGTCCACTAATACAGGACTAGTAAAGGCCCAGTGTTACAGACTGCTATATAGGTCCGTTAATACAGGACTAGTAAAGGCCCAGTGTTACAGACTGCTATATAGGTCCACTAATACAGGACTAGTAAAGGCCCAGTGTTACAGACTGCTATATAGGTCTGCTAATACAGGACTAGTAAAGGACCAGTGTTACAGACTGCTATATAGGTCTGTTAATACAGGACTAGTAAAGGACCAGTGTTACAGACTGCTATATAGGTCCACTAATACAGGACTAGTAAAGGCCCAGTGTTACAGACTGCTATATAGGTCCACTAATACAGGACTAGTAAAGGACCAGTGTTACAGACTGCTATATAGGTCCGCTAATACAGGACTAGTAAAGGCCCAGTGTTACAGACTGCTATATAGGTCCGCTAATACAGGACTAGTAAAGGCCCAGTGTTACAGACTGCTATATAGGTCCACTAATACAGGACTAGTAAAGGACCAGTGTTACAGACTGCTATATAGGTCCGCTAATACAGGACTAGTAAAGGCCCAGTGTTACAGACTGCTATATAGGTCTGTTAATACAGGACTAGTAAAGGCCCAGTGTTACAGACTGCTATATAGGTCCACTAATACAGGACTAGTAAAGGCCCAGTGTTACAGACTGCTATATAGGTCTGTTAATACAGGACTAGTAAAGGCCCAGTGTTACAGACTGCTATATAGGTCTGTTAATACAGGACTAGTAAAGGCCCAGTGTTACAGACTGCTATATAGGTCCACTAATACAGGACTAGTAAAGGCCCAGTGTTACAGACTGCTATATAGGTCTGTTAATACAGGACTAGTAAAGGCCCAGTGTTACAGACTGCTATATAGGTCCGTTAATACAGGACTAGTAAAGGACCAGTGTTACAGACTGCTATATAGGTCCGTTAATACAGGACTAGTAAAGGCCCAGTGCACTGCTTTTGTGAGAATATTTTTTTGGGGGCTATATTTTGTTGGAGTTTTCAGGTGCCTCAGCACCCCCTACTTCCCACGGCTTTTCTTCTAGCAGACGAGTTATCTATTCTTCTAGCAGACAGTTATCTATTCTTCTAGCAGACAGTTATCTATCTTTTAGCAGACAGTTATCTATTCTTCTAGCAGACAGTTATCTATTCTTCTAGCAGACAGTTATCTATTCTTCTAGCAGACAGTTATCTATTCTTCTAGCAGACAGTTATCTATTCTTCTAGCAGACAGATTATCTATTCACTTTTAGCAGACAGTTATCTATTCTTCTAGCAGACAGTTATCTATTCTTCCCTAGCAGACAGTTATCTATTCTTCTAGCAGACAGTTATCTATTCTTCTAGCAGACAGTTATCTGTTCTTCTAGCAGACAGTTATCTATTCTTCTAGCAGACAGTTATCTATTCTTCTAGCAGACAGTTATCTGTTCTTCTAGCAGACAGTTATCTATTCTTCTAGCAGACAGTTATCTATTCTTCTAGCAGACAGTTATCTATTCTTTAGACAGTTATCTATTCTTCTAGCTGACAGTTATCTATTCTTCTAGCAGACAGTTATCTATTCTTCTAGCAGACAGTTATCTGTTCTTCTAGCAGACAGTTATCTATTCTTCTAGCAGACAGTTATCTATTCTTCTGTAGACAGTTATCTATTCTTCTAGCAGACAGTTATCTATTCTTTTAGCAGACAGTTATCTATTCTTCTAGCAGACAGTTATCTATTCTTTTAGCAGACAGTTATCTATTCTTCTAGCAGACAGTTATCTATTCTTTTAGCAGACAGTTATCTATTCTTTTAGCAGACAGTTACTCTATTCTTTTTAGCAGACAGTTATCTATTCTTCTAGCAGACAGTTATCTATTCTTCTAGCAGACAGTTATCTATTCTTCTAGCAGACAGTTATCTATTCTTCTAGCCCAGACAGTTATCTATTCTTTTAGCAGACAGTTATCTATTCTTTTAGCAGACAGTTATCTATTCTTTTGAGCAGACAGTTATCTATTATTTTAGCAGACAGTTATCTATTCTTCTAGCAGACAGTTATCTATTCTTCTAGCAGACAGTTATCTATTCTTTCGAGCAGACAGTTATCTATTCTTTTAGCAGACAGTTATCTATTCTTTTAGCAGACAAAGTTATCTATTATTTTAGCAGACAGTTATCTATTCTTCTAGCAGACAGTTATCTATTCTTCTAGCAGACAGTTATCTATTCTTCTAGCAGACAGTTATCTATTCTTTTAGCAGACGGTTATCTATTCTTCAAGCAGACAGTATCTATTCTTCTAGCAGACAGTTATCTATTCTTTTAGCAGACAGTTATCTATTCTTCTAGCAGACAAGATATCTATTCTTCTAGCAGACAGTTATCTATTCTTTTAGCAGACAGTTATCTATTCTTCTAGCAGACAGTTATCTATTCTTCAGCAGACAGTTATCTATTCTTCTAGCAGACAGTTATCTATTCTTCTAGCAGACAGTTATCTATTCTTTTAGCAGACAGTTATCTATTCTTTTAGCAGACAGTTATCTATTCTTCTAGCAGACCAGTTATCTATTCTTCTAGCAGACAGTTATCTATTCTTCTAGCAGACATTTAATCATTCTTCTAGAGATAGTTATCTATTCTTTTAGCAGACAGTTATCTATTCTTTTAGCAGACAGTTATCTATTCTTTTAGCAGACAGTTATCTATTATTTTAGCAGACGGTTACTCTATTCTTCTAGCAGACGGTTATCTATTCTTCTAGCAGACATATATCTATTCTTCTAGCAGACAGTTATCTATTCTTTTTAGCAGACAGTTATCTATTCTTTTTGCAGACAGTTATCTATTATTTTAGCAGACAGTTATCTATTCTTCTAGCAGACAGTTACAGTGGGGAAAAAAGTATTTAGTCAACCACCAATTGTGCAAGTTCTCCCACTTAAAAAGACGAGAGAGGCCTGTGAATTTTCATCATAGGTACATGTCAACTATGACAGACAAAATGAGAAAAAAATATCCAGAAAATCACATTGTAGGATTATTAATGAATTTATTTGCAAATTATGGTGGAAAATAAGTATTTGGTCAATAACAAAAAGTTTCTCAATACTTTGTTATATACCCTTTGTTGACAATGACACAGGTCAAACGTTTTCTGTAAGTCTTCACAAGGTTTTCACACACTGTTGCTGGTATTTTGGCCCATTCCTCCATGCAGATCTCCTCTAGAGCAGTGATGTTTTGGGGCTGTCGCTGGGCAACCACGGACTTTCAACTCCCCTCCAAAGATTTTCTATGGCGTTGAGATCTGGAGACTGGCTAGGCCACTCCAGGACCTTGAAATGCTTCTTACCAGTCACTCCTTCGTTGCCCTGGCGTGTGTTTGGGATCATTGTCATGCTGAAAGACCCAGCCACGTTTCATCTTCAATGCCCTTGCTGATGGAAGGAGGTTTTCCTCAAAATCTCACGATACATGGCCCCATTCATTCTTTCCTTTACACGGATCAGTCGTCCTGGTCCCTTTGCAGAAAAACAGCCCCAAAGCATGATGTTTCCACTCCCATGCTTCACAGTAGGTATGGTGTTCTTTAAATGCAACTCAGCATTCTTTGTCCTCCAAACACGACGAGTTGAGTTTTTACCAAAAGTCATCGGACTATATGACATTCTCCCAATCCTCTTCTGGACCATCCAAATGCACTCTAGCAAACTTCAGACGGGCCTGGACATGTACTGGCTTAAGCAGGGGACACATCTGGCACTGCATGATTTGAGTCCTGCGGCGTAGTGTGTTACTGATGGTAGGCTTTGTTACTTTTGGTCCCAGCTCTCACAGGTCATTCACTAGGTCCCCCTGTGTGGTTCTGGGATTTTTGCTCACCGTTCTTGTGATCATTTTGACTCCCACGGGTGAATCTTGCATGGAGCCCCAGATCGAGGGAGATTATCAGTGGTCTTGTATGTCTTCCATTTCCTAATAATTGCTCCCACAGTTGATTTCTTCAAACCAAGCTGCTTACCTATTGCAGATTCAGTCTTCCCAGCCTGGTGCAGGTCTACAATTTTGTTTCTGGTGTCCTTTGACAGCTCTTTGGTCTTGGCCATAGTGGAGTTTGGAGTGTGACTGTTTGAGGTTGTGGACAGGTGTCTTTTATACTGATAACAAGTTCAAACAGGTGCCATTAATACAGGTAACCGAGTGGAGGACAGGGATCCTCTTAAAGAAGAAGTTACAGGTCTGTGAGAGCTAGAAATCTTGCTTGTTTGTAGGTGACCAAATACTTATTTTCCACCATAACTTGCAAATAAATTCATTAAAAATCCTTACAATGTGATTTTCTGGATTTTTTCTCCTCAATTTGTCTGTCATAGTTGACGTGTACCTATGATGAAAATTACAGGCCTCTCTCATCTTTTTTAAGTGGGAGAACTTGCACAATTGGTGGCTGACCAAATACTTTTTTTCCCCACTGTACTATTCTTCTAGCAGACAGTTATCTATTCTTCTAGCAGACAGTTATCTATTCTTTTAGCAGACAGTTATCTATTCTTCTAGCAGACAGTTATCTATTCTTCTAGCAGACAGTTATCTATTCTTTTAGCAGACAGTTATCTATTCTTCTAGCAGACAAGATATCTATTCTTCTAGCAGACAGTTATCTATTCTTTTAGCAGACAGTTATCTATTCTTCTAGCAGACAGTTATCCATATTCTTCTAGCAGACAGTTATCTATTCTTCTAGCAGACAGTTATCTATTCTTCTAGCAGACAGTTATCTATTCTTTTAGCAGACAGTTATCTATTCTTCTAGCAGACAGTTATCTATTCTTTTAGCAGACAGTTATCTATTCTTCTAGCAGACAGTTATCTATTCTTCTAGCAGACAGTTATCTATTCTTCTAGCAGACAGTTATCTATTCTTCTAGCAGACAGTTACCTCTATTCTTCTAGCAGACAGTTATCTATTCTTCTAGCAGACAAGTTATCTTAGCAAAGTGCTGTGTGTTCTTTATTAAAGAGAGGGACAAAGCAAAACAGCTATTTACCTGACATGACCTTGCTACATGTAACCACTCTACCATTATAATATAAGCCCCTTGCTTTTTAGCGTGGGGAAGTTATCCAGCCTTGCAGTAGACCTCCATGATCTATAACATACCCTGGGTTGGAAAAACTGATAGGTAGCTCCCTATGCATTACAAATGCAGCTAAATGGTATAAGATATTTTAATATGAAGCAAACTGTCAATCTGAGCAGTAAACTCAGCAAAAAAGAAATGTCCTCTCACTGTCAACTGCGTTTATTTTCAGCAAACTTAACATGTGTAAATATTTGTAGTGAACATAACAAGATTCAACAACTGAGACATAAACTGAACAAGTTCCACAGACATGTGACTAACATAAATGGAATAATGTGTCCCTGAACAAAGGGGGGGGTCAAAATCAAAAGTAACAGTCAGTATCTGGGTGCCACCAGCTGCATTAAGTACTGCAGTGCATCTCCTCCTCTGGACTGTACTAGATTTGCCGTTCTTGCTGTGAGATGTTACTCCACTCTTCCACCAAGGCACCTGCAAGTTCCCTGACATAGGCGACGTTGTTGCCAGTGATGTCTGGTGAGTACCTGCCTTACAACAGGGCCTACAAGCCCTCAGTCCAGCCTCTCTCAGCTTATTGCGGACAGTCTGAGCACTAATGGAGGGATTGTGCGTTCCTGGTGTAACTTGGGCAGTTGTTGTTGCCATCCTGTACCTGTCCCTTGCGGGTGTGATGTTCGGAAGTACCAGTCTTGTGCAGGTGTTGTTACACGTGGTCTGCCACTGGGCAGGATGATCAGCTGTCCGTCCTGTCTCCTGTAGCGCTGTCTTGGCGTCTCACAGTACAGACATTGCAATTTATTGCCCTGGTCACATCTGCAGTCCTCCATGCCTCCTTGCAGCATGCCTAAGGCATGTTCACGCAGGATGAGCAGGGACCCTGGGCATCTTTCTTTGGTGTTTTCAGAGTCAGTAGAAAGGCCTCTTTAGTGTCCTAAGTTTTCATAACAGTGACCTTAATTGCCTACCGTCTGTAAGCTGTTAGTGTCTTGACGACCGTTCCACAGGTGCATGTTCATTAATTGTTCATGGTTCATTGAACAAGCATGGAAAACAGTTTTTAAACCCTTTACATTGAAAATCTGTGAAGTTATTTGGATTTCTTCGAATTATCTTTTATAGACAGGTTCCTGAAAAGGGAAGTTTCTTTTTTGCTGAGTTTATATGTATTTGAAGCTGACCTATGTGTCCTTATTTATAGCAAAGCCTATGTGAAAACTAGATGCTGTCTCATGGGCAAGTTAAGTGAGCAGGAGTATTTCATAATATCCTTCCCTAATATTTGTGTCCACAATCGAAAATAGGACTTTCTTCTCTATAGGGTAAAAGAAGCAATACATTACATAACCCAATGCATTGCTGTGTTATTAAGCATTTTCACTAAACTGGTATATATATTTTTCATTACATCAATGATTGATCTACATTTATTCTGAGGGACAACAACAGGTTGATAATTTTCATCATTGATCACAGCGGAATTTCTGAACATAAAGATGCATTGCAATGATCAAACTACACGGCAAAATAAATGTAAAAATGTGTCCGCACGTACGGGCTCTTTCTTACCCTGGTAAGCATCTAGCTGTTCATCAGTAAATATCGTTTGCTTATTACCCATCTTAGTCTAGTAATTTTCCTCTTGTACAGATTCATCACATTCCGGAAGTTCGATACGTTTTCTCAATTCTAGTCATTTAGGGCATTTACACGACGTGATCAGACTATAATTACGACTCCAGCATAGATGTTCAGTGTCCAAAGAATTCAACTCTGGAAAGAGTTGGTGTATTCGAGGGAGATGTTGTAATCCATAAATACTCGAAAAAGTATTGAAATGCAGAAGAAGTGAAAAAGGAGGACAATGCTCAGTGCTGTCAGTTGTTGAAGCAGCAGAAGTAGCCTACAGACAGACAGAAGTCCGAATAGGTCCGAAACTCAGAGCTGCCGACGCATTCGGCCGTTTCAGTTTCAGCACCGGCTGCTGTCCACCAACGATGAGAGGATGAAACCCGACAACAACATATAGCTACCACGACAGGTGGCGGCTGTCTCACACCCACGCAAGCGATGAAAATTCAGAGAACACCTTTCATTCTGACCTAAATATTGTTCCTGTTTCATCTGCAGAAAAGCTAAATCGTACTTTCCCCCATGTATTAGTAGAATTCCAAGATATCATTCGTAGCCTCCGTTTTCTAGTTCCAGAAAGTGGCCGTGAATTGACAGCGTGTGTTGAAAAAACATTTACGATTTGCGTGAAATATCTGTGTAAACTCCTTGGAATTATAATCTGTGTGTGTCACTGAAAAGGCTTATACCCCATTTCATGGGTGCACACTCCATACGTAAGGCTGTGCAGTCAGTATGAATGTCCAATACACACAATAGACTGACTGAGGAGGTGAGCCACAGTCAAAGTCCTGCAATAAAAGCTATGACGCCTATTTGTGTAAACTCTTTGACATTTCTAATCTTGTGTGTCACTGAAAAGGCTGATACCCCATTTCATGGGTGCACACTCCATAAGTAAGGCTGTGCAGTGCATATATGTATTCCCAAAAAGTTATTATGCAGTCTAATACATCCACAGTGGGATTTGAACTGTTTAAAAATATTTTTGTTTATTGTCAAATTAATTAATTATTGTATTTATTTTTTAAGTTATGTAACAACATTCCGACCTTGTTTAGCATTATCTAATCCAAATATGCCCATTAGTCCACTATGGATCCGTTTGAAACTGGGCCTTTTATTTTGAAGGCGAACCGCAAATTCCAATGTTGTAGCTAATCCTTATTGTGGCTATTTTCGCACAGGTCATGACTTCTGGGAGTCTTCTTCCACAGAGTCAGGTCACAGAGTTTCTAAATCCAGAGGCGCAACATCTTGAGACTTCCGGGAACGCTTTGGAAACAGACAGAACGGCCCAGGCTGGGGTTTGGGAAGTGAAAAAAGGATTCCTTATAGTTGTTAATTTTCTCGAAATCTAAAGGCACAACCTAGATTCGAGACAATGTCTTAAGTAGTTGATCATGTTATTACTCCAACCTCGTGAAAGTGACAAACTGACACGTTTTCATTTTCGTCAAAAACAACTTTATATCGAAGGAGTGCCTTTGATTTGACGTGTTTCTACGCATGACATCGCCATGACATCGCCTACAAGTGTGATCGGGGGATATGTATTGGACTTTTAGCCTATCTTCATACTGTACTGTCTTTGGTCAGGTCAACGTTTTTTTATTTGGATTTTCGCATATTGGAACACAATAATACAATGTATTGTGTTTCGCCTTCGGTTATAACTGAGTAGCTTCGTACTATGCGGATTCCTTTGTGGCATTGTTAGCCACCGTGCTATGCTAAAACCCTAACTGAGCTCTGTACTGGCTAGCAAGCATAACTTACCGGCAAATATTTTCTATAATTGTTCTGTGATACCGTCGTCAGCTGTCCTGCAAAATTAAGGACCGATTACAATTTCCCTCAAAATTCCCAAAGAAATCATTATCCAGTTCTATGTTCAGTACAATACATGAGCTAACTAACCTAGCTATAGAAGGATGGATTCAAAGAGAGACATGAAAGATCAAGGTAAGTTCATAGATGGCTGGCTACTCCGTGGTAGCCTGCTGACGTTATGCTACTGCACCACCATCAGATAAGCCAAGCAAGCTAAGGTATTTCGTTTACATTAGCTAGCTACTGTACATTTGCTGAACCATCATGGACTTAAAACAACATGTTCTTGGTTAACGTTAGTTCAATATTATGCCATCAGGGATATATTCGTCCACCGTCACTCATTGATCATTCATTAATTCCTCTGTCTTTGCTTGGTAATTTTGTTACATTTAACCAAGCTACCTGCTACCTACGCCCCGAGTCAGAATAGTCACCACTCTCTTCTGGAGCCATTACATTCAGTTAGCTAGAAAGCTAAATAGTTAAGAGACATCACTTGTTGAGGAATCAACAGCAGCCACAGGGTATGAAGACAGATGGGTAGATATCAAGTCAATTGAATAAGTACATTTCCATTTCATAATGTAAAATGGTATGTCTGGCACACCAATGCCAACACAAGGACAATCACGAATAACTCCTCTGAGGAATATTCAGATTTCGCACAGCTGCCCCCCTACGACCTGTTAGAGAGATGGAATGGTTGGGACCCCTCAGACACCGAGTGTACGTCCCAAATGGCACCCTATTCCCTATATAGTACACTACTTTAGACCAGAGCCCTATGACACCCTATTCCCTATATAGTGCACTACTTTAGACCAGGGCCCTATGACACCCTATTCCTTATATAGTGCACTACTTTAGATCAGGGCCCTATGACACCCTATTCCCTATATAGTGCACTACTTTAGACCAGAGCCCTATGACACCCTATTCCTTATATAGTGCACTACTTTAGATCAGGGCCCTATGGCACCCTATTCCCTATATAGTACACTACTTTAGACCAGAGCCCTATGACACCCTATTCCCTATATAGTGCACTACTTTAGATCAGGGCCCTATGACACCCTATTCCTTATATAGTGCACTACTTTAGACCAGAGCCCTATGACACCCTATTCCTTATATAGTGCACTACTTTAGATCAGGGCCCTATGACACCCTATTCCCTATATAGTGCACTACTTTACACCAGAGCCCTGTGGACCCTGGTTATAAGTAGTGCACTGCATAGGGTTTAGGGTGCTATTTTGGAAGCAGGCCTATTGGTTCTCCCCTGCTGATTCATTTAGACAATGTGACAACTCACAGTGAGACAACTCAGGCAAGGGTCAGGCTTCCTAGGATGTAGCTGTCTGGTGGCTACAGACAGAGAGGAACCTAATACAGTCACAGTAGCAGACAGAGGAACCTAATACAGTCACAGTAGCAGACAGAGGAACCTAATACAGTCACAGTAGCAGACAGAGGAACCTAATACAGTCACAGTAGCAGACAGAGGAACCTAATACAGTCACAGTAGCAGACAGAGAGGAACCTAATACAGTCACAGTAGCAGACAGAGGAACCTAATACAGTCACAGTAGCAGACAGAGGAACCTAATACAGTCACAGTAGCAGACAGAGGAACCTAATACAGTCACAGTAGCAGACAGAGGAACCTAATACAGTCACAGTAGCAGACAGAGGAACCTAATACAGTCACAGTAGCAGACAGAGGAACCTAATACAGTCACAGTAGCAGACAGAGGAACCTAATACAGTCACAGTAGCAGACAGAGGAACCTAATACAGTCACAGTAGCAGACAGAGGAACCTAATACAGTCACAGTAGCAGACAGAGGAACCTAATACAGTCACAGTCACAGTAGCAGACAGAGGAACCTAATACAGTCAGAGTAGCAGACAGAGGAACCTAATACAGTCACAGTAGCAGACAGAGGAACCTAATACAGTCACAGTAGCAGACAGAGGAACCTAATACAGTCACAGTAGCAGACAGAGGAACCTAATACAGTCACAGTAGCAGACAGAGGAACCGAATACAGTCACAGTAGCAGACAGAGGAACCTAATACAGTCACAGTAGCAGACAGAGGAACCTAATACAGTCACAGTAGCAGACAGAGGAACCTAATACAGTCACAGTAGCAGACAGAGGAACCTAATACAGTCACAGTAGCAGACAGAGGAACCTAATACAGTCACAGTAGCAGACAGAGGAACCGAATACAGTCACAGTAGCAGACAGAGGGACCTAATACAGTCACAGTAGCAGACAGAGGAACCTAATACAGTCACAGTAGCAGACAGAGGAACCTAATACAGTCACAGTAGCAGACAGAGGAACCTAATACAGTCACAGTCACAGTAGCAGACAGAGGAACCTAATACAGTCACAGTAGCAGACAGAGGGACCTAATACAGTCACAGTAGCAGACAGAGGAACCTAATACAGTCACAGTAGCAGACAGAGGGACCTAATACAGTCACAGTAGCAGACAGAGGAACCTAATACAGTCACAGTAGCAGACAGAGGAACCTAATACAGTCACAGTAGCAGACAGAGAGGAACCTAATACAGTCACAGTAGCAGACAGAGGGACCTAATACAGTCACAGTAGCAGACAGAGGAACCTAATACAGTCACAGTAGCAGACAGAGGAACCTAATACAGTCACAGTAGCAGACAGAGGAACCTAATACAGTCACAGTAGCAGACAGAGGAACCTAATACAGTCACAGTAGCAGACAGAGGAACCTAATACAGTCACAGTAGCAGACAGAGGAACCTAATACAGTCACAGTAGCAGACAGAGGAACCTAATACAGTCACAGTAGCAGACAGAGGAACCGAATACAGTCACAGTAGCAGACAGAGGGACCTAATACAGTCACAGTAGCAGACAGAGGAACCTAATACAGTCACAGTAGCAGACAGAGGAACCTAATACAGTCACAGTAGCAGACAGAGGAACCTAATACAGTCACAGTCACAGTAGCAGACAGAGGAACCTAATACAGTCACAGTAGCAGACAGAGGGACCTAATACAGTCACAGTAGCAGACAGAGGAACCTAATACAGTCACAGTAGCAGACAGAGGGACCTAATACAGTCACAGTAGCAGACAGAGGAACCTAATACAGTCACAGTAGCAGACAGAGAGGAACCTAATACAGTCACAGTAGCAGACAGAGGGACCTAATACAGTCACAGTAGCAGACAGAGGAACCTAATACAGTCACAGTAGCAGACAGAGGAACCTAATACAGTCACAGTAGCAGACAGAGAGGAACCTAATACAGTCACAGTAGCAGACAGAGGAACCTAATACAGTCACAGTAGCAGACAGTCTGTATAACCCTGTTTAGTAGTAGCACCCTGTTCCTTAGATCATGCAGGCAGGACAGCGCAGTAGCAGTGTTCTGACTCGGAGTGTTGTGGGATATTATTATTAAAATGAGTGCAAACTAAAGACGTGGTTTGCCACCTCGTTCATGGCTAAGCAGAAGAGACAGAGGCCTTGGTTCCTCAGAATCTCAGCCTCATGCAGCTGCTACTTCTGCAGTAATGACTAAGACTCATTGACTGCAACCCAAATGGCCCCCTCTTCCCTCTGGGCCCTGGTCTAAAGTAGTGCACTATGTAGGGAATAGGGTGCCATTTGGGACTCAGCCGAGGGGTTAGATGTCCATACCTTCCTACGCGCCTGTGCCATCCTGGGCCATCCTGGGCCATCCTGTGCCATCCTGGGCCATCCTGGGCCATCCTGTGCCATCCTGGGCCATCCTCTGCCATCCTGTGCCATCCTGGGCCATCCTGGGCCATCCTGTGCCATCCTGTGCCATCCTGTGCCATCCTGGGCCATCCTGGGCCATCCTGGGCCATCCTGGGCCATCCTGGGCCATCCTGTGCCATCCTGTGCCATCCTGGGCCATCCTGGGCCATCCTGTGCCATCCTGGGCCATCCTGGGCCATCCTGTGCCATCCTGGGCCATCCTGGGCCATCCTCTGCCATCCTGTGCCATCCTGGGCCATCCTGGGCCATCCTGGGCCATCCTGTGCCATCCTGGGCCATCCTGTGCCATCCTGGGCCATCCTGTGCCATCCTGGGCCATCCTGGGCCATCCTGGGCCATCCTGGGCCATCCTGGGCCATCCTTTTTACGTTTTTAGAACGTAAAAAAAGTCCCAAAAAACGGCACTTACCAGAATGCTAACAAAATGCTAACAAGTACTAAGGTATCCTCATAGCAGATGCTAGGTAAATGGTAATGAGCGCATGCAAACATTTACTATTAAGACAGACAACCCAGCTCATAAAGTTATGCAAATATCTCAAAACGCAGCACAAAACACATATTAGACAGCAGGGATCTTAATCCAGTAGGGGATTGTCTTTGCTGCTCTCCTACCAACACGCTTAGCTTGCAAGCTAACGTTAGCCACTTAGCTAACATTAGCAATTTAGCAAAACCCAGCTGGAGAGAATTTATTTGGCTTAGATAATTAAATTAATAGTTATAAGATATATAGCTGGCAAACATCAGGATAATTGTAAGTGTAACTTGATCACCTCACCTTGTGCTTCTTTGTAAACACACGTGACTGGCTCAAACTGCTGTTTTGGGAAACTGGTACTGGTAAACTTGAAAAATAATCTAACAGGCGAAATGATGAACGCGATCTGCTTGGTCTATTATCTAGTGCACAAATTGACTGCAGGTATTGGAAAATCATACTGATGGGATTTTATACGGTATACTGCCCAACCCTATAACTAACCCACTTGGACAACAGGAACACCTACATGAGAATGCTGTTCATTGACTACAGCTCAGTGTTCAACACCGTAGTGCCCTCGAAGTTCATCACTAAGCTAAGGTCCCTGGGACTAAACACCTCCCTCTGCAACTGGATCCTGGACTTCCCTGACGGGCCACCCCCAGGTGGTGGGGGTAGGCAACAAGACATCCGCCACGCTGACCCTCAACACAGGGGCCCCTCAGGGGTGCGTGCTCAGTCCCCTCCTGTACTCCTTGTTCACCCATGACTGCATGGCCAAGCACGACCCCAACACCATCATTAAGTTTGCCGACGACACGACAGTGGTAGGCCTGATCACCGACAACGATGAGACAGCCTATAGGGAGGAGGTCAGAGACCTGGCCGTGTGGTGTTTCAGGAAGACAAAGGAGCTGATCGTGGACTACAAGAAAAGGAGGACCGATCACACCCTCATTCACATCGAACGGGGCAGTAGTGGAGCGGGTTGAGAGCTTCAGGTTCCTCAGTGTCCACATCACTAAGGATCTATCATGGTCCACACACACCAACACAGTTATGAAGAGGGCACAACGATGCCTCTTCCCCCTCAGTAGGCTGAAAAAGATTTGGCATGGGCCCTCAGATCCCCAAACATTTCTACAGCTGCACCATTGAGAGCATCTTGACTGGCTGCATCACCGCCTGGTATGCGAACTGCTCTGCCTCCCGACCATAAGGCAATACAGAGGGTACCTGCACTGACTCTCTTGCACTGACTCTATGCACACACACTGGAGTCTACCTACACACTCACACACACTGGAGTCTACCTACACACTCACACACACTGGAGTCTACCTACACACTCACACACACTTACACGGACACTCCAACACACACACACACACACTACATACACCCACACACACATAACATGCACACACATGCATACTGACGCCACACTCACAAACACTTTCACAGTCAACATATACGCTGCTGCTAGTCTCTTTAACCCTACCCACCTATATGTGCAGGGCATGCCTTCAGAAAGTATTCACGCCCCTTGACTTTTATTGTGTAACAGGCAGCCTGATTTTAAAATGGATTGCATTTAGATTTTTTTTTAACTGGCATACACACAATACCCCATAATGTCAAAGTGGAATTATGTTTTTCTAAATTTCAACAAATTAATAAAAAATGAAACGCTGAAAAATCTTGAGTCAATAAGTATTCAACCCCTTTGTTAAGTTCACGAGTAAAAATGTACACAAGTCACATAATAAGTTGTATGTGCAATAATAGTGTTTAACATTATTTTTTAATGACTACCTCATCTCTGTACCCCACACATACAATTATCTGTAAGGTCCCTCAGTTGAGCAGTGAATTTCAAACACAGATTCAACCATAAAGACCAGGGAGGTTTTCCAATGACTCACTATTGGTAGATGACAAAAAACCAAAATAACCCTGAATAACCCTTTGAGCATGGTGAAGTTATTCATTACACTTTGGATGGTGTATCAATACACCCAGTCCTTCCTAAATCCGTTGCCGAAGAGGAAAAAAACCACTCAGGGTTTTCACCATGGGTTCTAAGCTATATGGAATCTCAGGGTTTTCACCATGGGTTCTAAGCTATATGGAATCTCAGGGTTTTCACCATGGGTTCTAAGCTATATGGAATCTCAGGGTTGTCTCCATGGGTTCTAAGCTATATGGAATCTCAGGGTTTTCACCATGGGTTCTAAGCTATAGGAATCTCAGGGTTGTCTCCATGGGTTTCTAAGCTATATGGAATCTCAGGGTTTTCACCATGGGTTCTAAGCTTTATGGAATCTCAGGGTTGTCTCCATGGGTTCTAAGCTATATGGAATCTCAGGGTTTTCACCATGGGTTCTAAGCTATATGGAATCTCAGGGTTGTCTCCATGGGTTCTAAGCTATATGGAATCTCAGGGTTTTCACCATGGGTTCTAAGCTATATGGAATCTCAGGGTTTTCACCATGGGTTCTAAGCTATATGGAATCTCAGGGTTGTCTCCATGGGTTCTAAGCTATATGGAATCTCAGGGTTTTCACCATGGGTTCTAAGCTATATGGAATCTCAGGGTTTTCACCATGGGTTCTAAGCTATATGGAATCTCAGGGTTGTCACCATGGGTTCTAAGCTTTATGGAATCTCAGGGTTTTCACCATGGGTTCTAAGCTATATGGAATATCAGGGTTGTCTCCATGGGTTCTAAGCTTTATGGAATCTCAGGGTTTTCACCATGGGTTCTAAGCTTTATGGAATCTCAGGGTTGTCTCCATGGGTTCTAAGCTTTATGGAATCTCAGGGGTTGTCACCATGGGTTCTAAGCTTTATGGAATCTCAGGGTTTTCACCATGGGTTCTAAGCTTTATGGAATCTCAGGGTTTTCACCATGGGTTCTAAGCTATATGGAATCTCAGGGTTGTCTCCATGGGTTCTAAGCTTTATGGAATCTCAGGGTTTTCACCATGGGTTCTAAGCTTTATGGAATCTCAGGGTTGTCTCCATGGGTTCTAAGCTTTATGGAATCTCAGGGTTTTCAACATGGGTTCTAAGCTATATGGAATCTCAGGGTTTTCATGGGTTCTAAGCTATATGGAATCTCAGGGTTGTCACCATGGGTTCTAAGCTATATGGAATCTCAGGGTTTTCACCATGGGTTCTAAGCTTTATGGAATCTCAGGGTTGTCTCCATGGGTTCTAAGCTTTATGGAATCTCAGGGTTTTCACCATGGGTTCTAAGCTTTATGGAATCTCAGGGTTTTCACCATGGGTTCTAAGCTTTATGGAATCTCAGGGTTTTCACCATGGGTTCTAAGCTATATGGAATCTCAGGGTTTTCACCATGGGTTCTAAGCTTTATGGAATCTCAGGGTTTTCACCATGGGTTCTAAGCTTTATGGAATCTCAGGGTTTTCACCATGGGTTCTAAGCTATATGGAATCTCAGGGTTGTCTCCATGGGTTCTAAGCTTTATGGAATCTCAGGGTTTTCACCATGGGTTCTAAGCTTTATGGAATCTCAGGGTTTTCACCATGGGTTCTAAGCTTTATGGAATCTCAAGGTTTTCACCATGGGTTCTAAGCTTTATGGAATCTCAGGGTTTTCACCATGGGTTCTAAGCTATATGGAATCTCAGGGTTTTCACCAT
This sequence comes from Coregonus clupeaformis, assembly GCF_020615455.1. Lineage (NCBI taxonomy): Eukaryota > Metazoa > Chordata > Actinopteri > Salmoniformes > Salmonidae > Coregonus > Coregonus clupeaformis. Next base: position 35,550 of record NW_025533888.1, on the reverse strand, counting down.
GGGTTCTAAGCTTTATGGAATCTCAGGGTTTTCACCATGGGTTCTAAGCTTTATGGAATCTCAGGGTTTTCACCATGGGTTCTAAGCTATATGGAATCTCAGGGTTGTCTCCATGGGTTCTAAGCTATATGGAATCTCAGGGTTGTCTCCATGGATTCTAAGCTATATGGAATCTCAGGGTTTTCATGGGTTCTAAGCTATATGGAATCTCAGGGTTTTCACCATGGGTTCTAAGCTTTATGGAATCTCAGGGTTTTCACCATGGGTTCTAAGCTATATGGAATCTCAGGGTTGTCTCCATGGGTTCTAAGCTATATGGAATCTCAGGGTTGTCTCCATGGGTTCTAAGCTATATGGAATCTCAGGGTTTTCATGGGTTCTAAGCTATATGGAATCTCAGGGTTTTCACCATGGGTTCTAAGCTTTATGGAATCTCAGGGTTGTCTCCATGGGTTCTAAGCTATATGGAATCTCAGGGTTTTCACCATGGGTTCTAAGCTATATGGAATCTCAGGGTTGTCTCCATGGGTTCTAAGCTATATGGAATCTCAGGGGTTTTCACCATGGGTTCTAAGCTATATGGAATCTCAGGGTTTTCACCATGGGTTCTAAGCTATATGGAATCTCAGGGTTGTCTCCATGGGTTCTAAGCTATATGGAATCTCAGGGTTTTCACCATGGGTTCTAAGCTATATGGAATCTCAGGGTTTTCACCATGGGTTCTAAGCTATATGGAATCTCAGGGTTGTCACCATGGGTTCTAAGCTTTATGGAATCTCAGGGTTTTCACCATGGGTTCTAAGCTATATGGAATCTCAGGGTTGTCTCCATGGGTTCTAAGCTATATGGAATCTCAGGGTTGTCTCCATGGGTTCTAAGCTATATGGAATCTCAGGGTTTTCATGGGTTCTAAGCTATATGGAATCTCAGGGTTTTCACCATGGGTTCTAAGCTTTATGGAATCTCAGGGTTTTCACCATGGTTTCTAAGCTATATGGAATCTCAGGGTTGTCTCCATGGGTTCTAAGCTATATGGAATCTCAGGGTTGTCTCCATGGGTTCTAAGCTATATGGAATCTCAGGGTTTTCATGGGTTCTAAGCTATATGGAATCTCAGGGTTTTCACCATGGGTTCTAAGCTTTATGGAATCTCAGGGTTGTCTCCATGGGTTCTAAGCTATATGGAATCTCAGGGTTTTCACCATGGGTTCTAAGCTATATGGAATCTCAGGGTTGTCTCCATGGGTTCTAAGCTATATGGAATCTCAGGGTTTTCACCATGGGTTCTAAGCTATATGGAATCTCAGGGTTTTCACCATGGGTTCTAAGCTATATGGAATCTCAGGGTTGTCTCCATGGGTTCTAAGCTATATGGAATCTCAGGGTTTTCACCATGGGTTCTAAGCTATATGGAATCTCAGGGTTTTCACCATGGGTTCTAAGCTATATGGAATCTCAGGGTTGTCACCATGGGTTCTAAGCTTTATGGAATCTCAGGGTTTTCACCATGGGTTCTAAGCTATATGGAATCTCAGGGTTGTCTCCATGGGTTCTAAGCTTTATGGAATCTCAGGGTTTTCACCATGGGTTCTAAGCTTTATGGAATCTCAGGGTTGTCTCCATGGGTTCTAAGCTTTATGGAATCTCAGGGTTGTCACCATGGGTTCTAAGCTTTATGGAATCTCAGGGTTTTCACCATGGGTTCTAAGCTTTATGGAATCTCAGGGTTTTCACCATGGGTTCTAAGCTATATGGAATCTCAGGGTTGTCTCCATGGGTTCTAAGCTTTATGGAATCTCAGGGTTTTCACCATGGGTTCTAAGCTTTATGGAATCTCAGGGTTGTCTCCATGGGTTCTAAGCTTTATGGAATCTCAGGGTTTTCACCATGGGTTCTAAGCTTTATGGAATCTCAGGGTTGTCTCCATGGGTTCTAAGCTATATGGAATCTCAGGGTTGTCTCCATGGGTTCTAAGCTTTATGGAATCTCAGGGTTGTCTCCATGGGTTCTAAGCTTTATGGAATCTCAGGGTTGTCTCCATGGGTTCTAAGCTATATGGAATCTCAGGGTTTTCACCATGGGTTCTAAGCTTTATGGAATCTCAGGGTTGTCACCATGGGTTCTAAGCTTTATGGAATCTCAGGGGTTGTCTCCATGGGTTCTAAGCTTTATGGAATCTCAGGGTTGTCACCATGGGTTCTAAGCTTTATGGAATCTCAGGGTTGTCACCATGGGTTCTAAGCTTTATGGAATCTCAGGGTTGTCTCCATGGGTTCTAAGCTTTATGGAATCTCAGGGTTTTCACCATGGGTTCTAAGCTTTATGGAATCTCAGGGTTTTCACCATGGGTTCTAAGCTATATGGAATCTCAGGGTTGTCTCCATGGGTTCTAAGCTTTATGGAATCTCAGGGTTTTCACCATGGGTTCTAAGCTTTATGGAATCTCAGGGTTGTCTCCATGGGTTCTAAGCTTTATGGAATCTCAGGGTTTTCACCATGGGTTCTAAGCTTTATGGAATCTCAGGGTTGTCTCCATGGGTTCTAAGCTATATGGAATCTCAGGGTTGTCTCCATGGGTTCTAAGCTTTATGGAATCTCAGGGTTTTCACCATGGGTTCTAAGCTTTATGGAATCTCAGGGTTGTCTCCATGGGTTCTAAGCTTTATGGAATCTCAGGTTTGTCACCATGGGTTCTAAGCTTTATGGAATCTCAGGGTTTTCACCATGGGTTCTAAGCTATATGGAATCTCAGGGTTGTCTCCATGGGTTCTAAGCTTTATGGAATCTTAGGGTTTTCACCATGGGTTCTAAGCTTTATGGAATCTCAGGTTGTCTCCATGGGTTCTAAGCTTTATGGAATCTCAGGGTTTCACCATGGGTTCTAAGCTTTATGGAATCTCAGGGTTGTCTCCATGGGTTCTAAGCTATATGGAATCTCAGGGTTGTCTCCATGGGTTCTAAGCTTTATGGAATCTCAGGGTTGTCTCCATGGGTACTAAGCTTTATGGAATCTCAGGGTTGTCTCCATGGGTTCTAAGCTATATGGAATCTCGTAAGAAGGTACCAAGGATCATTTTGCTATTTGATTTTGAATTTAAAGACCCCTTTTGGGGGGGCTTGCTGCAATTAGCCCAAACTGTTCGGACGCTACAGACAGAAGTTAGCAGATCGGCTGTACCGACTTCAGACGAGTCCCAAAACGCTTGTGGGGGTCGTAGAGAAAAACAGAGAAAACCATTGTGTTCGTGAGAGTATCATCCTTCCATAGAGGGGTAATAGTTAATAGTTTAACTAGTTTGTAGTCCAAACCATTCGGACGCTACAGACGGCGGAGTGATGCCAGGAAAATAACCTTTCTCTTAACGTCAACAAAACGAAGGAGCTGATCGTGGACTTCAGGAGACAGCAGAGGGAGCACGCCCCCATCCACATCGACAGGACCGCAGTGGAGAAGGTGAAAAGCTGACCGGGGGCACACTGCCTGCCCTTCAGGACACCTACAGCACCCGAGCCACTGACTGTTCACCCCGCTATCATCCAGAAGCTGGGACCGAGAGAATGAAAAACAGCTTCTATCGCAAGGCCATCAGACTGTTAAATAGCCATCACTAGCCGGCTACCACCCGGTTACTCAACCCCTGCACCTTAGAGGCTGCTGCCCCTAAATACAGTGGGGGAAAAAAGTATTTAGTCAGCCACCAATTGTGCAAGTTCTCCCACTTAAAAAAGATGAGAGAGGCCTGTAATTTTCATCATAGGTACATCGTCAACTATGACAGACAAAATGAGATTTTTTTCTCCAGAAAATCACATTGTAGGATTTTATGAATTTATTTGCAAATGATGGTGGAAAATAAGTATTTGGTCACCTACAAACAAGCAAGATTTCTGGCTCTCACAGACCTGTAACTTCTTCTTTAAGAGGCTCCTCTGTCCTCCACTCGTTACCTGGATTAATGGCACCTGTTTGAACTTGTTATCAGTATAAAAGACACCTGTCCACAACCTCAAACATTCACACTCCAAACTTCACTATGGCCAAGACCAAAGAGTTGTCAAAGGACACCAGAAACAAAATTGTAGACCTGCACCAGGCTGGGAAGACTGAATCTGCAATAGGTAAGCAGCTTGGTTTGAAGAAATCAACTGTGGGAGCAATTATTAGGAAATGGAAGACCACTGATAATCTCCCTCGATCTGGGGCTCCACGCAAGATCTCACCCCGTGGGGTCAAAATAATCACAAGAACGGTGAGCAAAAATCCCAGAACCACACGGGGGGACCTAGTGAATGACCTGCAGAGAGCTGGGACCAAAGTAACAAAGCCTACCATCAGTAACACACTATGCTGCCAGGGACTCAAATCCTGCAGTGCCAGACGTGTCCCCCTGCTTAAGCCAAACACTTGTCGTGTTTGGAGGACAAAGAATGTTGAGTTGCATCCAAAGAACACCATACCTACTGTGAAGCATGGGGGTGGAAACATCATGCTTTGGGGCTGTTTTTCTGCAAAGGGACCAGGACGACTGATCCGTGTAAAGGAAAGAATGAATGGGGCCATGTATCGTGAGATTTTGAGTGAAAACCTCCTTCCATCAGCAAGGGCATTGAAGATGAAACGTGGCAGACAAATGAGCAACGAAGGAGTGGCTTCGTAAGAAGCATTTCAAGGTCCTGGAGTGGCCTAGCCAGTCTCCAGATCTCAACCCCATAGAACATCTTTGGAGGGAGTTGAAAGTCTGTGTTGGCCAGCGACAGTCACAAAACATCACTGCTCTAGAGGAGATCTGCATGGAGGAATGGGCCAAAATACCAGCAACAGTGTGTAAAAACCAACGTTTGACCTGTGTCATTGCCAACAAAGGGTATATAACAAAGTATTGAGGAATTTTTGTTATTGACCAAATACTTATTTTCCACCATATTTAGCAAATCAATTCATTAAAAATCCTACAATGTGATTTTCAGGATTTTTTTTCCTCATTTTGTCTGTCATAGTTGACGTGTACCTATGATGAAAATTACAGGCCTCTCTCATCTTTTTAAGTGGGAGAACTTGCACAATTGGTGGCTGACTAAATACTTTTTTTCCCCACTGTACATAGACATGGTGTGACACTCTGGCTCTAGGACTTTTGTATGTGAGCTAGAGTGTATGTTGTTTTGTTGGGGATTTGGGTGTTTTTCTATGTTGGTAGTTCTGTCGGGTGTATTTCTATGTTTGCAGGTCTGTGGGTTGTTTTTCTAGGTGTTGTATGTTGTAGTCAATGACTCCCAATCGGAGGTAACGAGTGTCAGCTGTCGGCTCGTTATCTCTGATTGGGAGCCATATTTAAACTGTCAGTTTTCACCTTTGTTTTGGTGGGTTATTGTTCCAAGTTCAGTGTATTGTTACGTTAGGACTTCACTATCGTCTTTTGTTGTTTTTACGTGGTTGCTTTATAAATAAAGTCATCATGTTCCTCCCACGCGCTGCGTATTGGTCCGCTCCTTCCGACGATCGTGACAGAATAACCCACCATAAAGGAACCAAGCAGCGCGTCCAGGAACAAAGGGTCTGGACATGGAAGGAACTGGTGGAAGGTAAAGGGTCCTGGACTTGGGAGGAGATCCTAGATGGTATGGATCGCCGACCATGGGACAGACGGTGGAGAGGCGACGGCGAGAGGAGCAACGGCATCAGCAGGGCCATCATCGTCGGAAGGACGACGAGGCAACCCTAGGAAATTTTTGGGGGGCACATGGCTTGGGCGACGGAGCAGCAGGAGGCTGCCACAAGGCAGAGTCAGAGGGCTGCCAGGTTAAGGGGGGCTGACGGAGGCAGAGAAGGGACGGATTCAGTGGGCTACCAGGTCAAGGGGGCAACTGGGTAAAGCAGGGAAGGAAAGTGTTGAGGCACGGCGTGAGGTACTGGGGTGTGTAACCAGTTCGGTCCGGCCCGTTCCTAGTCCCGATGGTGCAGCCAGTAGTGTGTGTTCCCCGTGCGGTACGGCCTGTTCCGGTCCCTCGCACTAAGTGGTACGGTGCGCGTCGCCAGCCCAGCCCGGCCTGTTCCTACTCCTCGCACCAGGGATACGGTGCGCTTCGCCAACCCGGCCCGGCCTGTTCCGGCCACTCGCACCAGGGATACGGTGCGCGTCGCCAGCCCAGCCCGGCCTGTTCCTACCCTCGCACCAGGGATACGGTGCGCCTCGCAACCCGGCCCGGCCTGTTCCGGCCACTCGCACCAGGGATACGGTGCGCGTCGCCAGCCCAGCCCGGCCTGTTCCTACTCACGCACCAGGGATAGGGGTGCGCTTCGCCAGCCCGGCCCGGCCTGTTCCGGCCACTCGCACCAGGGATACGGTGCGCGCCGCCAGCCCCGCCCGGCCTGTTCCTGCTCTCCGCACTAGGCGTGAGGTGAGTCCCCAGGGTCCAGCATGCCCTGTTCCGGCTCCCCGCACTAGGCGTTATGGGGAGTCCCCAGGGTCCAGCATGCCCTGTTCCGGCTCCCCGCACTAGGCGTTATGGGAGTCCCCAGGGTCCAGCATGCCCTGTTCCGGCTCCCCTCGCACTAGGCGTCATGTGCGTTCCCCAGGGTCCAGCAAGCCCTGTTGCTTCTCTCCGCACTAGCCCTGAGATGCGTGTCCTCAGCCCGGTACCTCCTGTTCCGGCACCACGCACCAGGCCTACGATGCGCCTCAGACGGCCAGAGTCTGCCGTCTGCCCAACGGGCCTGAACTGTCCGTCTGCCCAACGCCCGTCTGAACTGTCCATCTGCCCAACGCCGTCTGAACTGCCCGTCTGCCCAACGGGGCCTGAACTGTCCGTCTGCCCAACGCCGTCAGAGCCTTCCGCCAGACAGGATCAGCCAGAGCCTTCTGCCAGACAGGATCAGCCAGAGCCTTCCGCCAGACAGGATCAGCCAGAGCCTTCCGCCAGACAGGATCAGCCAGAGCCTTCTGCCAGACAGGATCAGCCAGAGCCTTCTGCCAGACAGGATCAGCCAGAGCCTTCTGCCAGACAGGATCAGCCAGAGCCTTCTGCCAGACAGGATCAGCCAGAGCCTTCTGCCAGACAGGATCAGCCAGAGCCTTCTGCCAGACAGGATCAGCCAGAGCCTTCCGCCAGCCAGGATCCGCCAGAGCCGTCCAGCCAGGATCCGCCTGAGCCAGCCAGCCAGGATCTGCCCCTCAGTCCGGTGCTGCCCTTTAGTCAGGTGCTGCCCCTTAGCCCGGTGCTGCCCCTTGGTCCGGTGCTGCCCCTTAGTCCGGTGCTGCCACTTAGTCCGGTGCTGCCCCTTAGTCAGGTGCTGTCCCTTAGTCCGGTACTGCCTACTAAGCAGTTTGTGACTGTGGTGGGGTGGGGATCACGACCGGGGCCAGAGCCACCACCGTGGACAGACGCCCACCCAGACCCTCCCCTAGAGCGTATGCTGGTGCGCCCGGAGTGCGCACCTTTGAGGGGGTACTGTGACACTCTGGCTCTAGGACTTTGTATGTGAGCTAGAGTGTATGTTGTTTTGTTGGGGATTTGGGTGTTTTTCTATGTTGGTAGTTCTGTCGGGTGTATTTCTATGTTTGCAGGTCTGTGGGTTGTTTTTCTAGGTGTTGTATGTTGTAGTCAATGACTCCCAATCGGAGGTAACGAGTGTCAGCTGTCGGCTCGTTATCTCTGATTGGGAACCATATTTAAACTGTCAGTTTTCACCTTTGTTTTGGTGGGTTATTGTTCCAAGTTCAGTGTATTGTTACGTTAGGACTTCACTATCGTCTTTTTGTTGTTTTTTACGTGGTTGCTTTATAAATAAAGTCATCATGTTCACTCCACGCGCTGCGTATTGGTCCGCTCCTTCCGACGATCGTGACACATGGAATCACTGGCCACTTTAATAATGGAACACTGGTCACTTTAATAATGTTTACATACTGCTTTACTCATTTCATATGTATATATACTGTATTCTATTCTACTGTATTTTAGTCAATGCCACTCCGACATTGCTCGTCCTAATATTTATATATTTCTTAATTCCATTCTTTTACTTTTAGATTTGTGTGTATTGTGAATTGTTAGATACTACTGCACAGTTGGAGCTAGGAACACAAGCATTTCGCTACACCCACAATAACATCTGCTAAATATGCGTGAACAATAACATTTTATTTTAATTAGATTTTGTGAGAAGACCTATTTTTGGGATGTCTCATGGTCTGACAAACATCGCTCGCATCTAGCTTAAACTGACATATCTCTAGCTTAAACTGACAGATATCTCTCTCTCTCTCTCTCTCTCTCTATATATATATATATATATATATATATATATATATATATATATAATCTTAAACTTCTCTAGCTTAAACTGATCCATCATCTAGATCTCTAGCTTAAACTGACAGATATCTCTAGCTTAAACTGACAGATATCTCTAGCTTAAACTGACAGATATCTCTCTCTCTATATATATATATATATCTCTAGCTTAAACCGACAGATTTTTATGGGGATGTTTTTTGTTATGCTAATTAGAGTTCCGCAGGGCGCGGACATCGACTATAGAGGGTTAAGATAAGCAGAGTAAGAAGTTTACATCACTATTGCATAATCTGCCTACTGCCTTAATCAGTTAAAATCCAATTATTCCTGTGCATGGAAACAATTCTAAATTGATTAAATTGTTTTGTGGTGGCTTACATTTATGAATTTTATTTTATTTTATATTACATACCTGATGCTATATGTCACATTAAGAACTCTGCCCATTTACAAGACAATCATCAACAACCAATTTGACAGAGCTTGAAGAATTTTGAAAAGAATAATGGGCAAATGTTGTAATCCAGGTGTGGAAAGCTCTTAGAGACTTACCCAGAAAGACTCACAGCTGTAATCGCTGCCAAAGGTGCTTCTACAAAGTACTGACTCAGGGGTGTGAATACTTATGTAAATGAGATATTTTGTATTTCATTTTCAATAAATGTGTAAAAATGTCCAAAACATGTTTTCAAATCAAAATCAAAATCGGATCAAATGTTATTTGTCACATACACGTGTTTAGCAGATGTTATTGGCGGGTGTAGCCAAATGCTTGTGCTTCTAGCTCCGACAGTGCAGTAATATCTACCAAGTAATATCTAACAATTTCACAACATATACCCAATACACACAAAACTAGTAAGGAATGGGATTTAAGAATATATACAGTGGGAAAAAAGTATTTAGTCAGCCACCAATTGTGCAAGTTCTCCCACTTAAAAAGATGAGAGAGGCCTGTAATTTTCATCATAGGTACACGTCAACTATGACAGACAAAATGAGGGAAAAAAAATCCAGAAATCACATTGTAGGATTTTTTATGAATTTATTTGCATTTGGTTGACAGAGAGTTAGATAGCTGGGAGATGGGCCTGGCTCGAGGCTAGCTCAAGGCTCACTGAGGTTAGCTTCACGACAGTGGTGATTAGCCAACAATGACAACAGCCATTCAATTGCAGCTAGCTAGTTGCGATGGTCCGGTGTTAAGGTCCAGTGATTCAGTGATTCTGGCAGAAAATCCGATATTCTCTGGCTCGATAGCGCGATGTGCAGACTGGCCGACAATTGAGCTGGCTGGTAGGTAGTGCCACGGCCACAGACAATGGTGAAGACCGCTAACAGTGGGTAATAGCAAGTAGCTAGTTAGCTGGCTAGTTTCAACCAGAGGTTCTGGATAAAAATATATGAAGAAACAACAGAATCTGTTCCACATTGGGTGAGGCCGGTTGCAGAAAAGTATATTTAGTTAAAGGATGGAAAGTGAGATTGAGAAATATATACAAAAAAGACAAAAAACTGGATATTTACATGAGGACACTACAGAAAACACGACCGCACTGCTACGCCATCTTGGAATCAATATTGTGTGTAGATGGGTGAGGAAAAAAATATTTAATCCATTTAGAATTCGGGCTGTAAGTCGAGGGGTATGAATACTTTCTGAAGGCACTGTAGATACCTCAATTACCTCCTACCCCTGCACATTGACTCAGTACTGGTACTCCCTGTATATAGCCATGTAATTACCTGGTACCCATGCAAATCGACTCAGTACTGGTACTCCCTGTATATAGCCATGTTATTACCTGGTACTCCCTGTATATAGCCATGTAATTACCTGGTACCCATGCAAATCGACTCAGTACTGGTACTCCCTGTATATAGCCATGTTATTTTCTACTCCCTGTATATAGCCATGTTATTTTTACTTGTTATTTTTATTCATTATTCACTGTGTCACTATTTCAATTTTTTTTAATTTAAAAAATATCTAATTTTTAACTCTGCATTGTTGGAAAAGGAGCCGTAAATAAGCATTTCACTGTTAGTCAACACCTGTTGTCCACGAAGCATGTGACAAATAAAATATGATTTGATTTTAAGAATAAAGAGGTGTTCCAGTGCAGACATCCTCCTCTTTCTGCCTCACTCACACTCTTCTTCTCCTTCTTCTTCTCCTTCTCCTTCTCCTTCTCCTTCTTCTTCTTCTGCTTCTTCCAGAATCAGAAAGAGTCTCCAAGGTGACGGCTGTGCTACTGAAGTCCCGGACCGGAGAGTTTGATCTGGAATCTATTCTGTTCCTGAAGCTCAGAGGTCTTGGTAAGATCAGATGACATCATCAGCTTCTAATCTTTCTCTCTAGATAATAATACAAGACAGAAGTAATACTCTCTAGCTTCGTCTTGGTCATGATTGAGGCTTGCTAGCTTGTTGTTTAACCAGCAGGGCTGTCTTATGTCTGGGTTCTCCAGGGATCTATGATCTAGGCTGTATCGGGGAGTGTGTCAATCTGGAGAGACTGGATCTGTCTGGTAACAACATCACTAACCTGGGTCCTCTCTCCTCTCTGAGACTACTAAAGATTCTCAATGTGTCAGCCAACAGGATCTCTAACTTAGGTACAGATTATTACCGTACAGATACTCAATGTGAAACTGTCATGGGATGCATTTGCTTCACTGTTTGCGTGTGTTGGTAGCCCACTGTTTGATGGTATGTAAACAGTGTCCCTCTAGCCTAAATGTCTTTCTGATTGGTCTGTTTTTAGAAGCCATTTCCATCTGTGATGGTTTACAGAGCCTAAATGTGGCTGGGAACCTCATATCCAGGTAAACATGTATTTACTATGTAATCCATACTGTGGACAGGAACAGTGTCTAATAACAGGTCTATTAACAGGTCTATTAACAGGTATATTAACAGGTATATTAACAGGTCTATTAACAGGTCTATTAACAGGTCTAATAACAGGACAGGTCTAATAACAGGTCTAATAACAGGTCTATTAACAGGTCTATTAACAGGTCTATTAACAGGTCTATTAACAGGTCTATTAACAGGTCTATTAACAGGTCTATTAACAGGTCTAATAACAGGACAGGTCTATTAACAGGTCTATTAACAGGTCTAATAACAGGTCTATTAACAGGTCTAATAACAGGTCTATTAACAGGTCTAATAACAGGTCTATTAACAGGTCTAATAACAGGTCTATTAACAGGTCTATTAACAGGTCTATTAACAGGTCTAATAACAGGTCTATTAACAGGTCTATTAACAGGTCTAATAACAGGACAGGTCTATTAACAGGTCTAATAACAGGTCTAATAACAGGTCTATTAACAGGTCTAATAACAGGTCTATTAACAGGTCTAATAACAGGTCTATTAACAGGTATATTAACAGGTCTATTAACAGGTCTATTAACAGGTCTAATAACAGGACAGGTCTATTAACAGGTCTATTAACAGGTCTATTAACAGGTCTAATAACAGGTCTAATAACAGGTCTATTAACAGGTATATTAACAGGTCTATTAACAGGTCTATTAACAGGTCTATTAACAGGTCTATTAACAGGTCTATTAACAGGTCTATTAACAGGTCTATTAACAGGTCTATTAACAGGTCTATTAACAGGTCTATTAACAGGTCTATTAACAGGTCTATTAACAGGTCTATTAACAGGTCTATTAACAGGTCTAATAACAGGTCTATTAACAGGTCTATTAACAGGTCTAATAACAGGACAGGTCTAATAACAGGTCTATTAACAGGTCTAATAACAGGTCTATTAACAGGTCTATTAACAGGACAGGTCTAATAACAGGTCTATTAACAGGTCTAGGACCTCGGCGTTACTCTTGACCCTGATCTCTCTTTTGACGAACATATCAAGACTGTTTCAAGGACAGCTTTTTTCCATCTACGTAACATTGCAAAAATCAGAAATGTTCTGTCCAAAAATGATGCAGAAAAATTAATCCATGCATTTGTTACTTCTAGGTTAGACTACTGCAATGCTCTACTTTCCGGCTACCCGGATAAAGCACTAAATAAACTTCAGTTAGTGCTAAATACGGCTGCTAGAATCCTGACTAGAACCAAGAAATGTGATCATATTACTCCAGTGCTAGCTTCCCCTACACTGGCTTCCTGTTAAGGCAAGGGCTGATTTCAAGGTTTTACTGTTAACCTATAAAGCGTTACATGGGCTTGCTCCTACCTATCTTTCCGAGTTGGTCCTGCCGTACATACCAATACGTACGCTACGGTCACAAGACGCAGGCCTCCTAATTGTCCCTAGAATTTCTAAGCAAACAGCGGGAGGCAGGGCTTTCTCCTATAGATCTCCATTTTTATGGAACAGTTTGCCTACCCATGTGAGAGACGCAGACTCGGTCTCAACCTTTAAGTCTTTACTGAAGACTTATCTCTTCAGTAGGTCATATGATTGAGTGTAGTCTGGCCCAGGAGTGTGAAGGTGAACGGAAAGGCTCTGGAGCAACGAACAGCCCTTGCTGTCTCTGCCAGGCCGGTTCCCCTCTCCACTGGGGTTCTCTGCCTCTAACCCCTGTTACAGGGGCTGAGTCACTGGCTTGCTGGTGCTCTTTCATGCCGTCCCTAGGAGGGGTGCGTCACTTGAGTGGGGTTGAGTTACTGACGTGATCTTCCTGTCTGGGTTGGCGCCCCCCTTGGTTTGTGCTGTGGTGAGACCTCTGTGGGCTATACTCGGCCTTGTCTCAGGATTGTAAGTTGGTGGTTGAGGATATCCCTCTGGTGGTGCGGGGGCTGTGCTTTGGCAGAGTGGGTGGGGTTATATCCTTCCTGTTTGGCCCTGTCCGGGGTTTCTTCGGATGGGGCCACAGTGTCTCCGGGACCGCTCCTGTCTCAGCCTCCAGTATTTATGCTGCAGTAGTTTATGTGTCGGGGGCTGGGGTTAGTTGGTTATACCTGGAGTACTTCTCCTGTCTTATCCAGTGTCCTGTGTGAATTTAAGTATGCTCTCTCTAATTCTCTCGTTCTCTCTTTCTCTCTGAGAACCTGAGCCCTAGGACCATACGTCAGACTACCGGGCATGCTGACACCTTGCTGTCCCCAGTCCGCCTGGCCTTGCTGCTATTCCAGTTTCAACTGTTCTGCCTGCGGTTACGAAACCCCCTACCTGTCCCAGACCTGCTGTTTTCAACTCTTAATGATCGGCTATGAAAAGCCAACTGAGAGACCTGAGCCCCTAGGACCATACGTCGGGACTACCGGCCGTGGTGACTCCCTTGCTGTCCCCAGTCCGCCTGGCCTTGCTGCTATTCCAGTTTCAACTGTTCTGCCTGCGGTTATGGAACCCCTACCTGTCCCAGACCTGCTGTTTTCAACTCTTAATGATCGGCTATGAAAAGCCAACTGAGATTTATTCTGATTATTATTTGACCATGCTTGTCACTTATGAAAATTTTTGAACATCTTGGCATGGTTCTGTTATAATCTCCACCCGGCACAGCCAGAAGAGGACTGGCCACCCCTCATAGCCTGGTTCCTCTCTAGGTTTCTTCCTAGGTTTTGGCCTTTCTAGGGAGTTTTCCTAGCCACCGTGCTTCTACACCTGCATTACTAGCTGTTTGGGGTTTTAGGCTGGGTTTCTGTACAGCACTTCGAGATATTAGCTGATGTAAGAAGGGCTATATAAAATAAAATTGATATTAACAGGTCTAATAACAGGACAGGTCTAATAACAGGTCTATTAACAGGTCTATTAACAGGTCTATTAACAGGTCTAATAACAGGTCTAATAACAGGTCTATTAACAGGTCTATTAACAGGTCTAATAACAGGTCTAATAACAGGTCTATTAACAGGTCTAATAACAGGTCTATTAACAGGTCTATTAACAGGTCTATTAACAGGTCTAATAACAGGTCTATTAACAGGTCTATTAACAGGTCTATTAACAGGTCTAATAACAGGTCTATTAACAGGTCTATTAACAGGTCTATTAACAGGTCTATTAACAGGTCTAATAACAGGTCTAATAACAGGTCTATTAACAGGTCTATTAACAGGTCTAATAACAGGTCTATTAACAGGTCTATTAACAGGTCTAATAACAGGTCTATTAACAGGTCTATTAACAGGTCTAATAACAGGTCTATTAACAGGTCTATTAACAGGACAGGTCTAATAACAGGTCTATTAACAGGTCTTAGCAGTGGGTTAGCAGTGGGTTAGCAGTGGGTTAGCAGTGGGTTAGCAGTGGGCTAGCAGTGGGTTAGCAGTGGGTTAGCAGTGGGTTAGCAGTGGGCTAGCAGTGGGTTAGCAGTGGGTTAGCAGTGGGTTAGCATTGGGTTAGTATTGGGTTAGCAGTGTATGTGCACATTCTTAAAATGTGAATGCTCTGGTAAACATAATTTGTATGCATTACATTTGCAAATAAACTAAATGTATTGTCTTAACCTCTCACTGTAGAATGATCAGTCTAGAGACTGTTTGAGGTATTAAAAGTTGTCTGTTTTTAATTATCAACAGCATTGACAACATCCACTGCCTTCAGTCGTTGAGGAAGCTGGAGAATATTCGCCTGAAAGACAACACCTATAACTACACCAACCCAGGTCAGTCATCCCATTACATTTAGGTGGTTTTTTTAATTACTAATGCTTGAAGTACAGATGGTTTAATAATGTGTTGTTTTTGTTTTTCAGTCTGTAAGAACTCATCGTACAAAAACATTCTGCTGGAGATGTTCCCTAACATCAGAGTGTTGGATGGTGAGACATTTATATTAATAACATTCTGCTGGAGATGTTCCCTAACATCAGAGTGTTGGATGGTGAGACATTTATATTAATAACATTCTGCTGGAGATGTTCCCTAACATCAGTGTTGGATGGTGAGACATTTATATTAATAACATTCTGCTGGAGATGTTCCCTAACATCAGTGTTGGATGGTGAGACATTTATATTAATAACATTCTGCTGGAGATGTTCCCTAACATCAGAGTGTTGGATGGTGAGACATTTATATTAATAACATTCTGCTGGAGATGTTCCCTAACATCAGTGTTGGATGGTGAGACATTTATATTAATAACATTCTGCTGGAGATGTTCCCTAACATCAGTGTTGGATGGTGAGACATTTATATTAATAACATTCTGCTGGAGATGTTCCCCTAACATCAGTGTTGGATGGTGAGACATTTATATTAATAACATTCTGCTGGAGATGTTCCCTAACATCAGTGTTGGATGGTGAGACATTTATATTAATAACATTCTGCTGGAGATGTTCCCTAACATCAGAGTGTTGGATGGTGAGACATTTATATTAATAACATTCTGCTGGAGATGTTCCCCTAACATCAGTGTTGGATGGGTGAGACATTTATATTAATAACATTCTGCTGGAGATGTTCCTAACATCAGAGTGTTGGATGGTGAGACATTTATATTAATAACATTCTGCTGGAGATGTTCCCTAACATCAGAGTGTTGGATGGTGAGACATTTATATTAATAACATTCTGCTGGAGATGTTCCCTAACATCAGTGTTGGATGGTGAGACATTTGTATTAATAACATTCTGCTGGAGATGTTCCCTAACATCAGAGTGTTGGATGGTGAGACATTTATATTAATAACATTCTGCTGGAGATGTTCCCTAACATCAGTGTTGGATGGTGAGACATTTGTATTAATAACATTCTGCTGGAGATGTTCCCTAACATCAGTGTTGGATGGTGAGACATTTATATTAATAACATTCTGCTGGAGATGTTCCCTAACATCAGAGTGTTGGATGGTGAGACATTTATATTAATAACATTCTGCTGGAGATGTTCCCTAACATCAGAGTGTTGGATGGTGAGACATTTATATTAATAACATTCTGCTGGAGATGTTCCCTAACATCAGAGTGTTGGATGGTGAGACATTTATATTAATAACATTCTGCTGGAGATGTTCCCTAACATCAGTGTTGGATGGTGAGACATTTATATTAATAACATTCTGCTGGAGATGTTCCCTAACATCAGTGTGTTGGATGGTGAGACATTTATATTAATAACATTCTGCTGGAGATGTTCCCTAACATCAGTGTTGGATGGTGAGACATTTATATTAATAACATTCTGCTGGAGATGTTCCCTAACATCAGAGTGTTGGATGGTGAGACATTTATATTAATAACATTCTGCTGGAGATGTTCCCTAACATCAGAGTGTTGGATGGTGAGACATTTATATTAATAACATTCTGCTGGAGATGTTCCCTAACATCAGAGTGTTGGATGGTGAGACATTTATATTAATAACATTCTGCTGGAGATGTTCCCTAACATCAGAGTGTTGGATGGTGAGACATTTATATTAATAACATTCTGCTGAAGATGTTCCCTAACATCAGTGTTGGATGGTGAGACATTTATATTAATAACATTCTGCTGGAGATGTTCCCTAACATCAGTGTTGGATGGTGAGACATTTGTATTAATAACATGCTTCAATAGAGGTTTTAAAGTCCAGTGTTTGTCAAGTTACAATGATCTGTCCTGCTCACTGTTGTGTTTTAGGTGAAAGAGTGGTTGGACGTGGGAGCGATTTATATCAATTATGCAAAGACATTGATGAAACTATCAAAGGTATTTCTTACTAGCTTGCAACTATTTTACATTTTCAGAACAGAGAAGAACTAGATTGGACTTTTGAGCAGCCAAATGTATTGAAATGGAGTGACCATATGGTCTTTGCTGAAGGTATATTTGAAAACTGTAAAATAGTGTTTGACCCAGAATGTCCTCTTATGTCCCTGTTCAGATGGTTTCTATAGGAATGGCCAGCTACCAGAGCTGCCTGACTGTAAGCCCTGGGTCGACAACGACTTCTGGGAGATCAAGAGATCCAACAACGCCATTATAGACGAGGCCTACAAACAATTCAATGGTGAGAATACGTCCATATTGTGTTATTATAAATGTTACATACATTAACGTTACATGAATATTAAATAGACTGTACTTAACTGGAACTAATACAATAATGTACGTTTGAATAGCTTCCCATCTTCCTAATGGGTCATTCCACCTCAAAAAGCACAAGAAAGTGGATTTCGACACCCACCATCTCAGATTGTTCTGACATTTTTTCTGTTTTTAGAAACAGATAAGATTAGCATTCCTGCAACATTCTTTTGTTTAAATATTATTTGATCTCTGAAAAATTAAGCTAATTGATTGCACCCAAATTCACCATTTTAATTTATAGGATTCATATAATATTCAATAAATATAGTACCTAACATCCAATTTGGACCAAACATTTTTCTAACAATGAGTTAGAGTAAAAAAATAGATAAGTTACAAAAATGAAAATGAAAAAAGAAAAAAAGAAATAATTAAAGAGCAGCAGTATTGTTTCTTCATCCAATGTAATGTATTGGGGGGACAGCACCATCTAGCAGTCAGAACCTTGTAATAATATGGAGCTGCTGCTTGAGTATTGTTTCTTCATCCTATGTAATGTATTCTCAGTGAATTTGGTGGTTTTTTTTTCCCCCCTGTTCAGAGAAATTAGTCATTGAAGTTATTAGGTTTATGTCCATTCCTACATCCTGATATTACAAGGTTCTGACTGCTAGATGGTGCTGTCCCCCTCCCCATGTTAAAGGGATAGTTCACCCACATGACAAAAACACGTTGGTTTCCTCACCCTGTCAGCAGTCTATGGACAAGGTATGACAGCAATCCATGGTTTGGTTTAGTTGTTTACTGTTTCAAATGCTAACATTTTAGCATTTGTGGCACTAATCCAATGCAAGTCAATGGTACCTACACTGAGCATACAAAACATTATGAACACCTGCTCTTTCCATGACAGACTGAACAGGTGAATCCAGGTGAAAGCTATTATCCCTTATTGATGTCACCTGTTAAATCCACTTCATCGGTGTAGATGAAGGGGAGGAGACAGGTTGAGACATGGATTGTGTATGTGTGCCATTCAGAGGGTGAATACTAGGGGTGTGTAGAACATGGTCCTCTGTAGAACACGGTCCTCTGTAGAACACGGTCCTCTGTAGAACACGGTCCTCTGTAGAACACGGTCCTCTGTAGAACACGGTCCTCTGTAGAACAGGGTCCTCTGTAGAACATGGTCCTCTGTAGAACATGGTCCTCTGTAGAACATGGTCCTCTGTAGAACATGGTCCTCTGTAGAACATGGTCCTCTGTAGAACATGGTCCTCTGTAGAACATGGTCCTCTGTTGAACATGGTCCTCTGTAGTACATGGTCCTCTGTAGTACATGGTCCTCTGTAGAACATGGTCCTCTGTAGAACATGGTCCTCTGTAGAACAGGGTCCTCTGTAGAACATGGTCCTCTGTAGAACATGGTCCTCTGTAGAACAGGGTCCTCTGTAGAACATGGTCCTCTGTAGAACATGGTCCTCTGTAGAACATGGTCCTCTGTAGAACATGGTCCTCTGTAGTAGGGCTGTGCCGACATGGTCATACTCATATTCCTAATTGTATCCGTAAATTGACAGTTGATAGTCGGATCGGATGATACTCTGAAACATCTTAAGTGTTTTAATATGCCTAAGTAGATGTTCGCAAAATACCTCCCTGCACGTTCTCACTGCAAAAAAGCTGCAGATTAGGAGCAGCGCGCTGAGGGGTTAGGGGGTGTAGCCTGTGTGTCCTCAACTTGCAGCCAAGTCAAGTCAGCCAAGTTAGCTGTCACTCACTGGATTTAACAGGTGACAGCAATAAGGGATTGGAGCTTTCACCTGGATTCACCTGGTCAGTCTATGTCATGGAAAGAGCAGGTCTTCTTAATGTTTTGTATATTCAGTGTAGGTACCATTGACTTGCATTGGATTTGTGCCACAAATGCAAAAAAGTTAGCATTTGAAACAGTACAACTACAATGACTAATTTCTCTGAACAGGGGGAAAAAAACATCACCAAATTCACTGAGAATACATTACATAGGATGAAGAAACAATACTCCAAGCAGCAGCTCCATACAGTGCCTTGCAAAAGTATTCATCCCCCTTGGCATTTTTAAAATTTTGTTGCATTACAACCTGTAATTTAAATTGATTTTTATTTGGATTTCATGTAATGGACATACACAAAATAGTCCAAATTGGTGAAGTGAAATTAAAATAATAACTTGTTTCAAAAAATTCTAAAAAATAAATAACGGAAAAGTGGTGCGTGCATATGGATTCACCCCCTTTGCTATGAAGCCCCTAAATAAGATCTGGTGCAACCAATTACCTTCAGAAGTCACATAATTAGTTAAATAAAGTCCACTTGTGTGCAATCTAAGTGTCACATGATCTCAGTATATATACACCTGTTCTGAAAGGCCCCAGAGTTTGCAACACCACTAATCAAGGGGCACCACCAAGCAAGTGGCACCATGAAGACCAAGGAGCTCTCCAAACAGGTCAGGGACAAAGTTGTGGAGAAGTACAGATCATGGTTGGGTTATAAAAAAATATCTGAAACTTTGAACATCCCACGGAGCACCATTAAATCCATTATAAAAAATGGAAAGAATATGGCACCACAACAAACCTGCCAAGAGAGGGCCGCCCACCAAAACCTCACCGGACCAAGGAGGGCATTAATAATTTTGGGGGTGGAAAATTTACCAAGGGGTGAATAATTTCACAAGCCACTATACTACTTGTCAGACATAGAGAACTGATACCGTATACTCGTTGTTGGGGTGGTGTTGGAGTGGAATGTGGGGGGTCCTTAAGTGGCTTTACTTTGGATTCCTCATGTCTAACTCATTGTAAGAAAAATATTTGGTCCAAATTGGATGTTAGGTATGATATTTATTGAATATTATATGAATCCTATAAATTAAAATGCCCAATTTGGGTGCAATCAATTAGCTTAATTTCTCAGAGATCTAATTATATTCCAACAAAATAATGTTGCAGGAATGCTAATCTTATCTGTTTCTAACTACAGAAATGATTTCAGAACAATCTGATATGGTGGGTGTCATGGCTTGCTGAAATGACACGGAACGACTCTGATGCCTGATTTAGGGTTTTGACGATCTTGGAGAAAATGTAACTAACTAACCTAAACAATCTGATCATTCTGGTCTCCCACAGATGTGCTTCATGAATGCAGACTGCTAAACAACAGAGCAGCACATGTGATCTCACAGACAGAGAGATCTCTGAGCCTCAAGAACCAGCCAAAGCAGTATGCTGTTTAAAATACAGTTTAAAATGGGCACTAAAGCAGTACGCTGTTTAAAAAACAGTTTAAAATGGGCACTAAAGCAGTACGCTGTTTAAATGCTGTTTAAAATGGGCACTAAAGCAGTACGCTGTTTAAATGCTGTTTAAAATGGGCACTAAAGCAGTACGCTGTTTAAATGCTGTTTAAAATGGGCACTAAAGCAATACGCTGTTTAAATGCTGTTTAAAATGGGCACTAAAGCAGTACGCTGTTTAAATGCTGTTTAAAATGGGCACTAAAGCTGTACGCTATTTAAATGCTGTTTACAACAGGCAACATTGATTGTGAAGTGTGTTTGTGATATGTGTTACTTACATGAAGCAATGTCATGGCTTCATGTATAGTTGTGTTTGTATTAAAGATGTTGTTTTATATCTGAATGCTTGACCCAGCACCCCGTGCAGAACCTTCACATACTCAGAGTTACTCTTGTCTTGTGTAGGCAACATTGAGCCTTCTAAACCCCTTGAGTCTTGTCTTGTGTAGGCAACATCGAGCCTTCTAAACCCTTGAGTCTTGTCTTGTGTAGGCAACATTGAGCCTTCTAAACCCCTGAGTCTACCTACTGAGTCCTGTGTAGCCTACAGAGGGTACAGGCTAGCCTGGAGGCTACAGACCACTACCCGTGAGTCCTGTGTAGCCTACAGAGGGTACAGGCTAGCCTGGAGGCTACAGACCACTACCCCTGAGTCCTGTGGAGCCTACAGAGGGTACAGGCTAGCCTGGAGGCTACAGACCACTACCCCCTGAGTCCTGTGGAGCCTACAGAGGGTACAGGCTAGCCTGGAGGCTACATACCACTACCCCCTGAGTCCTGTGTAGCCTACAGAGGGTACAGGCTAGCCTGGAGGCTACAGACCACTACCCCTGAGTCCTGTGGAGCCTACAGAGGGTACAGGCTAGCCTGGAGGCTACAGACCACTACCCCTGAGTCCTGTGTGAGCCTACAGAGGGTACAGGCTAGCCTGGAGGCTACAGACCACTACCCCTGAGTCCTGTGGAGCCTCACAGAGGGTACAGGCTAGCCTGGAGGCTACAGACCACTACCCCTGAGTCCTGTGTAGCCTACAGAGGGTACAGGCTAGCCTGGAGGCTACAGACCACTACCCTGAGTCCTGTGTAGCCTACAGAGGGTACAGGCTAGCCTGGAGGCTACAGACCACTACCCCTGAGTCCTGTGTAGCCTACAGAGGGTACAGGCTAGCCTGGAGGCTACAGACCACTACCCCTGAGTCCTGTGTAGCCTACAGAGGGTACAGGCTAGCCTGGAGGCTACAGACCACTACCCCTGAGTCCTGTGTTAGCCTACAGAGGGTACAGGCTAGCCTGGAGGCTACAGACCACTACCCCTGAGTCCTGTGGAGCCTACAGAGGGTACAGGCTAGCCTGGAGGCTACAGACCACTACCCCTGAGTCCTGTGGAGCCTACAGAGGGTACAGGCTAGCCTGGAGGCTACAGACCACTACCCCTGAGTCCTGTGGAGTAAGAGGGTACAGGCTAGCCTGGAGGCTACAGACCACTACCCCTGAGTCCTGTGTAGCCTACAGAGGGTACAGGCTAGCCTGGAGGCTACAGACCACTACCCCTGAGTCCTGTGTAGCCTACAGAGGGTACAGGCTAGCCTGGAGGCTACAGACCACTACCCCTGAGTCCTGTGTAGCCTACAGAGGGTACAGGCTAGCCTGGAGGCTACAGACCACTACCCCTGAGTCCTGTGGAGCCTACAGAGGGTACAGGCTAGCCTGGAGGCTACAGACCACTACCCTGAGTCCTGTGTAGCCTACAGAGGGTACAGGCTAGCCTGGAGGCTACAGACCACTACCCCTGAGTCCTGTGTAGCCTACAGAGGGTACAGGCTAGCCTGGAGGCTACAGACCACTACCCCTGAGTCCTGTGGGCCTAGAGGGTACAGGCTAGCCTGGAGGCTACAGACCACTACCCCTGAGTCCTGTGGAGCCTACAGAGGGTACAGGCTAGCCTGGAGGCTACAGACCACTACCCCTGAGTCCTGTGTAGCCTACAGAGGGGTACAGGCTAGCCTGGAGGCTACAGACCACTACCCCTGAGTCCTGTGTAGCCTACAGAGGGTACAGGGCTAGCCTGGAGGCTACAGACCACTACCCCTGAGTCCTGTGGAGCCTACGAGGGTACAGGCTAGCCTGGAGGCTACAGACCACTACCCCTGAGTCCTGTGGAGCCTACAGAGGGTACAGGCTAGCCTGGAGGCTACAGACCACTACCCTGAGTCCTGTGGAGCCTACAGAGGGTACAGGCTAGCCTGGAGGCTACAGACCACTACCCCTGAGTCCTGTGTAGCCTACAGAGGGTACAGGCTAGCCTGGAGGCTACAGACCACTACCCCTGAGTCCTGTGGAGCCTACAGAGGGTACAGGCTAGCCTGGAGGCTACAGACCACTACCCCCTGAGTCCTGTGTAGCCTACAGAGGGTAACAGGCTAGCCTGGAGGCTACAGACCACTACCCCTGAGTCCTGTGGAGCCTACAGAGGGTACAGGCTAGCCTGGAGGCTACAGACCACTACCCCTGAGTCCTGTGGAGCCTACAGAGGGTACAGGCTAGCCTGGAGGCTACAGACCACTACCCCTGAGTCCTGTGGAGCCTACAGAGGGTACAGGCTAGCCTGGAGGCTACAGACCACTACCCCTGAGTCCTGTGGAGCCTACAGAGGGTACAGGCTAGCCTGGAGGCTACAGACCACTACCCCTGAGTCCTGTGGAGCCTACAGAGGGTACAGGCTAGCCTGGAGGCTACAGACCACTACCACTGAGTCCTGTGTAGCCTACAGAGGGTACAGGCTAGCCTGGAGGCTACAGACCACTACCCCTGAGTCCTGTGTAGCCTACAGAGGGTACAGGCTAGCCTGGAGGCTACAGACCACTACCCCTGAGTCCTGTGGATACGAGGGTACAGGCTAGCCTGGAGGCTACAGACCACTACCCCTGAGTCCTGTGGAGCCTACAGAGGGTACAGGCTAGCCTGGAGGCTACAGACCACTACCCCTGAGTCCTGTGCCTACAGAGGGTACAGGCTAGCCTGGAGGCTACAGACCACTACCCCTGAGTCCTGTGGAGCCTAGAGGGTACAGGCTAGCCTGGAGGCTACAGACCACTACCCCTGAGTCCTGTGGAGCCCTACAGAGGGTACAGGCTAGCCTGGAGGCTACAGACCACTACCCCTGAGTCCTGTGGAGCCTACAGAGGGTACAGGCTAGCCTGGAGGCTACAGACCACTACCCCTGAGTCCTGTGTAGCCTACAGAGGGTACAGGCTAGCCTGGAGGCTACAGACCACTACCCCTGAGTCCTGTGGAGCCTACAGAGGGTACAGGCTAGCCTGGAGGCTACAGACCACTACCCCTGAGTCCTGTGTAGCCTACAGAGGGTACAGGCTAGCCCTGGAGGCTACAGACCACTACCCCTGAGTCCTGTGGAGCCTACAGAGGGTACAGGCTAGCCTGGAGGCTACAGACCACTACCCCCTGAGTCCTGTGGAGCCTACAGAGGGTACAGGCTAGCCTGGAGGCTACAGACCACTACCCCTGAGTCCTGTGGAGCCTACAGAGGGTACAGGCTAGCCTGGGAGGCTACAGACCACTACCCCTGAGTCCTGTGTAGCCTACAGAGGGTACAGGCTAGCCTGGAGGCTACAGACCACTACCCCTGAGTCCTGTGGAGCCTACAGAGGGTACAGGCTAGCCTGGAGGCTACAGACCACTACCCCTGAGTCCTGTGGAGCCTACAGAGGGTACAGGCTAGCCTGGAGGGCTACAGACCACTACCCCTGAGTCCTGTGTAGCCTACAGAGGGTACAGGCTAGCCTGGAGGCTACAGACCACTACCCCCTGAGTCCTGTGGAGCCTACAGAGGGTACAGGCTAGCCTGGAGGCTACAGACCACTACCCCTGAGTCCTGTGTAGCCTACAGAGGGTACAGGCTAGCCTGGAGGCTACAGACCACTACCCCTGAGTCCTGTGTAGCCTACAGAGGGTACAGGCTAGCCTGGAGGCTACAGACCACTACCCCTGAGTCCTGTGGAGCAGAGGGTACAGGCTAGCCTGGAGGCTACAGACCACTACCCCTGAGTCCTGTGGAGCCTACAGAGGGTACAGGCTAGCCTGGAGGCTACAGACCACTACCCTGAGTCCTGTGGAGCCTACAGAGGGTACAGGCTAGCCTGGAGGCTACAGACCACTACCCCTGAGTCCTGTGGAGCCTACAGAGGGTACAGGCTAGCCTGGAGGCTACAGACCACTACCCTGAGTCCTGTGTAGCCTACAGAGGGTACAGGCTAGCCTGGAGCTACAGACCACTACCCCTGAGTCCTGTGGAGCCTACAGAGGGTACAGGCTCAGCCTGGAGGCTACAGACCACTACCCCTGAGTCCTGTGTAGCCTACAGAGGGTACAGGCTAGCCTGGAGGCTACAGACCACTACCCCCTGAGTCCTGTGAGCCTACAGAGGGTACAGGCTAGCCTGGAGGCTACAGACCACTACCCCTGAGTCCTGTGGAGCCTACAGAGGGTACAGGCTAGCCTGGAGGCTACAGACCACTACCCCTGAGTCCTGTGCTAGCCTACAGAGGGTACAGGCTAGCCTGGAGGCTACAGACCACTACCCCTGAGTCCTGTGTAGCCTACAGAGGGTACAGGGCTAGCCTAGTGAGGCTACAGACCACTACCCCTGAGTCCTGTGTAGCCTACAGAGGGTACAGGCTAGCCTGGAGGCTACAGACCACTACCCCCCTGAGTCCTGTGGAGCCTACAGAGGGTACAGGCTAGCCTGGAGGCTACAGACCACTACCCTGAGTCCTGTGGAGCCTACAGAGGGTACAGGCTAGCCTGGAGGCTACAGACCACTACCCCTGAGTCCTGTGGAGCCTACAGAGGGTACAGGCTAGCCTGGAGGCTACAGACCACTACCCTGAGTCCTGTGGAGCCTACAGAGGGTACAGGCTAGCCTGGAGGCTACAGACCACTACCCTGAGTCCTGTGTAGCCTACAGAGGGTACAGGCTAGCCTGGAGGCTACAGACCACTACCCCCTGAGTCCTTGGAGCCTACAGAGGGTACAGGCTAGCCTGGAGGCTACAGACCACTACCCTGAGTCCTGTGTAGCCTACAGAGGGTACAGGCTAGCCTGGAGGCTACAGACCACTACCCCTGAGTCCTGTGTAGCCTACAGAGGGTACAGGCTAGCCTGGAGGCTACAGACCACTACCCCTGAGTCCTGTGAGCCTCACAGAGGGTACAGGCTAGCCTGGAGGCTACAGACCACTACCCCTGAGTCCCTGTGAGCCTACAGAGGGTACAGGCTAGCCTGGAGGCTACAGACCACTACCCTGAGTCCTGTGGAGCCTACAGAGGGTACAGGCTAGCCTGGAGGCTACAGACCACTACCCCTGAGTCCTGTGTAGCCTACAGAGGGTACAGGCTAGCCTGGAGGCTACAGACCACTACCCCTGAGTCCTGTGGTAGCCTACAGAGGGTACAGGCTAGCCTGGAGGCTACAGACCACTACCCTGAGTCCCTGTGTAGCCTACAGAGGGTACAGGCTAGCCTGGAGGCTACAGACCACTACCCTGAGTCCTGTGTAGCCTACAGAGGGTACAGGCTAGCCTGAGGCTACAGACCACTACCCCCTGAGTCCCGTGGAGCCTACAGAGGTTACAGGCTAGCCTGGAGGCTACAGACCACTACCCCTGAGTCCTGTGGAGCCTACAGAGTGTCAGGCTAGCCTGGAGGCTACAGACCACTACCCTGAGTCCTGTGGAGCCTACAGAGGGTAACAGGCTAGCCTGGAGGCTACAGACCACTAACCCCTGAGTCCTGTGGAGCCTACAGAGAGGTACAGGCTAGCCTGGAGGCTATAGACCACTACCCTGAGTCCTGTGGAGCCTACAGAGGGTACAGGCTAGCCTGAGGCTACAGACCACTACCCCTGAGTCCTGTGTAGCCTACAGAGGGTACAGGCTAGCCTGGAGGCTACAGACCACTACCCCTGAGTCCTGTGGAGCCTACAGAGGTACAGGGCTAGCCTGGAGGCTACAGACCACTTACCCCCTGAGTCCTGTGTAGCCTACAGAGGGTACAGGCTAGCCTGGAGGCTACAGACCACTACCCCTGAGTCCTGTGTAGCCTACAGAGGGTACAGGCTAGCCTGGAGGCTACAGACCACTACCCCTGGTAGTCCTGTAGAGGGGGCGGGCTAACGCCTGGGTACAGACCACTACCCCCTGAGTCCTGTGTAGCCTACAGAGGTACAAGGCTAGCCTGGAGGCTACCAGACCACTACCCCTGAGTCCTGTGGAGCCTACAGAGGGTACAGGCTAGCCTGGAGGCTACAGACCACTACCCCTGAGTCCTGTGAGCCTACAGAGGGTACAGGCTAGCCTGGAGGCTACAGACCACTACCCCTGAGTCCTGTGTAGCCTACAGAGGGTACAGGCCAGCCTGGAGGCTACAGACCACTACCCCTTGAGTCCTGTGGAGCCTACAGAGGGTACAGGCTAGCCTGGAGGCTACAGACCACTACCCTTGAGTCCTGTGGAGCCTACAGAGGGTACAGGCTAGCCTGGAGGCACAGACCACTACCCCTGAGTCCTGTGTAGCCTACAGAGGGTACAGGCTAGCCTGGAGGCTACAGACCACTACCCCTGAGTCCTGTGGAGCCTACAGAGGGTACAGGCTAGCCTGGAGGCTACAGACCACTACCCCTGAGTCCTGTGTAGCCTACAGAGGGTACAGGCTAGCCTGGAGGCTACAGACCACTACCCCTGAGTCCTGTGGAGCACGTACAGAGGGTACAGGCTAGCCTGGAGGCTACAGACCACTACCCCCTGAGTCCTGTGTAGCCTACAGAGGGTACAGGCTAGCCTGGAGGCTACAGGCCACTACCCCTGAGTCCTGTGTAGCCTACAGAGGGTACAGGCTAGCCTGGAGGCTACAGACCACTACCCCTGAGTCCTGTGAGCCTCAGAGGTACAGGCTAGCCTGGAGGCTACAGACCACTACCCCTGAGTCCTGTGGAGCCTACAGAGGGTACAGGCTAGCCTGGAGGCTACAGACCACTACCCCTGAGTCCTGTGCTAGCCTACAGAGGGTACAGGCTAGCCTGGAGGCTACAGACCACTACCCCTGAGTCCTGTGCCAGAGGGTACAGGCTAGCCTGGAGGCTACAGACCACTACCCTGAGTACCTGTGGAGCCTACAGAGGGTACAGGCTAGCCTGGAGGCTACAGACCACTACCCCTGAGTCCTGTGAGCCTACAGAGGTACAGGCTAGCCTGGAGGCTACAGACCACTACCCCTGAGTCCTGTGTAGCCTACAGAGGGTACAGGCTAGCCTGGAGGCTACAGACCACTACCCCTGAGTCCTGTGTAGCCTACAGAGGGTACAGGCTAGCCTGGAGGCTACAGACCACTACCCTGAGTCCTGTGTAGCCTACAGAGGGTACAGGCTAGCCTGGAGGCTACAGACCACTACCCCCTGAGTCCTGTGTAGCCTACAGAGGGTACAGGCTAGCCTGGAGGCTACAGACCACTACCCCTGAGTCCTGTGTAGCCTACAGAGGGTACAGGCCAGCCTGGAGGCTACAGACCACTACCCCTGAGTCCTGTGTAGCCTACAGAGGGTACAGGCTAGCCTGGAGGCTACAGACCACTACCCCTGAGTCCTGTGGAGCCTACAGAGGGTACAGGCTAGCCTGGAGGCTACAGACCACTACCCTGAGTCCTGTGGAGCCCCTACAGAGGGTACAGGCTAGCCTGGAGGCTACAGACCACTACCCCTGAGTCCTGTGTAGCCTACAGAGTGCAGGCTAGCCTGCGAGGCTACAGACCCACCCCCTGAGTCCTGTGGAGCCTACAGAGGGTACAGGCTAGCCTGGAGGCTACACGACCACTACCCTGAGTCCTGTGGAGCCCACAGAGGGTACAGGCTAGCCTGGAGGCTACCTAGACCCACTACCCCTGAGTCCTGTGTAGCCCAGAGGTACAGGCTAGCCTGGAGGCTACAGACCACTACCCTGAGTCTGTGTAGTTCCCTACAGAGGGGTACAGGCTCAGCCTGAGGCTACAGACCACTACCCTGAGTCCTGTGTAGCCCCTACAGAGGTACAGGCTAGCCTGGAGGCTACAGACCACTACCCTGAGTCCTGTGTGGAGCCTACAGAGGGGTACAGGCTAGCCTGGAGGCTACAGGACCACTACCCCCTGAGTCCTGTGGGGCCTACAGGAGGGTGTCAGGCCAGCCTGAGGCTACAGACCACTACCCCTGAGTCTGTGTAGCCTACAGAGGCAGGCTAGCCTGGAGGCTACAGACCACTACCCCTGAGTCCTGTGCTGAGCCTACAGAGGGTACAGGCTAGCCTGAGGCTACAGACCACTACCCCTGAGTCCTGTGCCTACAGAGGGTACAGGACTGGGAGGCTACAGACCACACCCTGAGTCCTGTGTAGCCTACAGAGGGGTACAGGCTAGCCTGGAGGCCAGACCACTACCCAAGGTCCTGTAGGGTACAGGCCAGCCTGGAGCTACAGACCCACTACCCCTGAGTCCCTGTGTAGCCTACAGAGGGTACAGGGGCTAGCCTGGAGGCTACAGACCACTACCCCTGAGTCCCGTGGAGCCTACAGAGGGTACAGGCTAGCCCTGGAGGCTACAGACCACTACCCTGAGTCCGTGTGTAGGCCTACAGAGGGTACAGGCTAGCCTGGAGGCTACAGACCACTACCCCTGAGTCCTGTGGAGCCTACAGAGGGTAAACAGGCCAGCCTGGAGGCTAGCAGACCACTACCCTGAGTCCTGTGTAGTCACAGAGGGTACAGGCTAGCCTGGAGGCTACAGACCACTACCCCTGAGTCCTGTGGAGCCTACAGAGGGTACAGGCTAGCCTGGAGGCTACAGACCACTACCCCTGAGTCCTGTGTAGCCTACAGAGGGTACAGGCTAGCCTGAGCTACAGACCACTACCCTGAGTCCTGTGTAGCCTACAGAGGGTACAGGC
Organism: Coregonus clupeaformis; assembly: GCF_020615455.1. Classification (NCBI taxonomy): domain Eukaryota; kingdom Metazoa; phylum Chordata; class Actinopteri; order Salmoniformes; family Salmonidae; genus Coregonus; species Coregonus clupeaformis. Next base: position 5,965 of record NW_025533888.1, on the reverse strand, counting down.
TAGCCTGGAGGCTACAGGCCACTACCCCTGAGTCCCGTGGAGCCACTACAGGGTACAGGCTAGCCTGAAAGACCACTACCCCTGAGTCCTGGGTAGCCTACAGAGGGTACAGGCTAGCCTGGGAGGCTACAGACCACTACCCTATCTGAGTAGCAGAGGCAGGCCAGCCTAAGGCTACAGACCACTACCCTGAGTCCTGTGAGCCTACAGAGGCAGGCTAGCCTGGAGGCTAGCAGACCACTACCCCTGAGTCCCGTGTGCGCCTCAAGCAGGGTAGCGCCTGGGGCTCACAGACCACGTCACCCTGAGTCTGTGTAGCTACAGAGGACAGGCTAGCCTGGAGGCACAGACCACTACCCCTGAGTCCTGTGTTGAGCCTACAGAGTACAGGCTAGCCTGGAGGCTACAGACCACTACCCCTGAGTCCTGTGGAGCCTACAGAGGGTCTACAGGCCAGCCTGGAGGCTACAGACCACTACCCCTGAGTCCTGTAGCCTACAGAGGGTACAGGCTAGCCTGGAGGCTACAGACCACTACCCCTGAGTCCTGTGTTAGCCTACAGAGGTCAACAGCCTGGAGGTACAGACCACTACCCCCTGAGTCCTGTGGAGCCTACAGAGGGTACAGGCTAGCCTGGAGGCACAGACCACACACCCCCTGAGTCCTGTGGAGCCACAGAGGGTACAAGGCTAGCCTGAAGGCTAGACCACTACCCCTGAGTCCTGTGTAGCAGAGGGTACAGCCCCCCAGCCTGGAGGCTACAGACCACTACCCCTGAGTCCTGTGGAGCCTACAGAGGGACAATGGCTGGCCTGGAGGCTACAGACCACACCCCTGAGTCCTGTGTAGCCTACAGAGGTTAAAGAGCCTGGAGGCTACAGACCACTACCCCTGGTCCTGTGGAGCCCTACAGAGGGTACAGGCTAACCTGGACTACAGACCACTACCCTGAGTCCTGTGTAGCCTACAGAGGGTACAGAGCTAGCCTGGAGGCTACAGACCATTACCCTGAGTCCTGGTTAGCCTACAGAGGGTAAACAGGCTAGCCTGGAGGCTACAGACCACTACCCCTGAGTCCCTGTGAGCCTACAGAGGGTACAGCTAGCCTGGAGGCCGCAGTGACCACCACTCCTGAGTCCCGGTGTAGCCTACAGAGGGGTACGAGGGCCAGCCTGGAGGCTACAGACCACTACCTCCTGAGTCCTGTGTAGCCCACAGAGGGTACAGGCTAGCCCTGGAGGCTGCCATACCACTACCCCTGAGTCCTGTGTAGCCTACAGAGGGTAACAGGCTAGGCCTGGAGGCTACAGGCCACTACCCTGAGTCCTGTGGAGCCTCCACAGAGGGTACAGGGCCACCCTGACACAGACCACTACCCCTGAGTCCCGTGGAGCCTACAGAGCTAGGGCTGGAGGCTACAGACCACTGCCCCTGGGTTGTGAGCCTACGAGAGGGTGTACAGGCTAGGGCCTGGAGGCTACAGACCCACTACCCCTCGAGTCCTGTGGACCTACAGAGGGGGTACAGGCTAGCCTGAGAGGCCACAGGACCACGCCACCCCTGAGTCCTGTGTAGAGCCTGACAGAGGGGTACAGGCCAGCCTGGAGGCTACAGACCACTACCCCCTGAGTCCTGTGTGTAGCCTACAGAGGGTACAGGCTAGCCTGGAGGCCACAGACCACTACCCCCTGAGTCCTGTGTAGCCTACAGAGGGTACAGGCTAGCCTGGAGGCTACAGACCACTACCCCCTGAGTCCTGTGGAGCCTACAGAGGGTACAGGCTAGCCTGGAGGCTACAGACCACTACCCTGAGTCCTGTGTAGCCTACAGAGGGTAAAGGCTAGCCTGGAGGCTACAGACCACTACCCCCTGAGTCCTTGTGGAGCCTAAAGAGGGTATACAGGCCAGCCTGGAGGCTACAGACCACTACTCCCCTGAGTCCTGTGGGTAGCCTACAGAGGGTACAGGCTAGCCTGGAGGCCACAGACCACTACTCCCTGAGTCCTGTGTGTAAGAGGGTACAGGCTAGCCTGGAGGCATAAGAGACCACGCCACCCCTGAGTCCTGTGTAGCCGACAGAGGGTACAGGCTAGCCTGGAGGCTACAGACCACTACCCCCTGAGTCCTGTGTAGCCTACAGAGGGTACAGGCCAGCCTGGAGGCTACAGACCACTACCCCTGAGTCCTGGGTGGAGCCATACAGAGGGTACACAGGCCAGCCTGGAGGCCACAGACCACTACCCTGGAGTCTGTGGAGCCTACAGAGTGGTACAGGCTAGCCTGGAGGCTACAGACCACTACCCCGGAGTCCTGTGTAGCCACAGAGGGCACAGGCTAGCCTGGAGGCTACAGACCACTCACTCCTGGGAGTCCTGTGGAGCCTACAGAGGGCATACAGGCTAGCCTGGAGGCTACAGGTGACCACTACCCCCCTGAGTCCGTGTGCAGGTCCAACAGAGGGGTACAGGCCGTGGCCTGGAGGCTACAGACCACAACCACCTGAGTCCTGTAGGGGAGCCCACAGAGTGCTATGCCAGGCTAGCCTGGGAGGCTACAGGCCACTACCCGGTCCGAGGAGCCTCCAGAGGGGACAGGCCAGCCTGGGAGGCTACAGACCACTACCCCCTGAGTCTGTGGGGTGAGCCTACGGAGGGTCAGCCAGCCTGGAGGCTACAGACCACTACCCCCAGAGTCCTGTGGGAGCCTACAGAGGGTACAGGCTAGCCTGGAGGCTACGTGACCACTACCCTGAGTCCCGTGCAGCCCAAGCAGAGGGCACAGAAGCCAGCTGGAGGCCACAGACCACTACCCCCCGAGTCCTGTGTAGCCTACAGAGGGTAGTACAGGCTAGCCTGGAGGCTACAGACCAAACACTCTGAGTCCTGTGGGAGCCTACAGAGGGTCAGTAGCAGCCCTGGAGGCTAGGGCACCACACACCCTGAGTCCCGTGGAGCCTACAGAGGGCACAGGCTAGCCTGGAGGCTACAGACCAAACTACTCCCTGAGTCCTGTGGGAGCCTACAGAGGAGGGGGCGGCAGCCAGGGGAGGCAGGGCACCATCACACCCCCCTGAGTCCTGTGTAGCCTACAGAGGGTACAGGCCAGCCTGGAGGCTACAGACCACTACCCCTGAGTCCCGTGGAGCCCACAGAGGGTGCAGCCTAGCCTGGGAGGCCACAGACCACTACCCTGAGTCCTGTGGAGCCTACAGAGGGTACAAGGCCAGCCTGGAGGCTTACAGACCACTACTCCTCCTGAGTCCTGTGTAGCCTACAGAGGGTGCACAGGCTAGCCTGGAGGCCACAGACCACTACCTCCCTGAGTCCTGTGTAGAGGGCAGGCCAGCCTGGAGCTAAGCAGACCACTACCCTGAGTCCTGTGAGCCTACAGAGGGTGCAGGCCAGCCTGGAGGCTACAGACCACCACCCCCTGAGTCCTGTGGGTAGCCTACAGAGGGAACTAGCCTGGGGGGCTACAGACCACCACCCCCTGGAGTCCCAGTGGGGCCTAGCAGAGGGCACAGGCAGCTAGCCTGGGAGGCTACAGACCACTACCCTGGAGTCCTGGTGGAGCCCACAGAGGGTGCCAGGCCAGCCTGGAGGCTACAGACCACTACCCCTGGAGTCCTGTGGGAGCTCTAGGCAGAGGGTACAGCCTAGCCTGGAGGCCACAGGACCACTACCCTGGAGTCCTGTGGAGCCTACAGAGGGTACAGGCTATGGGCCTGGGAGGCTACAGACCACTACCCCCTGAGTCCTGTGGAGCCTACACAGAGGGCAAGCACAGGCTAGCCTGGAGGCTACAGACCACTACTCCCCCTGAGCGTCCTGTGTTTACAGAGGGTACAGGCTTAGCCTGGAGGCTGAGTAGACCACTTCACTCCTGAGTCCTGTGTAGCCTACAGCAGGGCCCAGGCTAGGCCTGGAGGCTACAGACCACCACTCCCTGAGTCCCGTGGAGCCTACAGAGGGTACAGGCTAGCCTGGAGGCGACAGACCACTTGAGTCCAGACTCTACAGAGGGCTACAGGCTAGCCTGGGAGTGGGCCACGAGACCACTACCCCCGAGTCCTGTGTGCAGCCTCCACAGAGGGCTGGTGCCACAGGCTAGCCTGGAGGCTACAGACCACTACCCCTGAGTCCCGGGAGCCCAGCAGAGGGTGCCAGGCTAGCCTGGAGGCTACAGACCACTACTCCCTGAGTCCTGTTGGAGCCTACAGAGGGTGAAGCAGGCTAGCCTGGAGGCCACAGACCACTACCCCTGAGTCCTGTGTGTAGCCTACAGAGGGTACAGGCTAGCCTGGAGGCTACATACCACTACCCTGAGTCCTGGTGTAGCCTGTGAGGGTACAGGCTAGGCCTGGAGGCTACAGGCCACTACCCCGAGTCCTGGTGGAGCCTACAGGGTGCAAAGCAAGCCTGGAGGCTGCGGCACTCGTCACTCACCTCTGAGTCCTGTGTGGGCTCAGTGGTACAGGCCAGCCTGGAAGGCCACAGACCACTACCCCTGAGTCCTGGGTGGAGCCCACAGAGGGTACAGGCTAGCCTGGAGGCTACAGACCACTCTGAGTCCTGTGTGTAGCCCACAGAGGGTGTGCAGCCAGCCTCTGAGGCCAGACCAGCCACCCTGAGTCCTGTGTAAGCCTACAGAGGGTACAGGCTAGCCTGGGAGGCTGTTATGACCACTACTCCTGAGTCCTGTGGAGCCTACAGAGGTGCCAGGCCATGCCTGAAGGCTACAGACCACTACCCCTGAGTCCTGTGGAGCCTACAGAGGGTACATAGGCCAGCCTGGAGGCTACAGACCACTACTCCTGAGTCCTGTGTAGCCTACAGAGGGTGTAGGCTAAGCCTGGAGGCTACAGCATCACCACCCCTGAGTCCCGTGGGGAACAACAGAGGGCACAGGCTAGCCTGAGGCTACAGACCACTACCCTGAGGTCCCGGGGAGCCACAGAGGGCACAGGCTAGCCTGGAGGCTACAGACCACTACCCCCTGAGTCCCAGGTGGGTAGCCTACAGAGGGTACAGGCTAGCCTGAAGGCCGACAGACCACTACCCCTGAGTCCTGGTGTAGCCTACAGAGGGTACAGGCTAGCTTGGAGGCCAGACCACTACCCCAGTCCTGTGGTAGAGGGTACAGCGGGCCTGAGTCTACAGACCACTACTCCTGAGTCCTGCGTAGCCCAGAGGGTACAGGCTAGCCTGAAGGCTGCGTACCACTACCCTGAGTCCTGTGGAGCCTACAGGGCCAGGCAAGCCTCGAGGCTACAGACCACTACCCCTGAGTCCTGTGTAGCTCACAGAGGGTACAGGCTAGCCTGGAGGCTACAGACCACTACCCCTGGAGGTCCTGAGGGGTAGGCCTACAGAGGGTACAGGCTAGCCTGGAGGCTACAGACCACTACCCTGAGTCCCGTGGAGCCCATGAGGCACAGGCTGGCCTGGAGGCTACAACTCACTACCCTGAGTCCTGTGTAGCCTACAGAGGGCAGGCTTGCCTGGGAGGCTACAAACCATCACCTCCTGGGAGTCCTGGGGAGCCTACAGAGGGTACAGCTAGTCTCAGGCCAGCAGACCACTTCACCCTGAGTCCTGTGGAGCCTACAGAGGGTACAGGGCTAGCTCTGAAGGCTACAGACCACTACCCTGAGTTCTTAGGGCAGGCCAGCCTGAGGCTACAGACCACTACCCTGAGTCCTGTGGAGCCTACAGAGGGTACAGGCTAGCCTGGAGGCTGGGGATCACTGGCCCTGAGTCCCAGGTGGGAAGCCCACAGAGGGCAAAGCAGCTGGCCTGGGAGGCTACAGACCACCACCCCTGAGCCTGGGTGGAGCTCAAGCAGAGGGTACAGGCCAGCCTGAGGCTACAGACCACTACCCTGAGTCCTGGTGGGGTAGCCAGCAGGAGGGTGGGCAGGCCAGCCTGAAGGCTACAGACCATTACCCTGGAGTCCTGTGGAGCCA